>NC_140945.1:122216985-122684485 GCF_014529385.1 Adiantum capillus-veneris
GGGACTCAGCAGGCACAGTGACAGCATACTATGTGAGCATCACATATATATATTTCCTAAAATTCAAAATATAAAGATAAAGGAATTTACTGCCATTTCTTCTTTGCTAATGCTAGTCAAGGTTCACAAAACCAAGAGATAGTTGCAAGGAGTGATATGCTACCAAGAAACATAGCCTAAGAGACTTGTGATTGCTCACTTTGCTTTGTGCCTGAGAAAAGTAGCTTAATGGTGTCCAATCCCTAATTCTCCTAATCAAGATTTCTTTGGTTATACGACTACGGTTTTATAGTTTGCTGAATTATCGGTCCGAACACCATTCGTCACTCGCATCTTGTGAAGGATAAGAAAGTCTACCACCATTATTTTCTGCCAAAAGCTACTACTAAGAGGTTAAAAAAGCTAATTTGCTCATTCACTTCCCCTTCATTACCATGCCTGAAGAAGGCCAAGGCCAAGGCTTTGGTGTAATCTAGCATGGAAATTGCAAAAAAACTTGATAAATTTAGTGTAAAAACCTTCAACTATGGATAAATGGGTCTCCTTTTGAGATTTAGCTTTGTTGTGTGATGATACCACACAAGAAGATTTAGAAATTTTCTCATGTAGGAAAACGGAGTCTTTTAAAGTGTTTTTCACACAATGCATAAGATCATGAGCTTCTGCTCGAGAGGCACCGCATACCTAGCTAGGTATGCGGTGCCTCCCTCACAGAAGCTCATGATGTTGAGGTAAGTCACAATGTGGGGATTACTGTGAGAATTTGTCCAAAACTTCTTGTGCTAGCATCCAAGGACAGGTGAAATGGTGGTACAGTTTGTCTAATTGTGAAGTGTCTAGGCTACTTACAATATGCAAGAAAATTATGCCTTTTACAGTTGTCATCCCAAACACCATACCATGATGAGCTGGACTTTGAATTCTTGGGTAATGAGAGTGGACAACCTTATACATTGCAAACAAATGTGTTCGTAAATGGCGTGGGAGGACGCGAGCAACGCATGTATCTTTGGTTTGACCCTACTGCCGACTTTCACACCTATCAAATATTTTGGACTCCTAAGCTAGCAGTGTAAGCACCAACAACAAATCTCTCTCTCTCTCTCTCTCTCTCTCTCTCTCTCTCTCACTCTCACTCTCATACACACACATATACTCAAACTCATGTTTTTTTTTTGGCAATACTCACAATAGGTGAGTTAGATATAGATATATTACTATCTCAAAAAGAAATACAGATGTCCATGGCTTTGCTTCTTTTTTTTCTTTGGTTTATTATCCATGCTTTCATCTACCTATAATTTTCAACAATTCGATACACATTACTTCTGTATCTATCACCCCTTCAAGGGAAATTCTTTTCAAAAGATTTATTTATGGTTTCAAGTAAAATATGGTTGTAAGGGGTTGTCATCGGAACCAAATTACCCATTGCCCTAATACATTGCTAGGGTGGTCATCATTGGTACTTTTCATGTGGTCATTTGTGTGTGTGCACGCGTGGGCGCACACACGTGTGTGTGTGTGTGTGTGTGTGTGTGTGTGTGTGTGTGTGAGAGAGAGAGAGAGAGAGAGAGAGAGAGAGAGAGAATTTGCATGGATGCATCGATAGGAATGATTTTTTGCCTAAAGGGTTGGTAAATTCTTTGCCATCACTTATAAAAACCCTTCATGTCTTGCACACGTAAAGCTAATAATTAATTAAGAGTGTACATCTTTCATCTAAGATTCATTATAGCACAAATTGAGTCTGGCTTATAATAGAGTATCAAAATGAAAATAAATTTCTCTTAGGTTTTTTGTGGATGGAACTCCAATTCGTGTTTTCAACAAGACATCTGGACAACCATATTTGGATCAACAAGCTATGGGAGTCTACTCAAGTATTTGGAATGGTGGTGATTGGGCCACAAAGGGTGGCTCTGTGAACATAAATTGGGCAAATGCCCCATTTAATGCTAGTTATCGCAACTTTCAAGTAAAACCAGCACCCATCCCTCCCCCTATTGACTATGATAAGCTTTCCTCGGTCAAAAGTAGCTTCATCACCTACGACTATTGCTCAGATCGTGCACGGTATCCCTATGTGCCAGTTGATTGCTTATAAGATGTAAGAACTCTAAGATATCATCATAGCATATGCATGCCATTGTGGAGCATACATTGGCTATCTATTCCTTTTGTCCTCGTGTATTTTTCCTTGTTTCAATCCTCTACAACAATTCTTGTAGAATACATAAATAAAATTGATTGAGAATTTGACTACAATCTCTTTAGTGTTGAGGCCTGTAGAAGTGCAATGGTAGCAATGCAAGATTCATTTTAAGTTAATTTACAATTTCTTTCCATAAAGATAAATATATGTTGTTGGACAGCTAATGTGCTACTACAATGAACAAAAATTTAGTTTGCAAATCCTAACTAAAGCGAGACTTATTTTTCATTGCTGCAGCAATTTATTAATTTACAATGACCCTCAAGCATAATCTATGCCTTGAGGGGACAACAATTTCAAAGAGGGACTATAGGATTCAACACCAGGAGAGCTACAAAGATAGCTACAATTGATGGTTAGATGCTACCGGACTTTGATTGCTTGATTCCACTCTTTAGAGATCGATCGTGTGTTTTCCAATGGAGATTATCACTTCTTTGCTTCCGTGGATAGTTTATTTGAAGTTGGCCATCGAGCGATCTTTTTCAAAGATACATTGGTTCCTAGCCTTCCAAACTCGTATAAAGTAGCAAAAGCGAACAATTTGGATGAAGAGTAAGATGCCTTGATTCTTCCAAGTCTTTTATGTCCATCTACATATTTTACCTGATAGGCCTCTCGAGACTAGACACTTTTGCAAGAAATCACATGGGTTAAACATGGAATGACATGGGGAGCAATGTGGCTAGCATGGAAGCTACTACAAGGCCTGGAAGCCCTAGAACGTGACCAACTTGGCAGTGTAGAAGCATTGGGTGACCTCCATGACCTCACTAGGCCTAAATTAGAATGTTAGGATAAGCTACCAAGCTAGGGGCTTGCTTCTATAGCAAGGGGACAACTTAAAGCAGGCCCCCTACTTAACAAAAACTATAAATAGGCACTGAGTTCTCACATATTTACATGTTGTGTTGGGAATATTTGTTGCACTCGAGATTTTTACTTCCATCCAAAATCCACTTAGATCAAAGACTCAAGCGGATTTATGAGGTAATTAAGTGTTATTATGCTAATTCTTCTCTAGAATGTCCATGCAGTTTTGACAAGTCTTTCTCTATGCTAAAATCCCTATTATTTACTCACCTCGTTTGACGAACCAAGAGTGGTTATGCTAATCATGCATAGTATATTATGCATAATTAAGCTTAATTGAGTAATTAGGTATTGTGATTATGCTCTTGTTAAGTGTATAGTACAGTAATTTATTAATTAAGTATTATGCATACTTATAATGAAGAAAAGTATTGGTGAGCTCAATTTTGCTCAGTGAAAATCAACTAAACTAAAGATTTATTGTGAAAATTAAAGCTAGAATTAGATTGTCTATTGCATGGATAAGAGAGGTTATCATCAATCTTAGTCAATTCTTAGCCAGACAATTGATTTTTTGCCGATTCAAATAGAGAAAAAATTATTTTTATGCACAATTAGGCAATGGTATCATTATGTTGCCTAATTTTTTCTTTTTAAGTTTTACTTAATTTTAAAATTTCTAAGATTAAAAAAATATATTAAATATTCATATGATCTTTAAAAATGAAACCCTTATATCAAGGTGTGTATTTTGAATTTTAGAGTTTTATAAATTTTTATAAAAAAATTAAAGCTTTTTATTACTTATTTTGGTCATTTTTAGCTAAAATAATACTAAAGTTAGGCTTAAAATTAGAAATATAGCTAGAAAAAATACCAATAATTTAGATATGGTGATTCAATGTTAGGAAAACTAGAGATAACTAGGATAATCTTATTACCCTAATTTTGCTCATTCTTTTTAGTAAAATTGTCTTTTTTATCACATAAATTGGATAGAAAAATTACAAGTTTATTTTAGTTAACTATGAGATAATTAGGGTAGATATCTCTTAGCTATATCTACCTATGATTATTATTAGATATCCTATTTAACTCATAAGAATCTATAAACTAGGTATTTATGTTAAAGCCAGCTATAGAGAAGGAATTAAATAGAGAAAATTACCTAAGGCTTATGAGAGTGCATTTAATAGCCTTAGTGCATTATTGGCTACCCTTAGAAAATACAAGAGAGTAATGAAGTAATCTAAGCATAGTAGCTATTGCACCTCAAAAAAGAGCTCAAGATTAGGCGACAAATGATCATGAAGCAGGTCCCAACAACTTCGTGACACCAATGGAGCACAAAGACGTGATACCAAGTATATCTGCAATGGATGTTTCACATGTTATCAATGTCATTCAAGGTATGAATACATTGCATATGTGACCCTAGAGAATCAATAGGAAAACCAATCTTAAAGAAAAGCACCCACAGAAACATAGGATTTATCCCTAGAAGCACGACATTTTGTCTTAAACTAGGAAAAAACAATTTGGGATAGGCTGATTTACTAGGAAAGAATATTTGCTGAACCTTTTTGTATGGTTTCTCTTAGACTCTTACTAGCATTGAAATCATGTGGATGTTGCCATGGCGTGAGATGATGCCCAGGGGGAACCGTTGTCGCGATGACGGGAGTATGTCCAAGTTGGCCTAGGGGAACACTATGGACTTCTTGTTTTTTTGTGCAATGAGACAAAGTTTAGGTTGGCTCAATGAGTTACTTGCCGAGTGGTATGGGACGCTCAAGAATGGCACGGATTTTATATGAATAATGTATATGCAGATGTGTCTTGATTGTGCAAGTCAATTTTCTAAGAGAAACCTATTCCAAGAGTTTCTTGGAGAAAATTGACCTACTCCTTTTTTTTTAAAAATGCCTTCAACACTATTTGAAAGGTTGTTGGAACAAACATGTGAGATAAATGATTAAAAAACTTGATTTTTTTAAACAATGTGGTAGTAATTAGAAAACAAAAAATCAAAGTGGTGTCAATATGGTGTGGAAAGTTGAAGGATGAAGCCACAACAACAATATTATATGGATAGGTGGACCCGATCAGTTGGGTAGCCTTCCAAACATTTTTTTTCCCTTTTTGTTAGCTTTGCTGATGTTATTCCTTAGGGATCAGTGAAACTTGATGATTGTGCCTCTAAAATCTATGGGGGAGAAATGTCAAAATCAGTTATCAAGGAGTATGCAGTTTCTAAAGTTTATTTTTGTTTAGATGTATAACATTGTAGGCTAAGTGAAGTTCAACAGTCAGTGGCTCTTGTTTGAGGATCTACAAGGTTGAAACTCACAAACTTATGGTGTCCATGTAGAGTTAGGAGGTTTAACTTTACAATGTGAGATGAGACAAACCCTTCACTAGTGGCTCATGCCTAAAGTTATAGTTGTAGCAAGAGTGATGTCTACTGCTTCTCTCTCACTGTGTATGGAAAAAGGGCTGAAAACTTATCAATGGTACTCCACACTTTATATTGGTCGAGCGAGGACCTCACACTGGTATCAGAGTGTGGTTTAATCATTTTAGGAGAATGAATTATTTTCTTGTAGTAGGGAATGAATGTTTGATATTTAGTTCGCCTAGGGCTAGTGTTTTCATATGCTACATAGTCTTACAGTCAAAATTGCCCAATCCTATTCATGTGGCTTACTAGAAATTTGTGGTATTCTCCATCATGTATGAAGCTACTTGTCAATCAAAGCTTAACATCACTGGTAAGAGGAACATGCCTAACATAGCTTTATTCTCAAAATTGCTATCAAGGACTAAATGCTCCTATGACATTTTCCTTGAAGCAATGAGTCCAACTAACCTCCAAGATTCTCTCCTAAGATCCAAACCTTTAGCTTAAGAAATGGCTAACTCTCAAAAGGGGGAACAATGGAAATCCAAGAATGGTGCTAGGAGAGGAATGCCCTTGAATAGGAATCAAAGGCCAACTAGCCCACCCTATCAATCTCAACCTGTAGCTATAGGTCAAGCAATTGGAACTCCAAACTCCAATGTCTCAGGATTCTTTGAATGCAATGATCTAGGGTATTTTAGAAACACTTGTCCAAGGTAATCTTTACCTACAAATACCCAAGTTCTAGAAAGAGGACAACATATCAACTGTGGTGGAAGAAATGGTGGATGAGGACAAGGGCATGGTGGAGCTTCTGCAAGAGTTCCTACTGCCATAGGGAAACCAGCCTTGAGAGAAGAGTAAGAAGAAAGAGAAGCTATTCATGCTACTTCATCGACAACCCCGGGGCCCATCAATAGCATGCTATCATTCAAGCACCTGCAAATCACCAAGGTGAATTATTTAAGCTTCTTATTGACTATGGTGGTGCTCATTCATTTTTTCATCAAGATGTTTAAGGAGGTTAAGGCTTAATTAGAATCTAGCAAGAAAAAGGAGGGTAGAAGTAACAAATGGGAAGGAAGTCACATCTCAATTCTCTATGGGTAATATAGAATTTGAGTTAGGGGGTTGTACTACTTCAGCTACCTTTTAAACCCTTCCATATGATGGAGTTCTTGGGGATGGATTGGTTAACTAGCCATCATGCACATATAAATTACCTACCTTAGAACCCTTTTAATAGGTATTTATGATAAAGTTGTTGGGATGGATTCGTTAACTAGCCATATCCATTGTGCACAAGGAAGGCTATCATTCATCGACAACCAAGGCCAAGAAGTATCAACTCAAGGAATGAATGGATGACCAAAGTATCATTTGGTCAAAGAAAATTGTATTTTGAAAGGTCTTCATGAAGGACAATAGATTTTTGTAGTCAAACTCAACAGGACAAAAAGGCAATCTTTTGACATTGAGCTAATGTTGCTACAAGAATATTCAGATTTCTTTTGTGAAGAGCTAACTAAACTTGCACAACCAAGAGAAGTGGATCATGAGAGCAAGACCATTCATATGTGTGAATTGATATCAAAAAAGTGCTACAAATTTTCACTCTCAGAAGAAATAGAGCTTAAGGAGAAACTTCATTAGCTTATTGAGCAAGGAGTCATTGGACCTAGCACATCTCCTTGGGGTGCACATGTTCTCTTTCAAAAGAAGAAAGATGGATCTTTTTAGCTATGCATTGATTATCAAGGTCTTAACCAAGTAACCGTGAAGAATAAGTACCCTATCCCCCATATAGATGAGATGCTTGATTATTTACATGGAACCAAGATGTCCACAAAGATTGATCTTTTCTCAAGCTATCATCAAATCCAAATTCAAGGCATTGATATCCCCAAGACAACATTTAACACTTGTTATGGCCACTCCAAATTCATAGTCATGGCTTTTGGTCTCATGAATGCTTCTGCAACTTTTAATCGCTTAATGCAAGATGTATTTTGAGAATTTTTAGATGATTTTGTTTTGATATTCTTTGATGATATCTTGGTCTATTCAAAATCTAGAAAAGAGCATGAAGCTTATGCTCAAAAGGTATTAGAGATCCTACGTCAACACAAGCTTTTTGCAAAAAGAAGTAAGTGCACATTTTTCAATCCTTAAGTCACTCGTTTAGGTTTTGTCATTTCACCTAAAGGGTTATTAGTTGACCCTGAGAAAATCAAAAATATTGTGGAATGGCCATGACATACCTCTCAAAGAAAAGTCAAGACAATTTTAGGAATCATGGGATGGTATAGGACATTTGTAAAGGAATATGCTCTCAAAATAGCACCATTGGTAGAGTTTTTGAAGAAGAATACAAAAATCAATTGGCAAGATGAGCATGCTATTTTAAACAAAAAGAGAATCTGATCTCAAGTCCTATTCTCAAACTTTTGTGTTTCACCAAAGATTTGAGGCAGTAATAGAGACCAATAACCTTGCCTTTAGAGGTGTTTTGATACAAGAAGGATGATTTGTAGCTTAAAATTCACAAAATTTCATGATACATGAGGTTAATTATGCCACTCATGGCTTGCAGCTACTTGTAGTCATGATGTTGGTAATATGGTTGCAAGGAAACGCACACAACTTGGAGAAGATGAAGAATCTCAAGGCACACAATAGAGAGTATATTGCTTAGTGCACAATGGAAAGATAAGTTAGCCCTAGAATTATGTGCATATATACAATGCACAGGGGAAAAAACCT
The DNA here is from genome assembly GCF_014529385.1 of Adiantum capillus-veneris. Classification (NCBI taxonomy): domain Eukaryota; kingdom Viridiplantae; phylum Streptophyta; class Polypodiopsida; order Polypodiales; family Pteridaceae; genus Adiantum; species Adiantum capillus-veneris. The sequence continues at coordinate 122,225,178 of NC_140945.1, forward strand.
TCTAGTGAGAGAAAAAATACCCCGGCGGTCCTAATTGTGTTCACATACATCACTACCACATATGTATGGTAACAAATCCCCCCTGGGAGTGATGCGGTGAACGAGATCTGGCATGTAGTGTATAGGGGATTGTCATGCCCTGAGGACATGATCAATCCACAAAGGGGAGTAAGCCCAAAGCTTTGCGAAAAGCTTCAAACTTCTCACAAGATAATTCCTTTGTGAAAAGATCTGCAAGGTTGTCATGTGTTGGCACATAAGACAAGTTGAGCTCTCCTACTGAGAGTATCTCTTTGACATAGTGATAATGCACCTCAATGTGCTTTGTGCGAGCATGAAAAACTAGGTTCTTCACAACTACCAATTCACTCTGATTGTCAATGTAGATGATGTTGGCAGTGTTCTGTCCAACACCCAAATCAACCATAAGGTATCTGAGCCATACACACTCAATCGTAGTTGTGAAGACTTCCTTGTACTCAGCTTCATAATTGGACGTGGCTCCAATCGATTGGTTCTTTCTCAACCATGATATGCATGAACTGGCGAGCATGAAACAAAAATTACTCATGGACACCCATGTGTCATAACAACCAGCCCAATCTAAGTCCAAAAAAACATGTAAATCTGGAGGCAATGAGCTCCCTTGGGATAAAATAATCCAAGACATAACATGCCACTCAAGTAGCTACAAATCCTCTTGACATCGTGCCAATGTGTAGACCTTGGGCTATGCATAAATTTGTTGACATGTAAGACTGCAAATTGAATAATATCGGGCCTCATGTTGCATACATAAATAAGGCATCCAATATAAGTTTGGTAAAGAGTGACATGGGCAAGATCATCAGCATCACGAAGACTCAATTTCAAACTAGCAATAGGTTTGCAGTCCTTAAGTCCAAACTTACAAAGTAATGTTTCTATTTTGAAAGTGGCATTTAAATTAGGCTTAAATTTAGCAATATGTGTCTTGGGTTACATTTATATGTCTGGCTTTTAAAAAGTATATGTATAAAATGCTATCATATGCCGTAATCCCGAATGATGTTCGAATACCCAAATTTTTCTTTTTTGATCCCAACATCTTTCAATCAAAGAAAATACTTATAAAATGAACAGACACCAATTTCAATCAAAATCGGCAAGTACCTCTTGCATTATGAGATCTTGAGAGACTACTAGTAGGAGAGGTCACTTAGCTACAGTACGACCACCGACATGTAGAGCACTATTCAGGTATAATTTTTCACTTGATTATACATGCTAGCTTGTTTTTTTGTGTTGTGACATACTCGTGTGGTGTAGCAATTTCTCTCTCAACACAGAGTTGGCTTGTATGCTATAGGCCACTTTGTGGTGTGCATCCATACAGCTCACTCCAAAAGTGAGTAGAATTTAGTCTCTCTTCCCTTGTTGTGCAGCCAAATGGCTCACTTTAGGGAAGGTTTTCAAAACAGACTTAGATTCTCACTCGTGTGCCATATAGTAGTTTATCTCTCACCATAGAGTTGAGTACAAATTTAGTGGTCAACTCATGGAGTGCAGTAGGCATGATGCTACACCTCTCACTTCAGAGTGACCTATAGGATTATCAATTTTAGATCAGGAGACATCATCGTTTGTACTGCATAGAAATGAAAGAGTGCTACTCGTCAAATAGGGAGTGGAGAGATACGTACTTGATACCCTCTTCATCTTTGTGTGACTCACATTACCCTTATGCTTTGGAATCCATACACACTTCATTATTCGTCACTAGATGACTTGGTGTTGTCTTGGATGTAGATACATACTATGCGTGGCCTGTATTTGAGATTCTTAAGTTATCCACCAATGGTTGTGTTGTGAGTTCCACACACTTCATCAAGGATTAGACTAGGTCACATTGTCATTATTACTACATAGAAATATGAGGGTTACGCTCATCAAGCTAAGAGTGGAGAGATGCATACATATGCCCCCGTCTTCTTAGCATGACACACATTACCCTTGTACTTTCTACCATAAATATGCCATTGTTCATCACTAGATGACTTGGTGTTGTCTTGGATGTAGATACATACGATGTTTAGCTTGAATCTAAGATTGTTAAGTTGCCTGCTGATGGTTATGTTGTGAGTTCTAGACACTTCATTAGGGATTATATTGATTATATTATCAATCAATATTATAACTTACAACAAAGACCAGGACTTGTACTAAGCATACCTCACACAAGTTGGGTTGTTCACATGTATGCTCCTTTTGCCAATTACATGTATTCTCTAACCCTTTACATTCCCCCTTGCACACATAACAGGGTCCAGTTCTTGTAATGAGCGTACCTCACACTCCTGGCATGTTCACCTCTCTCTCTCTCTCTCTCTCTCTCTCTCTCTCTCTCTCTCTCTCTCTCTTTGTGTGTGCTTTGTTTTTCTTTAAACTTTCAATCATTTATTGTATAATGTATGGTTTGCAATCATAACATAGTGTATTTTGCTATAAATTATGTCAATGTTTATGGTTCACAATCATGACATGATTTCGATAGTTTGCATTCATATCATAATGTTTATGCTTTGAAATTATATCGTGCAGATATGGTGGACACCAAGCTGGCAAAACATTTGGAAAAGTTTGTCTCCAAGGTTATAGTACACCACTTTTATCATATGTCAGAGGCCGATATTTGACCCTAAACCCTTCAGCTTTGAAGCATTATTACCAATTTATAGAGACTTTAACGAAGTCTGTATTTGACTAGCTCCAGCTCATATTTGCACCAATTTCTTTTGACATATCTCTAATGACATCAAGTTCATTATTGAACATGGTCAAGAAGTCTATCGGGCAGATCGCAAAGACTTTTCAACAGCTTAAAAATCTTGAAATTACTACTTTGTTAGGCATAACTACTCACATCCAACTTGTGCAGCAATTTTATACTAAGTTCAAGAGCAAGGAGAAGCTAGAAATATCAATGAAACATACGAGAGTGGAAGAAGCTCTTCCAATGTTTTCAAAGATCTAGGAGCCACCATTAGAGTAGATCTTGTTGCTAGTGTTGCTAGTGTTGCTATTGCTTTAGACTAGTCACAAATGCCCCATGTATTACATCTTTTGCCAGATACTACAATCTTCAACATATAGGCTCCACAATTGGGAAAAGAGTGCATTGAAAATGGAAGTCGATTGGCCATTCATGGTTATGTAAACACTAAAGGAACAATAGAGCTATTCCACAATAATATTTTGCAGACAATTAATGCTCTTCTTTAAACCCTAAAGTATCTATATGCGCATGACTACCTCCATAATGACCTGCACCCCCGCAACATGATGCTCCATTTTGGGTAGAAGGGCATCTGGGTAGAAGGGAGTCTATGTAGGCATTGTGGATTGGGGGTCAATGCACAAAGACCAAAACAATGCCCAACTTTCCTCCTCTCCGCAACTTGGGTATTGCAGATAGAAAGCAAAGTGAGAGAGATTTTTCATGGGTAGAAGGGAGTCTAATTAGGAATTGTGGATTGGGGGTCATGTGCAAAGACCAAAACAACGGCCGACTTTCCTCCTCTCCCCAACTTGGGTATTGAAACTAGAAAGCAAAGTGAGAGGGATTTTTCATGGGCCACCCCAAAATGTATATCTACTAATTCCCCCTTGGACTAAATACATGGACATCTTCTCCATGTGCCATACTTGTAAACGGCTCTTAAAGTGCATGTCCGTGCCCCAAGAGCAAACAGAAGGGATTTTTGAGAAATTTACCTACACATCTTGAGAGTGGCAAGCAAAATAATCCATCGACCTGACCTAACGCTTTTGATCTATCTCTCTATCTAAACGGTGCCCATAGAGTGGGTAATGACATTGTAATGAGTTCTGGTCTATGACCAGCTGATGACTGAAGTGATGATTTGATTTTTGTCTTGTCTCTAGGGGGAAATGAAAATTATATAATTGATCTAGTTATCTTGTCTCTTTCTTACAACATGGTGGTAGATATTATGTCTCTTTCTTGCAACATGATTAAGTTATCATATCTCTTTCTTGCACCTATATAAGTGGTATTCAATAAGAAATTTCAACATGATGACTTATTAACTTCACTTTTGAACTTTCTAATCATTGCATGTTCACTTGATTTGCAAATATGGAAGAAGAACTTAACCACGCTAGAGAGAGAGAGAGGGGGGGGGGGTATGGTAAGGAGAAAGACCTCCCAGCTATTGTCAGCATTGAAGACGATGAGTCCCGACTGTAAGGGGAGTCACTTAGTCTCAAACAGTACAGGAATCTATGTCCAAACCACTTTGTGTGTCACCAACTATTTTGAATTAGCGGCCATGCAAAGGATTCATCTCCAATAAAGCTACCAAATTTGCAGCACAAAAAGGGCTAGCAGGAGTATTTCTACAAAGATTCATAGAGGATCATACCAAATAATAACCAAATGGCACTTTACTTCATACAACAAACATAGCATCCTAGGGAGGCCGGTAGATTAGTTAGACCACCCAAAGAATGCTGGCATTGGTCATGGTCGCATTACAGAAAAAGTGGTGGCAAGCAACACCAATAACCCAAATTCTTGCATGCAAACACCCTATAGTTCTACTTCCCAAAGAATCAGAGACCCTCATTGAATTAGCGAGTTAGGGGCAAGATCTTGCAAGCCAAAGAGAGACACCTGACATGCTGCATGGCCAAATCCTTGAGCTTCAGATAGAGCTATCGGAGGACCAAGAAAAGCTGCAATGATGCCTCACTGTATGGATCTTTGACAAATGAGGTTGGTCCTTTGCAACAAGAACTTGCAAACCAATCTCTTGGAGCCTGATTTACCCCTTATGATTTTTTGTATTAAAAATGGACATTTGTAAGGTGCCCATTATGAGGAGAAGCCATCGTGCATGAAGAAAAATCACTCGCCAAAAACCAAATTTTCATGCCGGAATATTCCTTTTCGTCGGAATATTATGGCAGGAAGGCAGTCGGAAAGTGGTCGGGAAACGGCCAGTCGTTTGGCCGGTTGGCCGGTGGCCGATTTCAAAGGAGGACTTGTCCTCTCAAGGGTGGCCACACATGGGCGGATTGGAGGGGACTAATCTACACAAGGGCGGCTACAATGGCTGCCTCTCATGAGAGAGGGTAGCCCTTTTGGCCTATAAAAGTAGGCCATTTCTACACACATTTCACAGTGTGAATTTGATGCAACAAGGTGGGTGTGAGGTGGTGAGAGTGAAGCAAGGTGGGAGCCCTATTACGGGTATAATCCCTTTGTAACCTATTTCTTGTTTGAAGTACTAAAGCCATTAAGTGGCTGCTTTCCCGTGGATGTAGCCCACATTGGGTGAACCACATATATCGTGTGTACTCTCTCTCTCTCTCTACCCTATAATCTCTTGTGTGTATAAATTATCTCTCTCCATTAAGTAATCTACTCAATTATCTACTTAGCTACGTCATATTTCCTAACAATTGGTATCAAAGCAAGTTTTGCTCGTAGCTAAATTATCTCAAGGAAAGGATTCCTTGAATTGAGTGGGAGTAATGGCGGAAGAAGGGAAGCTCAAGATTGAGAAGTCAATGGAAAAAACTACCGACATTGGAAGATGTAGATTGAAAACTATCTCTACCAGAAGGACCTCTATTTTCCATTAAGCAGTCTTGCAAAGAAGCCCTCACGATGGCAGATGAAGCATGGATTGTCTTTGATCGAAAGGCACTGGGAACAATCCGGTTAAGCTTGGTGTAAATGGTGGCCTTTAACGTTTCGGAGATGAAGACCCCGGAGGACTTGATGAAGTCACTTGACGACTTCTACGAGAAACCATTGGCATCCAATAAGGTATTCCTCATGAAGTGCTTGTTCAACCTAAAGATGGCAGAGAATGGTTCAATTGCAGAACACCTAAATGACTTTAACACCAACATAAGTCAACTTCAATCGATGAAAATAAATTTCGATGATGAAGTGCGAGCTCTCCTTATACTATCGTCCCTATCAGATAGTTGGGACAACCTTGTGATGCCTGTAAGTAATTCTATTTCTGGCACAAATACTCTTAAGTTTGATGATGTTGTGGGTGTTCTCCTAAGCGAGGAAATGCAAAGGAGAAGCACAAGATAATCATCAAGTGTTGCACTGTCAGTGGAAACAAGAAGAAGACCTAAGGAGAGGTTCAAAAACCAAAAGGGTCGTGATCGCTCAAGACGGAGCAAGTCACGCACAAAGTCAGTTCTTGAATGTTGGAACTGCGGCAAGAAGGGCCACGTCAAGAAGGATTGTTGGTCCAAGAAGAAGAAGGATTCGGAGTCTCAAGACAACAAGCCAACATCGGAGGCCAATGTGGCAGGTAAAGAAGAGTAAGATGCTCTAATTCTCTTATTAGACAATGTGTCTAGCTCCTAGATAGTACATTCCGAGGCTTCATTCCATGTGACATCACACAAGCAATATTTCCAAGATTACACCAAAGGTAATTTTGGGTATGTATACTTGGGAGATGATGAAGCTTGTGAAATTGTCTGCAAAGGTACACTTTGTGTCAAAACTGCTAACAAAAATGAATGGAATCTTAAAGATGTTAGGCATGTTCCTTCTCTTTGCAAAAATTTGATCTCTAGAGGACAATTGGATGATGAAGGTCACAACATTGCATTCACAAGCAAACAGTGGAAGATCTCAAAGGGATCTTTGGCGGTTGTCAAGGGAGAAAAGGTCGGTACACTTTACTTGTGTACTGTTAGCACGCAATCTTCAACTTGTGCAATAGCTACAAAAGTCGACAATGTGGTGTGGCACTATCGGCTTGGGCAAATCCTTCAAACAAAAAAGCTTCTACCAGGTTTGAAACAAGTGGACTTAGAGTTCTATGAAGATTGTGTTTATGGTAGACAAAAGAGGGTAAAATTTCAAAAATCAGGAAATGAAAGGAAAAATAAAAAACTTGAGTTGGTTCATTCTGATGTTTGGGGTCCTACAAGTACACCATCACTTGGTGGCTCATTGTATTATGTAACATTCATAGACGATGCAACTAGGAAAACATGGATTTATGTCATGAAGAATAAATCCGATTTTTTTTCCATATTCCAAAGGTGGAAAGTCTTTGTGGAGAATGAAGTAGGTACCAAGGTTAAATGCCTTAGATCCGACGATGGAGGTGAATATTTCAACCAATCTTTTGAAAGTTTTTGTGCTAGCAATGGCATTCGTAGGCAAAAGACAACCCCAAGGACACCTCAATAAAATGGGATTTGAGAAAGGATGAATAGGACAATCATGGAGCAAGCACAAAGCATGTGGCTAAAAAGACAACCCCAAGGACACCTCAATAAAATGGGATTTGAGAAAGGATGAATAGGACAATCATGGAGCAAGCACGAAGCATGTGGCTACATGTACGCCTACCGCTTGAGATTTGGGCGGAAGCTGTAAGTACGTCTGTGTACTTAATCAACCGGTCACCCTCAATGGCATTGGATGGGGGAGTTCTACAAGAGGCATGGACAGGTTTTTCATTTCTCAAAGTGTTTGGGTGTGAGGCTTTCATGCACATAGATAGAAGCCTAAGATCAAAGCTAGATGCAAAGTCCAAAAATTGTTTCTGTGTTGGCCATGGAGAAGGTGACTTTGGGTATCGCCTATGGAATCCTGAAGATGGTAAAATCTTTAGGAGTAGGGATGTAATTTTTAACGAAAAAAATATGTACAAAGATTACTTGGAAAGAAAACAAACAAAAGAAACAGGTAATGAGTACATGGAGCTTCAGGAAGGTGAAGACTCAAGGACTGCAAACGGTGACAATGTGCAACAATGTCAATCAAATGAGGAGCCTCAACCTATTCCCCGAAGATCCACAAGTGCAAGTAGACCTCTAGAAAGGTTTGTTCCTTCCTTCAACCATCTCTTGATCTCAAATTTTGGAGAGCCAGAATCATACGAAGAAGCTATGCAACACGAATCCAAAGAAGAATGGATGAAGAGCATGCAAGTGGAGATGGACTCATTACATCTCAACCAAACATGGGAGTTGGTTGAGTTGCCTAAAGGTAAGCGGACACTTCAGAAGAAATGAGTATATAAGCTAAAGGAAGAAGAAGGTGGGAAGAAAAGGTACAAGTTTAAGCTTGTGGTAAAAGGGTTTTCTCAAAAGAAAGGTATTGACTTTAATGAAATATTTTCTCCTGTTGTAAAAATGAACTCAATTAGGCTTGTCTTAAGCCTTGTGGCTGCTCATGATCTAAATCTTGAACAAACGGATGTAAATACGGCATTCCCTTACGGTGACTTAGAGGAGAAAATTTACATACTTCAACCAAAGGGGTATGAAGTAAAAGGTAAGGAGAAAATGGTTTGCAGATTAAAGAAGAGCTTGTATGGTTTAAAGAAAGCATCTAGACAATGGTACTTGAAATTCAATCGATGGATCCTGGATCATGGATTCACAAGATGCAACTCGGATCACTGCGTCTACACGAAGAATTTGGGAGATGGGAAGTTCATCATCTTAGTGTTATATGTTGATGACATGCTGATTGCAAGTGCTAACTTGCAAGTGCTAACATGCAGGACATCAAAGACCTAAAAGAGGAGTTGGCTAAATCTTTTCAATGAAAGATTTATGTGCTACAACGAGGATACTTGGTATGAAGATATCAAGGGACTGGACGAAGAAGACAATAAAGCTATCTCAAAAGGATTACATCAAGAAGGTACTAGAAAGGTTTGCAATGCAAAATGAAAAAACGGTTTCTACACCTTTGGCTGGTCACTTTAAACTAACCAAGGATATGTGTCCAAAGACACAAGAGGACATAGCCTATATGTCTAAAGTTCCAGATGTTGCAGTGGTAGGTGCTCTTATGTATGCTATGGTCTGAACAAGGCCAGACATTGCACATGCAATGGGAGTTGTAAGTAGGTTCATGGACAACCCAGGTAAAGAGCACTGGCAAGATGTGAAGTGGATACTTTGGTATCTAAAAGGGACAAGAACAAATGCTTTGTATTTTGGAGGAACTGATATTTTTCTAGAAGGATATGTTGATGCAGATATGGTAGGTGACAAAGATACTCAAAGGAGCACTACTGGCTATGTCTTCATGGTTGGAGACACAGCAGTAAGCTGGGCTTCAAAGCTGCAGAAAGTGGTCTCACTTTCTACCACGGAAGCAGAGTATGTAGCAATGACAAGGCAAGCAAAGAAATTATATGGCTTCACAGATTCTTAGAAGAGCTTGGATGCAAACAAGACAATTGTGTCTTGTACAGTGATAGCCAAAGTGCTATCCATCTTGTGAAGAACTCAGCCTTTCATTCAAGGACAAAGCACATTGAGGTGAGATATCACTTCATACACAGTCTTTTGGAAGAGGGACAACTAAAGGTAGGAAGGGTGAATACAAGTAAAAATCCAGCATACATGTTTACAAAGGTGGTCAATAAGGAGAAGTTGAGCTTTTGCTCATCTTCGATTGGCATTCAAGGATAAGAAGCTAGGATGGAAAGCAATCACAGGTTTGGTCTGGAGATCAGTCTCCAAGTGGGAGATTGTTAAGTATGGAGCATGATTTACCCCTTGTACTTTTCTGTATTAAAAACTGCACATTTGTAAGGCCCCCATTATGAGGAGAAGCCATCGTGCGTGAAGAAAAATCACTTGCCGAAAACCAAAATTTTCACGCTCGAATCTTCCTTTTCGTTGGAATATTATGGTCGGACGGTAGCCAAAAATTGGTCGGAAAACGGCCGGTCGTTTGGCCGGTTGGCGGTAGTCAATGGCCGGTGGCCGATGGTCGAAAGTCAATGACCGATGGCGGGTGGCCAAATTCAATGGCCGGTGGCCGATTTCAAAGGAGGACTTGTCTTCTCAAGGGCGGCCACACATGAGCGGATTGGAGGGTCCGATTTGGACTTATCTACACAAGGACGGCTATACATGGCTCCCTCTCATGAGAGAGGGCAGCCCTTTTGGCCTATAAAAGTAGGCCAATTGTATACACATTTCACAGTGTGAAGTTGATGCAACAAGGTGGGTGTGAGGTGGTGAGAGTGAAGCAAGGTGGGAGCTCTATTAAGGGTATAATCCCTTTGTAACCTACTTCTTGTTTGAAGTACTAAATCCATTAAGTGGCTGCTTTCCCGTGGATGTAGCCCATATGGGTGAACCACGTATATTGTGTGTACTCTCTCTCTCTCTCTCGCTCTCTCTCTCTCTCTCTCTCTCTCTCTCTCTAATCTCTTGTGTGTGTGAATTATCTCTCTCCATTAATTAATCTACTCATTATCTACTTAGTTACGTCATATTATCATAACATTAAGCACCCCCCTCACCTATTTCTTGTAGAATCCAATGTCTTGTATCACAAGTTTTGTAATCTAAGAACTGCATTTACCCTCTCATCTTTCCCTTTTTGTATCCTCAAAAAGAAATTGTATTATATTTAGCTATAATTGTGAATCTTATTGCAAAAGTAATTGTAAAACTTTTGTGTGTGTGTGTGTGTGTGTGTGTGTGTGTGTGTGTGTGTGTGTGCGCGTGAGAGAGAGAGAGAGAGAGAGAGAGAGAGAGAGAGAGAGAGAGGGAGAGGGGTGTGTGTGTGTGTGTGTGTGTGTGTGTGTGTGTGTGTGTGTGTGTGTGCGAGAGAGAGAGAGAGAGAGAGAGAGAGAGAGAGAGAGAGAGGTGTGAACATCATGGTAGCATAGCATTGTATTCCATCGTGCACTTCTTGCAAGGTGGCAAGAACACAATATGTGGTAGCAAATCTTGTAGCAAAAAATATCTGTAAAGGTTTATTGGGTGACTTTGTTCAAAAAAGAGCATACAAAAATTGATGCTCTCTAATAAATTTCACCACATGGTTTGCATCCCGAGTAGAGTTTGTTTTATGCAAGCCATTTTACCAATGTCCTTTAAAAGTAAATTAAACGTATGCATCGCATATGGCACCCAGGTAATCTTTGTGTACTTAACTTGGATAGTCCTTCCTACAACCTTGTAGTTGGATGCATTATCTATGATGATTACAGTCACATGCAAGTTGGCCTACCTGCCCTTGCTATCGCACGCTCGTATACCCTTGCTAGATAGTCACTCATCTTCTCTTTCAATGTGGTGTCAATAGCTTCTACGAACATGGACCCTCTAGGGTTGATAAGCAATCATTAATTAGCGGCTTCTTTTGACAACTAGGCCATCCATCTAATGCTATAGTACAACCATATATGCTTGAGTATCCCTTCATTATTGTATTTCACTTTATCTAAATACTTTGTGCGCATCTTGTTGTAATCAGTTAGCACAAACCCTTTTTGGTTGTGCTCATCAAAGCACCTTAAAATAGGGGGTTGTGCATAGCATTGAATGGTATACCGCATGCCACAAAAGCTTGTGTCCATTTCAAGTTCAACTCAAGCAACCACTTATATAATGCCTCATATAGCATATGTCCCTTACATGATGCTTTACTCGCTTAATTGTGCTAGGGCCCGCTGTTGATGTTGAAGCATTCCCATCAAGAGGAGTTGAATGAGTACAATCATTTTCTTGCATATACACATGCTCCATCTCCTCATTGGCAATAGACATTTCAACATTTGTTGGAGCTTCTTTAGGATCACCACTTTTCTTTTTAGTTGCAATAATCTTCTCTGTTGTGCGAGAGTACCTGAAAAATCTATCATGAATATTTTTTGTCTACGCCGTACACTCCAGCATTTTGCCAGGGACTTTAAACAAATGCTCTTTGATTCTACTCACATTACCATTGAACTTATGGCCACAAGACTTGCATTTCAATCAAGATGTATTCTTCTCGGCACGCATCTCGTGCACATTACTCCAGTTGTGTTCTTTCACCATATTGCACAAGGATACAATGCTCTACTTGCAGCTCAATTTAATATGTTGGAAATAGCAAGTTCAGCTATCAATTTGGAGGTCAATAATAATTTAAGCAACAAACTACACAAGCAATGCTCTATCTATCAATCTAGTGATCTAAATATGTTTATATTATCAATTACATTCATGCTACATTATCAATTTATAGTAAGCAATGATGGTCTATCGTTTTCTATGTGTAAACTCATGACAATCAATCCACATCACTCCAAATGAAAAACCATATAATCATTTAAAACAAAACTTTTCACATATTGCTTTATCTAAAGTGCAATCTTTTGGCTTTCACACATTACAATAATTGATCATCTTAATCACTTATAAAGAATAATACATATAAATCACATCATTTCACATTGCACTATATCGATTTATCTAAAGTGCAAGCTTAGAGCTTTTACACATTACGATAATTGATAATATTAATCAAGTCTTGGAAATGATTCTCATTGTAACATGATAATCAATTGTAGACCTTGATGATTTCCATATCTATCTGAAGTGCAAACATGAAGTTTTCACACTCCATGATAGATCTTTGAGTGCTTATCTATTTGCAGTTGATGCACGTGTACGATCACACAGTTTGATAGATCTTGTAATCCAAATAAAGATAATTAAATATCAATAAATTTGGACATGATATTCCTAAACTTTAATTCCATTGAGAGCAAAGCATGATGACTCTACATAGGAAAAAAGAAATTCTACCTATGTTCACTTTGAAGTAAGAAAATCTATGCACGTCAAAATCAAACACTAAACTAAATAAAACTAACCTCTATTATTTTATATTTTGCAGATTGATTACCTCATGTGAGAGTGCACTCTACACACGATGGTAACCCCTAAATTATATCACAAATTTGCTTCCATGTGTCAGTAAACTGAGCACATAGCAAGTAAATCCTACAAAATAAACACCTTGCAATGAGTGAGAGTCTAAGCTCTACACAACAAACAAGGATTATACTATTTGACCCTAAAAATAAAAGTTATTGTCAAATTTTGATCAACAATATAAATTATTTTTTAACAAATTTATTTTCAAACTATTTTATTGATTTCAATGGATTTCAAAGTCAAAAAAAGAATATAGTACTAATTTGTTTCTCACATGGTTTACCTTTTATGATGTCAATGAGCTCAAGAGGGCGCACTCCCTCTGTATATAGGTTTTTCTTTTTATCAAACATCTCTTCTATCAAATTTGTTTTTTATTGAAAGATCTTTGGTTCAAAAAAAAATTCGATCAAAATGCTAAGAAGTTATATGGGAGACCGATTTTGCTGATGTGGCATCGTATAATTGGGCATATAATTTGCGTCAATGAATAATACGCTTATTATTTGCATAATATTTTTTCCCAAATAAAAAATAATTCTACATAGGTGTCTCATTCAGGCCAATAATCAACAAATCATCCACATATAGAACAATGATGAGAAATACACCACCCTCACACTTTACATACAAAGTGCTTTCTATTGGATTGTTAAAAAAGCATCGTTTAAACAAATGAGTGTCAGCTTTCTCATACCAAGAACAAGGAGACTGCTTCAACCCACACAAATCATTCTTACATTTGTATACTTTATCTTCCTGTCCTTTTATGAAAAAATTGAGAGGCTACGTTACATAAACTTCCTCAAATATATCACCATTCAAGAAACCGGTAACAATGTTTGATTGATACATAACCCATCCAAAATGAGTTGCCAATACACATAGAAAATGTAGAGTAGTTATAAAACAAGTGGGAGAAAAAGTCTCTTCATAATATATGCCTTTCTGTTGTGCATAACCTTTTGCCACAAGGTGAGCCTTATAGAAATCTATCTCACCATCTAGCTTAAGTTTCATCCGTAAATCCACTTCGTACCAATGGAACTTTTTCCACGGCAAATCACATACAGTCCATGTGTCATTTTCTATAAGTGCATCATATTCTAATTGCATGGAAGCCATGCAATTTTTTAAATTCTATGCTTCATCAAAAGACAAAGGTTCTCCACATCACATAAATTAGAAACAGCCAAAGCATAACAATCTGATGCATAAGATGTTTGCAGGCGAGAACTTAAACGAGTATGACTAGACAAAGGTGCATCCAATTTACTATCATGCAAAGTATGCACTAGCCATTTTGGCATACCTCTAGTCTGCTCATTCTCAGCCCTTTACGCATCAAGTACATCATGTACATTTGCATCAAAAATAGCCTCATCTATAGCATTTTCAAAAACCCCCATAGGTTGTACATTTGCCTCATTGGAATTTATATTTAAGTTTCCACCATTAAAAAGAGGCAAAAAATTGTCATAAATGTCTTGCAAGCTTATAATATTGTCCCTAGTACATGACAAAAAAGGATGAAAAGAATCTTTCACAAACACAACAACTCATGAAACCAACATACGTTTAGTTTGCGGATGGTACAACCTGTAACCTTTGCTTTTAGTATTGTGACAAAAAATAAAGCATTTAACAACCTAAGCTTCCACAGGACACATGTCGAGGACATAAGTAGCACACTTGATGGCCTCAAGCCAAAGCAAATGTGGAAAATCTTGACTCTTGACCAGACATCATGCCATCTCCGTAAGTGATGACAAGCACAAGTGCAAAACGGACCCCAACGGCCCCTATGCCAAGCCTGTGCATGTAAAACTCATCACGGGGAGTGAATAGGGGGCACCACCTAGCTTTGAGCGGCTAGGATGTGGACAACAACGATTCAGATAACACTAACATAGCACACAGCAGGAAGAGAGAGAGAGAGAGAGAGAGAGAGAGACGTAGGCGGAGGAGATGAAAACCCTTTGGAATGTGAGAGAAAAATTGATTCAAGATGGTGTTTACAAAACCCTTCGTTTTGGCGAGATGGAGACCGCGACAAGAGCGAGAGAGAGAGAGAGAGAGAGAGAGAGAGAGAGAGAGAGAGAGAGAGAGAGAGAGAGAGAGAGAGAACATTCTCTAGGGAAATTTCATGTGTACAGAGATCCTACTCCTGTGCATAGTGACCCTTGGAGTCAGTGTATGTACATGACTTCTCTTTCAAGTGCTGACTCCCCCTTGATAGTGACCTCTTAGTGCTCTTTTATAGGTGCAGGCTGCTTAGTTTAATATAAACTAATTAAGCTTAGGGCCCTAAGCTGGAGAGACAAAGCAGGCAGTTGGGTCCCGAATGATTGCCTGACTGGTGCTTTGTTTTGGGAGAAATAAGAAAATGATATTCTCCTAGGTAGGCCTTTGTGACCATCACCTAGAGAGAGGTGGAATATACAAAATGGTTTTTTTACAAAGTTTGGCTTGGAAAATGGAAAATGAGTTACCCTACGGATGTTACAGAGGAGGTGCATCATGGATGAGATTTCAGCGAGTCTCGCGATTTGCTGGTGTGTTGGTGTAGCGCGCTCGTCAGTTTCGTGATGGCTGGGGGCATGCCTTCGACGCGTCATTCTTTGATTTGTTGTCGCCATCACATGTTTTTTGGTCCTTCTTTGTTTGTCGATGCATCAATGTCCATTTTCTTTTGCTTCTTCCTTCTTGTGCGTGCCTTGTGTGTGCGTATGTGATTGTGTGTGTGTGCTTATGCGTGTAGTGTATGTATGTGTGTGTACATATATGTGCTTGAGTGTGTGTGTGTGTGTGTGTGTGTGTGTGTGTGTGTGTGTGTGTGTGTGTGTGTGTGTGTGTGTGTGTGTGTGTGTGTGTGTGTGTGTGTGTGTGTGTGTGTGTGTGTGTGTGTGTGTGTGTGTGGAGAGAGAGAGAGAGAGATTATATTTGAAATCTCTTCTCTTAAGAACCATATACTGACACATAATTGAATGAAAAGAGACAAACGACACTTTTTATAAATTGAAATTATTTTGGTACATCATTTTCTGGTAGGAGACTGACAGAGCTCCATAACCTATGGAAGAATAGGTTTTTACCTTCCACCATCCAAAAAAAGCATCCAGTTAGAACTTGGACAACCTTGTTGGGAAGATAGGTATCCAAACAACCCATTCTTCTTGTTATCGCTGTCTCACAGCCCTAGACCCCCTCACTCTCCTTGTATATGTTAGGAGGTAGGTTTTTCTCTTTTCGCTTTTGCATAATCCTTTTCATAATGGTTTTCTTTCCTGCAATGGTATGGTCTAGTTTTTTGGAAAATTCAAGTTTGTTGAGAACCCCTGGTCCACATCCTTCTGAGAAACCCCTTATGGCAGACCCTCAAAGTTTTCCACTGGGTAAGTACTTAAGCTTATGCATGTTCAAATTAGCATCCTCTAAGGAAATCTTATGCTTTGGGAGCAGGAGGATGTCCATAATACACATTAGAAAAAATATAAACGTGTTGGAATTAGGAATGCAGAGAAATGAACACAGCTTGGAGAAGACAAAGGAAGATCAAGGCACACAAGTCAGAGTATATTAGTTAATGTGCAATGGAAAGATAGATAGCCGTAGAATGAATGGGCGTATATACAATGCATGGGGTAAAAACCCTCCTAGAAAGGGAAAAAATGCCCCGGTGGTCCTAAGTGTATTCACACACATCACTACCACATGTATATGGTAACAAATCCCCCTTGGAGTGATGTGGTGAACAAGAGCTGGCACATGAGTAAAGGGAAGTGCCGTTCCCTGCGGACATGATCAGTCCACAAAGCGGAGTAAGCCCAAAGCTTTGCGGAAAGCTTCAAACTTCTCACAAGACAATGCCTTTGTGAAAAGATCTGCAAGGTTGTCCTGTGTTGGCACATAAGCCAAGTTGATCTCTCCTGCTGAGAGCCTTTACCTGACATAGTGATAATGCACCTCAATGTGCTTTGTGCGAGCATGAAAAATTGGGTTCCTTGCAACCGCCAATGCGCTCTGATTGTCAGTGTAAATAGTGTTGGCAGTGTCCTATCCAACACCCAAATTAGCCATAAGGCGTCTGAGCCGTACATGCTCAACCGTATCCGTGAAGTTTGCCTTGTACTCAGCTTCACAACTAGAAGTGGCCACATTAGGTTGCTTCTTTCTCAACCATGATATACATGAACTGCCAAGCATGAAACCAAAACCACTTGTGGACACTAGCGTGTCAAAACAACCAGCCCAATCTGAGTTTGAAAAATCATGTAAGTCTGGTGGCAATGATCCCCCCTTGGGATAAAACAAGCCAAGATGTAAAGGGACACTCAAGTAGTGGAAAATGTTCTTGACAGTTTGCCAATGCTTAGACCCTGGGCTATGCATAAATGTGCTGACCTGTGAGACTGCAAACAAAATATCTAGCCTCGTGTTGCATATATAAATGAGGCAGCCAATAGCAATTTGGTAAAGAGTGACATCAACAGGATCACCAGCATCATGTAGACTCACTTCAAACCTGTTTCCATGGGAGTGGCAATAAATTTGCAATCCTTAATTCCAAACTTACAAAGCAATGTCTCTATGTAACTTTTCTTACACAAGGCAATACCACCATCACACTGCTTAAACTATATGCCCAAGTAATGATGCAACAGCCCAAAATCTTTTATCTTGAAATTAGCATTCAAACCAGCCTTAATTTCAGCAATATGTGTCTCATTGGGACCAGTGATTAGCAAATCATTCACATAAAGAACAACAATGAGAAGTACATCGCCCTCACGCTTGACATACAATGTGCTTTCTGTTGGACTGTTTACAAAAGCCTCGTTTGACCAAATGAGTGTCAGCTTTCTCATACCAAGCAAGAGGAGATTGCTTCAACCCGTACAAAGACTTCTTACATGTGCACACTTTGTCCTTTTGTCCTTTCTTGACAAAAACCCCAGGCTGCGTTACATAAACTTCCTCAGATATGTCACCATTCAAGAAATCAGTATAACAATGTCTGATTGATGTACATTCAACAAAAATGAGCTGCCAATGCACATAGATGACGAACAATAGAAAGTGAACCATAGAAAATGAACAGTAGTCATACGACACGTGGGAGCAAAAGTTTCTTCATAATCTATGCCTTTTTGTTGCACATAGCCTTTTGCAACAAGTCGAGCCTTATGGTGATCAACCTCACCATCCGGCTTGCGTTTCAACTTGTACCACTTTGTACCAATGTCCTTTTTCTAGGAGGCAAATCACATAAATTCTATGTGTCATTTTCTATAAGTGCATCATATTTTGATTACATAGTAACCATCCAATTTTTTAAATTATGTGGTTCATCAAATGACAGAGGTTCCTCAACATCATGTAGGCTAGACACAGCCAAAGCATAACAATGTGATGCATAAGATGCATGGAGAGAACCTGTTTGAGTACGACTAGACAAAGGTGCATCCAATTTACTGTCACGCAAAGTATGCACCAGCCATTTTGGCATACCTCTAGTCTGCTCATTTTTAGCCCTTTCCTCATCAAATACATCATGTACATTTATAGCAATAATAGGCTGCTCTGTAACATTTTCAATAACCCCCATAGGTTGTACATTTGCCTCATTGGAATTTACATTCGTATTTCCACCACTGAAAAGGGGCAACAAAGTGTCACAAATGTCTTGTGAGCTTACATTACTGTCTCTAGTACATGACATCAAGGGCTGAAAAAAATCTTCCACAAACAAAACATCGCGTGAAACTAGAATACGCTTTGTTTGTGGATGATACAAATTGTAACCTTTGCTTTTAGCACTAGAACCAACAAAAATACATTTGACAGCCTTATCATCCAGTTTTTTGCATTGTGTTTGTGGCATCAAACCATAAGCCAAACAACCAAAAACACGCATGTGCTCAATAGATGTCTTTCTATCATGCCATGCTTCGTATGGAGTCATAGACTACTACGTTTTTGTAGGACACTTGTTGAGTACATAAGTACACATGACAGCCTCAAGCCAAAATGAATGTGGTAAAGCTTTACTCTTGACCATACATCTTGCCATTTCCGTAAGAGACCTATTTTTCCTCTCAGCAACACCATTTTGTTGAGGCGTATATGGCACTATAATTGGTGTTTTATCCCACAATTAGCGAGAAATGCATTAAATTCATGAGACATGTACTCCCCTCCTCGATCGGAACGGAGGGTGTCCATAGTACATTTCGAGACATTTTCAACCATAGCAAGAAATTTCTTGAAGCACATGAACATGTTGGACTTAGCTTTCAATGGATATACCCATGAATGCCTGGAGTAGTCATCAATGAGAGTCATGAAGTACAAGTAATTTCCCAAGGATGGAGTTTGCATAGGCCCACAAACATCACTATGCACAAGTTGCAATTTTCATGTAGCACAAACTAACCCATCCTTTGGGAACTTAGCACGCTGCATTTTACCCAAAATACAGCCTTCACAAACATGTTTGATAGGTTCTTCAAGAGGCAACAAACAAGCAACCATATCAGATTTCTGCAAACGCAGCAAACTGGCAAAATTCAGATGCTCAAAACGTGCATGCCAAAGTTTTGCATCTGGAAACAGCCCTTGAATTTGCAACTGCATTTGCAAAATTTTGTCCACACTTGTCAAAAAAAGGGAGCTTATACATTCCATGGCACAAAAGGCTAGATGCAACAACAGAAAAAAGATTCTTCTTGATCCTAGGTACATAAAGTCCAGATGCAACAATTTCATCACCAAAACTGAGATCATGAACTGTTCATCTGTCATCCACAAATTTGACTACAAGTCCAAGTCTAACAAGTGTAGATACAGACAAAAGATTCTTCTTGATCCCAGGTACATAAAGTGCATCAACAAGTGTGAAAGAACTGCCATTTGCAGTAGTAAGCACATCTGTCCAACTCCTTGAACCGGATAAGAGGCATTTTTGGCACAACTGACTAAATTCCCATGAGGGACAGACTCGAGAGGTGTGAACAATTCACGATGTGAGGTAATGTGCTTTGTAGCACCATTGTTGG
This sequence comes from Adiantum capillus-veneris, assembly GCF_014529385.1. Lineage (NCBI taxonomy): Eukaryota > Viridiplantae > Streptophyta > Polypodiopsida > Polypodiales > Pteridaceae > Adiantum > Adiantum capillus-veneris. Next base: position 122,244,977 of record NC_140945.1, read on the forward strand.
AATACCACACATGTGAATCTGCAACAATTGACATGCATGCATCATGGACAGCAGGATTGTAAGTGCACTCTGCACTAAAATCCCATTATGCATCAACATCAGTATCACAGTCTCCTTTCACGTGAGACTCAATAATGGATGCATTTGTAGTGGAACCAGCATTTGCAATGTAACCACCCTCTTTCTTCTTAGCCTCTCTGGCCTTCAACTTAGGACACTGCTTGATCAAGTGATCATTAGCTTTACAATAATGGCAACCCATCTTCTTTTTGCCCTTATCACCAAAATTTCTAGACAAATTGTTGCCAGCAGAAGCATTATGAAATGGTGATTTTCCACTCGTAGAAGAACATAAGAGGTGGCTACATTGGTGTTACCACCCTTTCTTTGAGCAGCAATAAAAGCTTGTTCAACTGCACGCTGTCTAGTCCTGTTTTTTTTGAAAGTGACTCTTGCAACAGCAATGTGCAGAATGCATCAAACTTGACAACTTCAGGATTTCCTTGGGTCATAAGTCTCCAAGTACTAGCAAAGTCCGATAAGAATCTGGTAAGGCATCAAGAACAGTCTGCACAAGGAAATTGTCTTAAATGACCTCACCTGCAAAAATAAGTTGCTCATTGATATCCTTGACACCAGCAAGGAAAGTTTCCATATCATCTTCCTCATGCATAATCTTTGACTCTAGCTCTTTACGCGCAGTAATGCAATTTTTGCCTCATTGTGGCTTGCATAAAGACCAACCAGAATATCCCAAGCCTGTTTTGTAGATTTTGTTGAACGAATGTGAGGAGTAATGGTGCTCTTCATAGACAATGCAATCAACACATGAGCCTGTGCATCCTTTACATCTCAACAAGCTTGTTCTGTCGTAGGCAAAACAACTCTAACATCAACAATTTTTGCAGCAAGACCTGTAACATCTCGACATCGTCTACATCCTCAAAACCGGGACGTACATCAATGCCCTGCACAATATTCCAAACGCCCTTTGACACAAGAACATGATGCATCATGTAAGCCCACATAGTATAGTTGTCCCCATCTACTTTGTCCTCAGCAACAAACATCTTGAACACATATGTGTTGTTGTCGGCCATTGCGAATGAGTGCACCTGATGTGAAAACTGCCCGAAAAGAGGAGAAACAAAGTGGGAACAACGTGTGCTAAATAGCACAAACCGTAGAAGACTATAAGGGACCTGTGATGCAAAAAACGGCACTGACATAAATTCTACACAAAATGACAAAATAGCATGTGCATCACTGCCTGTAGTGGAAACAGAGGCCGAAATGAGCCTGAATCAGAAATCTGAGCAGACTGAGCTCTACGAGCTTGCCCAAAATTTTTGTCGACTTGCAAACGCTTGCCAAAGCTTACTAAAATTGAAGAAAGTGAGTAGGCGTGTGCTGGAGCTGCTAGCGACTAAGCCCAGGAGGACGCAACTTGCTCTAATACCAATTGTTGGAATTAAGGTTGCAAAGAAACGCACACAGCTTGGAGAAGACAAAGGAAGCTCAAGGCACACAACTGAGAGCATATTACTTAGTGTGCAATGGAAAGATAGATAGCCCTAGAATGAATGGGCGTATATACAATGCACGGGGGAAAAACCCTCCTAGAGAGAAAAAATGCCCCGGTGGTCCTAAGTGTGTTCACACACATCACTACCACATGTATATGGTAAGAGAACTTTGCATGGGCCTTGTAAGAATCCCTAATTTCAAGGGATTAAAGCTAATTTCAAGGGATTAAAGCTAATTTTGTGTAGAATTTGGGGGATAAGTGCATTCAATAGCCTACTTTTGAGTAGGATTCTCTAGACTTTTTTTAGGGCCATGTAAGTTGTGGTCCTCCTAGAGGTCCCTTTCTCTCTCTAGCTCTTTGAAAGTGAAGGAAAAAAGCTGTTATGGCATTAACTACGCCTTCCATCCCTTTTCCATGCCACATTATCAAAAATGCATACCCTAAGCTAAAAAGTAACCCTTTTTTCAAAAAACCCCATTTTTACCTATTTTTTCTCAAAAGTTCATCTTGATCTATATACATATCAAGAAAACCATTTTTGACCCTTTTTTTTGCTAGAAGGCCAATTTTTTTAAAAAAAATAACCTACAAAAAATAAGTATGTCCCTCTCCTCTCCCCCTCCCTCTCCCTTTCCTCTCTCCTACCTCTTTCCTACCTCTCCCTCTGCCCTAACTCTCTCCCTCTCCTCTCCCCTACCTCCCCTTCTCCCTTCCATTGCCGTCCTCCTTTGCATCCTTTGATTTAGCAACCATAGTGCTCAACAATATCACAAATTCTGTATCTTGCACACCATAAGTGTGTATATTTGCTTGCCCATTGCGTTTGCATTAAAAGTCACACACATGGTGACCAAAGATTATTACAACAATGTCATGCTATAGGCCGACACCGACGTCGACCGTTGGGTGGATGTATTTGATAGTCTATACACTCTAATTCGTTTTATATTATCTTTATTTCTCTTGCAATGTTCAATTCAAGTTTTGAAACATTTTTCATCAACATCTCCTCTGTGTGTGTGTGTGTGTGTGTGTGTGTGTGTGTGTGTGTGTGTGTGTGTGTGTGTGTGTGTGTGTGTGTGTGTGTGTGTGTTGCTGTTTTAAATACATATATACGTAAACGAACACAAGTGTTCACGGACAACCAGATCCTAGACAAGTATAAGGGTTATGCACAAAAATTTATTTGCATGTTTGAAAATAAATTTTGTACATGGTATCAGTAACCGAGAATACATCATAGGAAATTACAATCCCAAAGAATGGTAATAGAGCTGCTCCCCATTTGAACGAGCATCAATTTCAAAACATAAAGAATAGCATGTTTTACTCAAAGAAGGTAGCCCTCACCTGCATCCATAGTAAACAAGAAAACGCTCGGTTAGCAATTGTTTACCATATACAGGTGAAGCATGGGCATCCCAGTTGTTATCCATGTCACAATGATAAAACAAACAATCCTTAAGTATATTTTTTTCTTTTTTTCTTTTTTTCTTTTTTTCTTTTTTTAAAAATTGATTCTATATTTCTGCTTTTTCTTCAAAGCACACTTCCAAAAACCTTTTGTTTAGTTTTTATATGGATCCAAAGGTACCACATAGATAATTATGCAGTAAAATACTCACTTTTTGAGGTGATAGAAGAGAGGTATTTTTTTATAAATACAAGTTTAGTATTTTGATCTTTCATTTATACTCCCTTAAGGCTTTGTTAATTTGAAAACCCAATATCAATCACTATGGTTATAATCCGCCCAAGTAGACGATCTAGATATCATATCAAATAAGCAACCAAATCCCAGAATCATCAAACCTTGAAGTAATATACAGTTTTCGGATCATCATCCCTTTGTTTTGTTCAAAAAAAGTGCCCCTAATCATGAAAGTAAAGCCTTATTTTACAGTTTTTTTTAACATTTATGAACCAAGTTACGTGGTCGGAGATATCATATTGCAAACTATCAATGAATATCCCGATCCTAGCTCTTTTTGGTTTAAAGAGACATATAGCACCTATCCATGAAATTAATACCCCCCCCTTTTTTTAGTTAAATACATGGTGAGAAACCCACCAGTAGATGTCATGGAAATAGAACCATATAATACAAGCCTGATTCTCACTCCAAAAAAAAAAAACCACTTCATTAATTCTAGTAGACAAAATATGTACAGCTAGCATACATGCTACGCCATTTAGATAAGTGTTTACTGTAGATTTTCAGAAGCCAAAAAGAACACAGCACATTATGATTTGAAGTGGAGATACTTCCTTTACCCAGGAATTTCAACAGGCATTGAAGAATCATAATATGGTGTGTTTTTCGGAACCACATCATCAAGGTTTGTTGCCAAAACCAGAAAGTACGCCCATAATTATGAGAATCGAGGCAGTTTTTTTTACAGTTTTTACCTGTCACAAACCATTCATATGCCAGGAGTTATACCATTTGTACACATATGTACCACAGGGCACCATATGTAGAATTTATTTAGCAGCCACTTAGACGTGAACAACCAGTATGGAAAGATCTTTCCCGCCCAGAACAACCCATAGTATCAAAAACAAATACATAATATCAAAGGATACCAACTATTTAGTTTACCAATCAAACTAAACATGGTCATAGAAATATGACCAGAGGTAGAGATACCATTCTACCACTAGTCAACCAGTCGCAGCCATATACGACCAGCACTAGAGATATACTCTCTATAGCGGATTTACATCAGTCCAAGAAGTATTACATTAGTATCCGGATCATCATTCCCCAGGCCTGTACTCAAACCAGACACCCATCCATGCACATGAAACACATCATCTTTTTACATTTTATTATACTCACGAACCAGTAACAAGCCATGGGATATTCCCCCTACAGTCACAAATTACCATAGAGTACCATTTTTTACCAACTATTTCTCATAGTTTTTGCTGGTTAGCAACCAAATTATAAAGAGATCAAATCCCCATCATAACAGAACCTGTCACATGTCAGGGGATATTCCCACTACAAAAAAGTATCACAGGGTACCATATTTAACTATCATGTCACTCAGTTTTGCAGGTTCTAGCAACAAAATAGATATGAAGAGATTCATTCCACGTCATAACAAAACGTAGTACCAAAGAAAATATATACTTTCATCGTATATAGATATTTAACTATTCGACATGTGAACTAGGAGCAGTAGGCAGAACAGCCCCCACAATGACTTCCTTCCCATTCGTCATGACAGTAGAAGACCGTTTCAACAGAGTGCAGAACCCTCCTCACCACTCAATGTAAAAAAAAAAATTACAAATTCCATTACCTCATACAGTAACAATATGCCAATTGAGTAATACTACTCACAGGTTTAGATAGGCTCGGTGTCCTCCCTGCGCGTACTGTTATGATCAGATTCGTCTAGAACAAAGATCCCCCAGGATATGCAAACCGTCACACCATTGAGAGAGGATGATATAGGTGCATACCACCCAGCCAAAGCAAATGAATGCGCCCAATCGCCGCCGAGGTCTGGCATGTAGAGCCAGGCAGTCGTGTAAGGAAAGGTTTGTCAGAAACAGGTGTTGTGAAGGGAGATGATAACACCTACCACCAGTTAGATCGAAACTTGCCTAAGGAAGTAATAGACCTATTTCAACCTAAGAAGGATACATTATGCCAGGCCCTCAATCCCACGGGTCAGTGGTTCCGAGAGGTAGACAAGGGGTGCTATAGCCAGGCAGGCAAACATATTGTAAAGGCAGTAATAGGTATTAAGAGCCGATTAGTCAATTCCAACCCTAGGCTATTAAGGAGTAATGTACTCTTTTCTAGGTACCCTTTATATATGGGCAAAAAACTTCCATATCGCCCATGTTTTAGGTGTTTTTTCTAGGTTGAAAAAAAGCTTTAAAGTATTTTCACAATTTGTACAAAGCTCAGCCTGGAGTGGTATTAGTACATCCGTACAAGATGAAGGGGGTTTTTTTAATATGCTAGATTATACTATTTCATAAGCAACTATATGCATGATATTCAGAGAACTAAAACCATTATTCCTTATATTTATCATGGATAGGTCCTATTCTCCATATACCAACTGTTTGGTGTTTAGACCTTAGTTGGATCATAGCCACAGTACCATCCCTTTTAGTATAAGAGTAAGGAAGCCTTGGAGTGGCAATGGTATACGAAGTTTAGTGTGTGTTATACACTAATCCTTTATGATCTAACTGGAGCCCAAACACAGTGGTGGACATATCAAGATAAACTCACCAGAGTAACATTATGGGGTCGAGAGAATTTCAAGAAGAACATTAGTCTGGCAATGGTAAAAGAGGCCATGGGTTTAGGTCCGAAGTACTATTACGTTAAGCAATCTATGAAGCGCGGGTTCTCAGAGCGATTATTCCTACTGGCACAATTTATTCCTCATCACAAGCTCTTCCTAAGTCCTCATTTTGGTCCCTACTTACGAGGATACTTTGATTATTCTCCCTGAACCAGAGGTTTAAGCATGGCATTAGCTAATCGTATCCTGCCCCATATAGAACGACCACCCATATGTTTCTATTGCGATAGTTGTTTGTGTGATCATGTAATGGACGGCTTAACCGTGATGTAAGAGGAACCAAGGCGGTTTTATCTGCTCTTATTTATGATAGACCCTCTTTTTTTTGTAAGCAATACTTTTGAACAAGTATGTGTGTGTGTGTGTGTGTGTGTGTGTGTTTGCGCCCACCCATACCCAGGCACCATACACTATGAGGTAGTAGCCCTATAGAGTATGGGCCTACTACCTCAGAAAAGTATTTATAAACGATGTATAGAGAAGAAGACATTCCCTATCATTTTGTGTACGCACCTTATTTTGTATTAAGGAGACAAATCAAATTTTGCTTGTCAAACTTGAGCCCGCAAACTTGAGCCCGGCCCAACTATTTTTCCTAAGGGAATTGCAAATACATGCAGTAAGCTCTTTTTTGGAGAACCCATTATTGATAAATTTGGAGATCAGAGCTATGATATCTTCATAAGCTAAGAAGCAATCCGTAGAGGCATACATAATTAGAAATAACAGCCCTAAACAAGTGTGTAGAGAGTTTTTACATGGTCTGTTGCTTTTTCTTTTTGTAAATTCCATGGAAGCCAACTTTAGATTAACTCGCTACCAGAAGAAACGTGTATGGAAGTTACCCAAAAATGGTGATGTTAAGCTAATTTCGATGTTTAAAAAATGAGTTTTAGAGATGACCAAACTCTCGAGTTTCTCGAGTTTTTCAGCAAAGGTTGTTTCTATACTAAGACAGGAAGGGTAAATATTTATCAATGTATTCTCAAAACCGGGATTATTAAGACTATATAAGTCATCCATAAATCTGAAGGTATGCAAAAATTGCGGGAGTATTAGAGCATCACAAGGGTTGCTCATCATTTTCGAAACCCAGATGTACTCGAAGTAGCAGAGGTAAAGATTACACATCACTGGAGAACATGAAAAACCCATAGGAATCCCATGGATTTGTTTGTAACAACAAACCCCAAGTTGGAGATAACTATTTTCTAGTACCCATTTGATATGTTCGCAAAGATCATTATGCCGAAAGATGCAGGGAGCAGACAATTTGGATAATTTAACCCATCCAGAGTTCTTTTTTGTAGAAATACAGGAGTACCCAAGCTTTGCTCTGTGAGTGAAAGTGATTCTAATTAGTTTAGTTAAAACACTGAGAAGACCGTCATCTCTGATAAGCGGAATATTTTCATAGCATTGTGTTATGTCAGCAGTAAAGATAGCGTAAATGTTTTCTGGTAAGTTAATATATGCCTCCGCAGTATTTTTTATCAGCCAAAAAGGACAACAATCAAGGTTGTTAAATCGTTTCATAATATCTCTTTTGACTGCACAAATGTCTTCCATTTCTAATAGAATAAATTTAAGGCAAATAGTGATGTTATCTGTGATCTCAGTGAATAAACTATTAGCAGCATCAGAAATGCATCTGAATTTATGCTTATGTTTTTTATACATAGGAAATAGGACAGGTATTTTAAATGATCTGGGAAGATATCCAAGTATAGATAGCTCATTTTTAAGTTTTGTAGAAGCATCACCAGGGGAGACACTAAGTTCAAAGAACTCATTCCCCTTAAGCCTATCATGGGCTGACTCCAAGGCAAGCCATCGACATATGAGACAAGCCGTATTTGGTGCTTTATCAAGACCAACAATAAACCAGCATTTTTTAATGTTTGAGAAGGATTCCCTCGCTTGGGGGGTAAGCCAAGTAGTCTCAGTGCTTAACCATCCTTGTGGTAAAAGACTAATTTTGTTCCAGAAGATTTCTTCAAGTGTATGTGTCAATATAATGTGATCTTTTGACTCCAGTAGGAGTTTTAAGGCAAAGTCGGCCAGGCATTCAAGAACCGCCCGTAAGGCAAGGTTGGGATTAAGGGGAAAAGGTGGAATGTGATTCATACCATTATTTAAGAGGCCTTTGATAGATAAATCAGCTATGATCTCTAAGTTCGATGTACACACATGAGGCCTAGGTTAGCAAATGATTTGCAAAACATAGGGTATAGATGACAGACGCAAGTAGGGATATCTTTAAAAAGGAGGAAGTCATTTGAGTAGACGAGGTTTTTAATAGACGGTAGATACTTCCATCCTATGGTTACATTATCAAGCAATGTATTAAGACCAAAAACCTTTCTGAAACATTCACTCAGAAGCGAATGTGGTGTGAAAAACTCCAAAATTTTGCTAGTAAATAGGCAATGGGTAAAAATAGTATCACAGTTTTCCATCCTTGGGGATAGGTAGAGTCTACCACATGCGTTCCGAAGTACCTGCACATTACATATCCAAAAGATTTCTGATTGGTACATTCCTACCACGCCCTCTAGTGTAGCTTCTCGCCCTCCCTCTTCCATACGTAGAGTCACTAGATGAAGGAGTAAGAAAGGAAGTGTAGGAAGTAGACGGAGAACCAAGAGTGTTAGGCCGTTTGGAAACCTAAGAGTCCTCATCCTCTAATCTAGGCTTGATTTGTGCAACCATACCTTTGATCCCCTTATAGTTACTAAAGGTGGTTAATAAGGTCAACCATCACCACCAAGCTCCTGGAGGGTGTCACACATAGTACTTCTATAATGCATGAAAGCAATTTGTCCAAGGACCAAATCCTTAGCCTATCCACCAAGCCATGAGCAGAAGAGGGATAGATGAAATTCTTCAGCTTTGTCAGAAAAAATGCTTGATAGATTGTTGAGGGCATACCAAATTGCATGGTCAAACCAGATAATGCTTGACTCACAAGGTGCTTTAGGATCCAAAAATCTGCAAGCACACTTAAGGTAGGGTCTGAAAACATTCCAAACAGTTTCAGTGTAGTATTTTGCACTGCTTTTACTAAAGGCCATCAATCCTTTAGTTCTCACATAAAGGCCAGCATTGGAACTGCATTTTTTATCATCGAGAAACCTCATGTGAACGGTGCTTTAATAAGATCTCCCTTATCAAGGAGTTGATCCCCCTTCAAGACTTTGAGTTTGCACTCCTCTATGGTAGCCAGAGCCAAGTTAGCTAGGAAGACCCAGGTTTCCATGGAAATAGGAGCAAGGAATCCTTCGTTAGGGAGTAGCCAGAGTCTATAGTCCACACCCAAGGATTCCACTTCGATCTGTCACGAAGGTAAGAAAGGAAAGGCCCTAGAAACCTTCGATACTAGATCCAATAGGGAAGCTTCACTGAGGGAACAGAGGTCTTTTTGGAGTTCTTTGACAGCTTCCAAAGCAGCAGCATCTCTACAGAAAAGGCTATTAGGCGGAGGAACCATAGGAGTCGAAGGTGCAGTAACAAAATTAGGACTAAGCCCACAGTATTTCCTGAGTAAATTAGACAATTCGGATCCTTTAGAAGAGAACGTTGCTAGATCTTGATTATAGTTTTTGGCAAGACACGCCAGGTTAGCAATATATTCCAATAGAAGATTAATTCCATCAGCCCTGTTTTTTACGAGGAGAGCGAGAACTTTTACCCACTGGTCAAAAGAGACAAGATGGATAAGGGATAAACTAGCATCCTTTGAGGCATCAAAAATCAGAGAAGAGGCTTCACCATCCTGGATATATTTCTGTACAAGGAGAGAAGCAAAGGAGAGGGGTTCCATAGGTAGCGAAAGACCTTGGGAAAGAGAGACAATCTGCAATGATTACAAAGATTAGGTATACCATCCAAAAACCATACCCAAAGTCATCATAGAACTTATGGATACTACATTCCTTTTTTGAGTTTTACATTTCTATGAAAATAAGGTCGAGTCCTATTTAAAGTATAGGGAGAATAAAGTTCTATTTCTCTAGCTAGGCGCATTTTCTCCGAGATCAGCGCTCTCTTCACAGGATCAGAACAAACCTTCATTCTAGCAGTAAGTTTCCGAATGCCCTGGAGGACAGTAATATTATTTTAAAAGGTGAACTAACAAGGCACAATAGTATTATCTTGTGTATGTAAGTGCTAAACAAGGGTCATATAGATTGGTAACATTAGCAACTTTAAAACAGTCCGGTCAAAAGGACCACTGCGATGGTGCACTAATGCCCCTGCCTTTTACAATATCCTAAAATATAGTAACCGGCACTAAGTGCTAGAACCGGAGTCCGAGAAGAAAAGACAAGTCCTTCCATCTTTTGCGCTTATTGTGTGTGTGTTGCTGTTTTAAATACATATATACGCGAACGAACACAAGTGTTCACGGACAACCAGATCCTAGACAAGTATAAGGGTTATGCACAAAAATTTATTTGCATGTTTGAAAATAAATTATGTACATGGTATCAGTAAACCGAGAATACATCATAGGAAATTACAATCCCAAAGAATGGTAATAGAGCTGCTCCCCATTCGAACGAGCATCAATTTCAAAACATAAAGAATAGCCTGTTTTACTCAAAGAAGGTAGCCCTCACCTACATCCATAGTAAACAAGAAAACGCTTGGTTAGCAATTGTTTACCGTATACAGGTGAAGCATGGGCATCCCAGTTGTTATCCATGTCACAATGATAAAACAAACAATCCTTAAGTATATTTTTTTCTTTTTTTCTTTTTTTCTTTTTTTCTTTTTTTAAAAATTGATTCTATATTTCTGCTTTTTCTTCAAAGCACACTTTCAAAAACCTTTTGTTTAGTTTTTATATGGATCCAAAGGTACCACATAGATAATTATGCAGTAAAATACTCACTTTTTGAGGTGATAGAAGAGAGGTATTTTTTTATAAATACAAGTTTAGTATTTTGATCTTTCATTTATACTCCCTTAAGGCTTTGTTAATTTGAAAACCCAATATCAATCACTATGGTTATAATCCGCCAAAGTAGACGATCTAGATATCATATCAAATAAGCAACCAAATCCCAGAATCATCAAACCTTGAAGTAATATACAGTTTTCGGATCATCATCCCTTTGTTTTGTTCAAAAAAAGTGCCCCTAATCATGAAAGTAAAGCCTTATTTTACAGTTTTTTTTAACATTTATGAACCAAGTTACGTGGTCGGAGATATCATATTGCAAACTATCAATGAATATCCCGATCCTAGCTCTTTTTGGTTTAAAGAGACATATAGCACCTATCCATGAAATTAATACCCCCCCTTTTTTTAGTTAAATACATGGTGAGAAACCCACCAGTAGATGTCATGGAAATAGAACCATATAATACAAGCCTGATTCTCACTCCAAAAAAAAAAAACCACTTCATTAATTCTAGTAGACAAAATATGTACAGCTAGCATACATGCTACGCCATTTAGATAAGTGTTTACTGTAGATTTTCAGAAGCCAAAAAGAACACGGCACATTATGATTTGAAGTGGAGATACTTCCTTTACCCAAGAATTTCAACAGGCATTGAAGAATCATAATACGGTGTGTTTTTCAGAACCACATCATCAAGGTTTGTTGCCAAAACCAGAAAGTACGCCCATAATTATGAGAATCAAGGCGGGTTTTTTTACAATTTTTACCTGTCACAAACCATTCATATGCCAGGAGTTATACCATTTGTACACATATGTACCACAGGGAACCATATGTAGAATTTATTTAGCAGCCAGTTAGACCTGAACGACCAGTATGGAAAGATCTTTCCTGCCCAGAACAACCCATAGTATCGAAAACAAATACATAATATCAAAGGATACAAACTATTTAGTTTACCAATCAAACTAAACATGGTCATAGAAATATGACCAGAGGTAGAGATACCATTCTACCACTAGTCAACCAGTAGCAGCCATATACGACCGGCACTAGAGATATACTCTCTATACCGGATTTACATCAGGCGAAGAAGTACTACATTAGTATCCGGATCATCATTCCCCAGGCCTGTACTCAAACCAAACACCCAGCCATGCACATGAAACGCAGCATCTTTTTACATTTTATTATACTCACGAACCAGTAACAAGCCATGGGATATTCCCCCTACAGTCACAAATTACTATAGGGTACCATTTTTTACCAACTATTTCTCATAGTTTTTGCTGGTTAGCAACCAAATTATAAAGAGATCAAATCCGCATCAGAACAAAACCTGTCACATGTCACGAGATATTCCCACTACAAAAAAGTATCATAGGGTACCATATTTAACTATCATGTCACTCTGTTTTGTAGGTTTTAGCAACAAAATAGATATGAAGAGATTCATTCCACGTCATAACAAAACGTAGTACCAAAGAAAATATATACTTTCATCGTATATAGATATTTAACTATTCCACCTGTGAACTCGGAGCAGTAGGCAGAACAACCCCCACAACGACTTCCTTCCCATTCGTCATGACAGTAGAAGACCGTTTCAACAGAGTGCAGAACCCTCCTCACCACTCAATGTAAAAAAAATTTACAAATTCCATTACCTCATACAGTAACAATATGCCAATTGAGTAATACTACTCACAGGTTTATATAGGCTCGGTGTCCTCCCTGCGCGTACTGTTATGATCAGATTCGTCTAGAACAAAGATCCCCCAGGATATGCAAACCGTCACACCATTGAGAGAGGATGATATAGGTGCATACCACCCAGCCAAAGCAAATGAATGCGCCCAATCGCCGCCGAGGTCTGGCGTGTAGAGCCAAGCAGCCGTGTAAGGAAAGGTTTGTCAGAAACACGTGTTGTGAAGGCAGATGATAACACCTATCATCAGTTAGATCCAAACTTGCCTGAGGAAGTAATAGTCCTATTTCAACTTAAGAAGGATACATTATGCCAGGCCCTCAATCCCACGGGTCAGTGGTTCCGAGAGGTAGACAAGGGGTGCTATAGCCAAGCAAGCAAACATATTGTAAAGGCAGTAATAGGTATTAAGAGCCGATTAGTCAATTACAACCCTAGGCTATGAAGGAGTAATGTACTCTTTTCTAGGTACCCTTTATATATAGGCAAAAAACTTCCATATCGCCCATGTTTTAGGTGTTTTTTCTAGGTTGAAAAAAAGTTTTAAAGTATTTTCACAATTTGTACAAAGCTCGGCCTGGAGTGGTATTAGTACATCCGTACAAGATGAAGGGGGTTTTTTTTATATGCTAGATTATACTATTTCATAAGCAACTATATGCATGGTATTCAGAGAACTAAAACCATTATTCCTTATATTTATCATGGATAGGTCCTATTCTCCATATACCAACTATTTGGTGTTTAGACCTGAGTTGGATCATAGCCACAGTACCATCCCTTTTAGTATAAGAGTAAGGAAGCCTTGGATTGGCAATAGTATACGAAGTTTAGTGTGTGTTATACACTAATCCCTTATGACTTTAAACACCGATCTGATATTAGCTATTGCAGTCCAACACCTGCAGCAGGCTCCTGAGTTAGTTTGTAGATCATTTGTCAAAAAATATGCCAGCCTTCTCTTTCCGAACCAGGGGACAACTGTAGCCCAAACACAGTGGTGGACATATCGTAAACTCACCAGAGTAACATTATGGGGTCGAGAGCATTTGAATAAGAACATTAGTCTGGAAATGGTAAAAGAGGCCATGGGTTTAGGTCCGAAGTACTATTACATTAAGCAGTCTATGAAGCGCGGGTTCTTAGAGCGATTATTCCTACTGGCACAATTTATTCCTCATCACAAGCTCTTCCTAAGTCCTCATTTGGTCCCTACTTACGAGGATACTTTGATTATTCTCCCCGAACCAGAGGTTTAAGCATGGCATTAGCTAATCGTATCCTGTCCCATACAGAACGACCACCCATATGTTTCTATTGCGATAGTTGTTTGTGTGATCATGTAATGGACGGCTTAACCGTGATGTAAGAGGAACCAAGGTGGTTTTTATCCGCTCTTATTTATGATAGACCCTCTTTTTTTTGTAAGCAATACTTTTGAACAAGTATGTGTGTGTGTGTGTGTGTGTGTGTACCCAACGCGTGCACGCACATACACATGCACTCACTCATCTCCTTGCCTTTCAAGGTAGAGCTTGCATAACGTTATAATCTTCGACATAATAGATCTTTTTCTTTTTTCTTTTTTTTTAACTCACAATGGTGAGTTGATTATATTAACGGTACCAAAGCAATTACATTCCTGCCATGCTCGTGACGAGCCATGACCACTTCAACAGATCCTAGATACATAGGTTGATGGGGGAGCCACCCCTTGACCATATATGAGCCCATACATTCACCTTTGCACGTCCATTAATGCAGCCCCCAAGGTCCTATTCCACTCCTCTGAGTTACTTTGTTTTACAATGGCGATGATCGTTACCCTGCTTTCTTGGACTATCGCCGCAAACTTAGCTACCTCCAAGGAGTTCTCGAAGATCCAACCATTCCTTGTCCTCCAAATGTGTTTAAAGTAGCAACACCTCACGATTTGTGTAGCAATGAGCAGTGCATTGCTCCTAAATGTCTTCCCTCCAAGAAAAAGATCGTTCTTAAAAAAACCTATTTTCCAGGTCTTTTGGACCTGTGTGCAGATCTTGCATGCAAGACCACAGATTGTTGGACGCTCTCTGAACAGATGAGAAAGGTCTTCATAAGCCGTTTTACATTGCGAGCATCTATCTGGACCAATTCCCCTAGCAAGGACCTTCACTCTAGTTGGCATGGCTCCCCATAGCACCTTCCATAAGAAGACCTTCATCCTATCTAGCCATTGAGGGCACCAAATGTTCTTGACAATCGTTTTCCACCTTGACTCTGGCCAAATTTTACCCCACTGTTTATTGTGCGGGAAGAGCCAATTTTGTGATTCCATAAGAGCGAAATATACATCCTTTGTTTGGGGTTTTAGGAACTATATATTCACAGGCCAGTGCCAAGCTTTCCATTGGAGCTTGGATTCATAGTTCAGCAGATACCACATAGTGAGCTGTTCAAGGGCTCTACTTACCAACAATCTTTCTATCCCACCGAGGCTAAACTCAAAAGCTAGGTGCTCAGTTCCTTTCCAACAACCTTTGTTGTAGTCCCATAATTGTCCTTTATGCCTAATACCTTTGTTATTAACCTTCCTTGCAACTTCCCTCCAAAAAGGAGTCAAAAGGGTGCCTCCAGCCTTGGATAGTCAAGGGGACTAGGAGATATAGATTTGTGGAAGTACCGAGCCACCTCTCCCCATTCCAAAGACCCCATTGCTCTACTGCATTTTTGAGTGAGCTCACCTGTTGTAGCCCCAAGTTTTAGTATGGCCCATTGCGGGGCCAACATGACATAACAGATCTTAAACACGACTTTTCCTCTAAAACAACCTTCTTTGTTACATCTTGCAGTTAGGTGCCTCAAATCCATGCTAATAGAGGTGGATAATCTCATCATAATGTATATTTCAACATTTTTTATTTCTAGTTGGATGAAAATACTTACCAATTTGTACAATATATACTTAGCAAGTGTGTTTATTATACAACTTGAAAATGTTGAATTCATACATGTTTTTGTTTGAGCAGGTCTTTAACGCATTCATTCATGCACCCCACAGAGAGAGAAAGCCTAACATGAGAGCCTGTATCTTGAGCCCTCCGACCTCAGCCATACAACTCCGCTACCAACCACCAACTCCGCTACCAACCACCTTCACTACCACACCCCACTCCTAGAAGTGAACACTTACAACCATCGTCGCCCACTTTTTAGATATGTATAGTGCCAACCAACGGTCCCATCTCTCCCTCGCATGTAGCCAGCATTTTTGGTGCTTTAGAACTACACACATAGTTTTAATTTTGGACTCTACCCCACCAACCCTAGGAGTCAAAGAGTTTCTCCCTATTTTCTCTTAATCATTTGCAGCACACGTCTTCATCCCACACAACGCTCATGTTACTACCAGGGATTGGTGGTAGGAGTTGCAGCAACCACCCACTATTATTTTATTTATTTTCTCTTACTCTCATTTAGTAGCATGCAATGCCTCTCTCTTCTTTGCGACTCCACGCACTGCAGACCTCCAAACCACATAGACACGCAGGCTGCCATCATTGTTTGCATACAATAGCTAGAGTAGCAAATGCTAGGTAAGAGCCAACAGTGCATGTAAGGATGGCTACCAACGGTCGGAGACATACTTTTTCAGTAGGTACATGCACCTACGGTCATGCATCCACGCGATGATGAACATTCTTTTTGCCAATAATTTGCATGCATAAACTATTGGCATAGTGGCATGCAACTACTAGCATAATAGAGTACTCTACACAACCTCCAACACCTCTACCTCGTCTGCAATTGTAGGTGACTTGTAGTCAATGCAACTTAACTTTCTCTCTCTCTCTCTCTCTCTCTCTCTCTCTCTCTCTCTCTCTCTCTCTCTCTCTCTCTCTCTCTCTCTCTCTCTCTCTCTCTCTCTCTCTCTCTCTCTCTCTCTCTCTCTCTCTCTCTCTCTCTCTCTCGCTCTCTCTCTCTCAGTCAATTAACAGTTTGAGTCCCGTTTATTAAGACATTTAGAGGCAGACATTGACAAAGCTCTTCAGCAACAAAAGCAATAGTTTTTTGGACAACGGCCACTATCAAGAATCCACGGGCATTGACAATGATGATGATGATTTTAGTCTCACGATTTTAGGCTTTTAGTTTTAGTATTTTTTAGTTTTTCACTTTACTTCGTTTTATGTTTGTACCCACACATTGGATTAGATCCACAAGGATTGTACCACTTTGGTCTCATTATTCATAGGTCATTTTGGCTTTTGCAAATGTGTAATATGAAATTTCATTTCGTTTCTCTCTCTCTCTCTCTCTCTCTCTCTCTCTCTCTCTCTCTCTCTCTCTCTCTCTCTCTCTCTCTCTCTCTCTCTCTCTCTCTCTCTCTCTCTCTCTCTCTCTCTATGATCACTATACAGGGAGTGATATATAGGTTTTTTGTTGGGGTCTTGCCTAGTCTCTCACCTCTTACTCTAACTCATCTCTTGCAAAGAAACGGTAATTTTGAGTTCAAATCATGTATCTGGCTCAACTTCACAAACAATCGTATTTTCCTCTTGCATGTAACATGACTAGTGAACAATTTTTTCTTTAGTGAGTGAGCTCAACTTGTAACTTGTGATGTTTTGAGACACGCACGTGGCATTGGCTTCAATTTAGCCACATTATATATATGTGTCTCCCTTCATTCATAATTACAAAGCTCATTCTTGACTCTAAGAAGTTATGATCGTAAACAAACATATGTAGAATGATTCGCTTTGCTAAGCAAACTGGCAAATGACTCTTAACCAGCAATCTCTAAAGCAGAATGTGCCAAAAGTTTTTGCTCATAGGTGCTTTCATGACAAGAGCTTCACGAAGACTTGAAAAAAAAAAAAGACAGCCCTGATAATGAAATCGGTTTTCCAAAAGACAAGGAAAGATTTAATTGAGGTAGGCTCTTTGCCAAGAGATGGACGATCGTGTACTAGGAGATGAAGAGAAACCACATGTAAAAAAAAACTAGACAATTATTGCACAGGAGACATTTCAAGGGTCAATGAAATAGGTGTTTCCTATCTAAGATGCTAGTAGTCCCATCTTTCCCATTGTCATTAGTTTTCGCATAGCATACCAAAAAAAAAAAAGATTGTTGATGGGCATCCTAATCTCCCTAGATCACCCATCAATAACTTGATCATCTATTACCATCACATTTTGACTCCCATATCGAGTGATCTGCATGGTGGTTCTTCCCTCACCCCATTTGTGTAATGATACAAAAAAACTAGAACAAGTAGACCTTATTTATTTGCTTGTGTAGGATATATTTGATATTGTTTCTAATATTAATTGGTATATTGCTACGATTACTTAAAGATATTTACTTCTATGTCAATATTCAATACCAATGCATTTAGGAGACCTACTTTTAGCATGTTCTAATAGATGATCATCACATATCTGTGTATTTCATTATGAGTTCAATTAGTCTTATGGATTAGCTTCATGCTTTGATTCTCACTCTTACAACTCTTTAGTATAATATGTATCTACAAAGTCTGATTTAGCGATATATTTTTTTCCTTGACAATTCTCAAAAGCAAGCCCTTAGATTAGTTATTTAATTAGACTTATTGATTGAGCTTAGAACCTCTCTAACATAAAACCGGTTTCCACTCGTTATCCCAACTTTGCAAACTACTTTGCAAACTACTTTGCAAAGTTATGTAGCATTTTCATTTATTGGCTTGTCTATACTAAAATCTGTCTGTTTTCAAACCAATTTTTGCATCAATTTTACCATAAATAGCTTTTAAAATGTTAACGTATTTACTGTACAATTAAATTATTGTTGATTTTAACAAGAAATTGTTTTTGTGCTTTGTCTTTGAGAAATAATTTTGCAGGTAAAGCTAAGTACAATGCTATCATATCAGAGAATCTTAAGGTATGCAATTTCTTAATGCATTTTGATAATATCCCTCTAGAGAAATCATTTCAATTACCCACGATAAGTAAGCTCTCTCTATGTATCTTAGAACTAAATACAATATTATTTAATTCACCATCCAAGTGCTTATTCCACCTCTTCTCTTCTCTTAGCAACTCCAAATTCTCCCACCCTTCACAACATCTCCTTGTGCGGGAATCCTTCAATTTGATATTGGTTTGATAAATTGATGCTTTTTAAATTTAATTTCTTTTAAGTGAGTCTTCTTGCATATATTCTCACAAATCTATACCCAAGCGTCTTTGCAACAAGCAATAACTTTGTCAGACACTTCTTGACTTTAAGTCACATTGCTATTCAAGTTTTTACGTATTTTAATTGACCGGTATTGATTTACCTTAAGGAGATGACATCTCGTTTTGTTTCATGATCAATTATTGATACAAAATTTACATTTTTTTACTTTGTTAACTATACTTTAGTACAAGTTTGAAATTTGCAACTCTCTCCCACTAGTATCTTTGTTTACGCACCCATTAGTACATACTTCAACATTCCAACCTAGCATAATCTGGTACTAGGTGAATGTTTTGTAATTTTTATGCCTTGTGCACATTGATTCGCCGATTTAGGCAGTGTGTCTATACTCATCTTGGTGCAAACTCGTCGATTTAGGTAGCACACCAACAAACTATCAATTCACTATTTTAAAAAAAACTAAATTTAGATTTGTCGATTTAGGCAGCATTAATGCAGATTCGCCGATTTAGGCAGCACGTCTTATTGGTGTAGATTGGCCGATTTAAGCAACACCTATCACAGAATCATGTTGCAGTTGTTGCTGTGGCCACCACTGTCCTGAGTATGATTTGTTATCCAGGTACAAAATAAAAGAGATTTGGATTTGGATTTATATCTTGGATTTGGAATTGAAACGGATTTGGCATATGATGATTTCCTGTGGCAACAATGTTCATGGAATTGGAATTGGACTCAATTTAAGATTGATCCCTGAATGATGAGTGTGACCAATGATATCCTCGTTTCTGAGGATATGACAGATATTGCTTCTTCTCATGGTATGAGACACTAGAATATGTAGTATGTGGATGGCGACAGGTATAAGAAAATGTTGTTAAACTTTATGAATTTTTCTTTTAATATGTGCTATTTTGACCAAAAAAGTACTAACCATTAATTTTGACAAGTATGCTTTGCAGATTCTTATCTTTGCAACTGAGGACAGTTGCTTTCTAACAGAGAGGTATGCAATGGATATTGATGTTTTTTTATTTAATACATCTTACAGGTGGCAAAAGCATAAGTGGAATATGGAATGTTCAAAAGCATTATGGTTTATTGACTTTGTATCATTTAAGTACTCTTTATGAGCCATGGTGAATTATTGTCCGGCCGGCCAATTTGTAATCACTTTGAGCATTCAACAAATCTATAAATAAATACGTGAAATATGAAAATGCTCACTCTTGCACAGGGGAAGATAGTTGTGTCTTTCTTCTCTCCTCTCTTCCCTTCTTTCTCGCTGTGCCGACGTAGCACTCTGGTCTAGGAGGTGCGTTTGCACGTGCTCTATCGCTCTATCTTGCTCTTTGTCTCTTTCTGTTCGCGTACAGCTTGGATTATGCGTTGTGCGATTCGTCACGTATGCAGATTCATTTGTTTATGGTTAGAGTGTGCTATTTGGGGTATTTGGCAGGGCCAACTTGCCTCCGTTTGTAGTACACATGGCACATTGGATATGTTGCTTTATAGTATACATGCTTTTGAGTCATGTTCGTGAGTCGATTTTTGCTATTCTAGATATAAGAATAGAAGATATATTGTTATAGACTTGCCTATCTGTAGGTCTATTCAGATTTTTTCATGTCAAAATTTTTGTTGGGTTTTCACCCTGCTGCACCGGCCCAGCAAGTCAGCACGCTCGCCACTTGGAAGCTCTCAAGGATGCCACATCCTTGAGAGTCTGATATTTAGTGAGAGCTAAATTCTGCATTATAACAGAGGGTAGATGTGAAGGGGATCGGAGAGCACCACAGACGGAGAGTGAGAGAGAGAAGGAGACACACGACACACAGATATGTGTGGGGAGACTCAAAGAGTGAGCAGCCCCCTATACACTTATGCTATGTATAAGGTATACAAGTCAGTGGGCGCCCAGACTCTGGGCGACCGGGCAAGGCACACGCGCCTATACCCCAACAACCTCCCACTTAAAGGCGATTGTGCCTTTAAGCAAGAGAACCTAGTCTAAAGACTACAAAAGGCGAGAGAAAACCGCTCTCAACCGATGCCCGTTGGCTGGCTGTGATCGTGTGCATCCGGCTGTCCTGCTCCCGTGTAAGTCTATACACCACCAGACATACCGCACACGTACTGCAAGTATGTACGCAATACCTGCATATCTCCCTCGTGCACTATGCCATCATCAGTCAACAAACTACTGACAACCCCAACTACAAATTCTCCCACTGCAGCTGCGATATCCGATCTCAAGATCAGCATCTCATACATGAGACCACCGAATACTGATGCAATGCTAGCGGGCCCTGCTAGCTCTATGGAGCATGCATCAACATATATATCCCTGGAAATAGGCATCTTTGACTGACAAGGTGTGTCAGCCACATGCATCTCCTAACTGTCAGCAAAAGACGCATCAACCTGTCGTGCAACCTCAGAGCAAACCAGCTGCTCTAGGTGTCTGCTGGAAGACATATCCTGCACAACTATGTCCCCATGCTCACTGTCGAGCATAAAAAGGAATGACTGCATAATCGCTGACATCTCAGCCTCCTCTACAATCATCCACTGCAAACATGACCACTCAATCTATTGTGACTCATTAGAGCTCTCATGCTCTAACTCCTTATGCATAGACTCTTGCACAACGTCCTCCTGTCGCGTGACTCACTAGAGAAAGACCGCTCTACATGTCTATCCTGCATAGAAGTATCTCGCACAACTGACTCTCTGCTTTGCTCAGTCACTAGCAAAGCATGCATGTCTGACTCTGTCACCTCTCTGTGTGACTGCTCAAGTCGTGCCCCAACTGTGTGCACAACTAGCTCACTACTCTGCACTCCATGCAAAGCACCCTGCAACCCATGAGCAAAAGAGACTGTCCGGGTCTCTCGCTCTCTGCATGGTTGTAACAAGATTGAGACTCGACCATCTCGCACCAGTACTACATGCAATGGGTACCATGTGCCAACTCTAGCACCTCTTGCAATCACTAGCGAACCCAAATGCAACGCAAAAGATCGCTCAAGCAGCGATACCCAACATCCACTATCCCTGAGCTGACCAACGGAGATCAAACTCATCGTCAAATCTGGCACATGACGCACATCTCTGAGCACATACGATGCACCGCTCGATAATGACAGTCTCACATCTCCTGAACCAGCAATCTCATGCAGTGACCCATCTGCCAATCGCACACTACCATGCAGTCTGCTAGAATAGCTACTGAACCAGTCACGATACGGAGTGACGTGAAAAGTAGCGTCCCTGTCTAGCATGTTAAGTATGGAGCCTGATTTACCCTTGTAATTTTCTATGGTAAAAGCGCACATTTGTAAGGCCCCCATTATGAGGAGAAGCCATTGTGCGTGAAGGAAAATCACTCACCGGAAACCAAAATTATCACGGACAAGAATCAGGGCCAACATTTTTTCGCCGGAATATTATGGCCGAACGGCGACCGAAAAGTGGTCGGAAAACAACCGGTCGGTTGGTCGGTGGCCGGTAGTCAATGGCCGGTGGCCGGTGGTCGGAAGTCAATGGCCGGTGGCCGGTGGTCGGAAGTCAATGGCCTGTGGCCGGTAGCCGGTGGTCGGAAGTCAATGGCCGGTGGCCGGTGGCCGAATTCAAAAGCGGACTTGTCTTCTCAAGGGCGGACACACATGGGCGGATTAGAGGGTCCGATTTGGACTTATTCGCACAAGGGCGGCTACACATGGTTGTCTCTCATAAGAGAGGGCAGCCCTTTTGGCCTATAAAAGGAGGCCATTTCTACACACATTTGATAGTGTGTGAAGTTGATGCAACAAGGTGAGTGTGAGGTGGTGAGAGTGAAGCAAGGCGGGAGCTCCATTAAGGGTATAATCCCTTTGTAAACTACTTCTTGTTTTGAAGTACTAAAGCCATTGAGTGGTTGCTTTCCCGTGGACGTAGCCCACATTGGGTGAACCACGTATATCGTGTGTACTCTCTCTCTCTCTCTCTCTACTCTATAATCTCGTGTTTATAAATCTGTCTCTCTCCACTAAGTAATCTACTCAATTATCTATTTAGCTACGTCTTATTTCCTAACAACTGGTATCAGAGCAAGGTTTGCTCGTAGCTAAATTATCTCAAGGAAAGGATTCCTTGAATTGAGTGGGAGTTATGGCGGAGGAGGGGAAGCTCAAGATTGAGAAGTTCAACGGCAAAAACTACCAACATTGGAAGATGCAGATTGAAGACTATCTCTACCAGAAGGACCTCTATTTGCCACTAGGCGGTCTTGCGAAGAAGCCCGCAACAATGGCAGATGAAGCATGGATTGTCCTTGATCGAAAGGCACTGGGAACAATCCGGTTAAGCTTGGCGTCAACGATGGCCTTCAATGTTTCGGAGATGACGACCACGAAGGACTTGATGAAGTCACTTGATGACTTCTACGAGAAACCATCGGCATCCAATAAGGTATTTCTTATGAAGCGCTTGTTCAATCTAAAGATGGCAGAGAATGGTTCAGTTGCAGAACACCTAAATGACTTTAACACAAACATAAGTCAACTTCGATCAGTGAAAATCAATTTTGATGACGAAGTGCGAGCTCTCCTTATACTATCATCTCCACCGGATAGTTGGGACAGCCTTGTGATGGCTGTAAGTAATTCTATCTCTGGCACAAATACTCTTAAGTTTGATGACGTTGTGGGTGTTCTTCTAAGCGAGGAAATGCGAAGGAGAAGCACAGGAGAATCATCAAGTGCTGCACTATCAGTGGAAACAAGAGGAAGGCCTAAGGAGAGGTTCAAAAACCAAAAGGGTCGTGATCGCTCAAGGCGGAGCAAGTCACGCACAAAGTCAGTTCTTGAATGTTGGAACTGCGGCAAGAAGGGCCACGTTAAGAAGGATTGTTGGTCCAAGAAGAAGAAGGAGACAGAGTCTCAAGACAACAAGCCAACATCGGAGGCCAATGTGGCAGGTAAAGTAGAGCAAGATGCTCTAATTCTCTCATTAGACAATGTGTCTAATTCTTGGATAGTAGATTCCGGGGCTTCATTCCATGCGACACCACACAAGCAACATTTCCAAGACTACACCAAAGGTAATTTTGGGTATGTATACTTGGGAGATGATGAAGCTTGTGAGATTGTCGGTAAAGGTACAGTTTCTGTCAAAACTGCTAACGGAAATGAATGGAAGCTTAAAGATGTTAGGCATGTTCCTTCTCTTCGCAAAAATTTGATCTCTACAGGGCAATTGGACGATGAAGGTCACAACATTGCATTCGGAAACAAACGGTGGAAGATCTCAAAGGGATCTTTGGTGGTTGCCAAGGGTGAAAAAGTCGGTACACTTTACTTGTGTACTGTTAGCACGCAACCTTCAGCTTGTGCAGCAACTACAGAAGTTGACAGTGCGGTGTGGCACTACCGACTTGGGCATATGAGTGCCAAAGGAATGCAAATCCTTCAAACAAAGAAGCTTCTACCAGGTTTGAAAGAAGTGGACTTAGAGTTCTGTGAAGATTGTGTTTATGGTAAACAAAAGAGGGTAAAATTTCCAAAATCAAGAAATGAAAGAAAAAATAAAAAACTTGAGTTGGTTCATTCTGATGTTTGGGGTCCTGCAAGTACACCATCACTTGGTGGCTCATTGTACTATGTAACATTCATAGACGATGCGACTAGAAAAACATGGGTTTATGTCATGAAGAATAAATCCGATGTATTTTCCATATTTCAAAGGTGGAAAGCCTTTGTGGAGAATGAAACAGGTACCAAGGTTAAATGCCTCAGATCCGACAATGGAGGTGAATATTGCAGCCAAGCTTTTGAAAGCTTTTGTGATAGCAATGGAATTCGGAGGCAAAGGACAACCCCAAGGACACCTCAACAAAATGGGATTTCGGAAAGGATGAACAGGACAATCATGGAACGAGCACGAAGCATGCGGCTACATGCAGGCCTACCGCTTGAACTTTGGGCGGAAGCTGTAAGTACGTCTGTGTACTTAATCAATCGGTCACCCTCAACGGCATTGGATGGGGGAGTTCCAGAAGAGGCATGGACAGGTAAACCGGTGAATTATGCATTTCTCAAAGTGTTTGGGTGTGAGGCTTTCATGCACATAGATAGAAGCCTAAGATCAAAGTTAGATGCAAAGTCCAAAAAGTGTTTCTTCATTGGCTATGGAGAAGGAGACTTTGGGTATCGCCTATGGAATCCTGAAGATGGTAAAATCTTAAGGAGTAGGGATGTAATTTTTAACGAACAAAATATGTACAAAGATTACTTGGAAAGAAAACAAACAAAAGAAACAGGTGATGAGTACATGGAGCTTGAGGACGGTGAAGACTCAAGGACTGCAAATGGTGACAATGTGCAACAACGTCAACAAAATGAGGAGCCTCAACCTATCCCCGAAGATCTACAAGAGCAAGTAGACCTCCAGAAAGGTTTGTTCCTTCCTTCAACCATCTCTTGATCTCAGATTCTGGAGAGCCGGAATCATATGAAGAAGCTATGCAACATGAATCCAAAGAAGAATGGACGAAGAGCATGCAAGTGGAGATGGACTCACTACATCGCAACCATACATAGGAGTTGGTTGAGTTGCCTAAAGGTAAGCGGGCACTTCAAAACAAATGGGTGTACAAGCTAAAGGAAGAAGAAGGTGGGAAGAAAAGGTACAAGTCTAGGCTTGTGGTAAAAGGTTTTTCTCAAAAGAAAGGTATTGACTTCAATGAAATATTTTCTCCTGTTGTAAAAATGAACTCAATTAGGCTTGTCTTAAGCCTTGTGGCTGCTCATGATCTAAATCTCGAGCAAATGGATGTAAATACGGCATTCCCTCACGGTGACTTAGAGGAGGAAATCTACATGCTTCAACCAAAGGGGTATGAAGTAAAAGGTAAGGAGAAAATGGTTTGCAGATTAAAGAAGAGCTTGTATGGTTTAAAGCAAGCATCAAGACAATGGTACTTGAAGTTTGATCGATGGATGTTGGATCATGGATTCACAAGATACAACTCGGATCACTGCGTCTACACGAAGAATTTGGGAGGTGGGAAATTCATCATCCTAATGTTGTATGTTGATGACATGTTGATTGCAAGTGCTAACATGAAGGACATCAAAGACCTAAAAGAGGAGCTGTCCAAATCTTTTTCAATGAAAGATTTAGGTGCTGCAAAGAGGATACTTGGTATGAAAATATCAAGGGACAGGACGAAGAAGACAATAAAGCTATCTCAAGAAGATTACATCAAGAAGGTACTAGAAAGGTTTGCAATGCAAAATGCAAAACCTGTTTCTACACCTTTGGCTGGACATTTTAAACTAACGAAGGATATGTGTCCAAAGACACAAGAGGAGATAGCCTATATATCTAAAGTTCCATATGCTGCAGCGGTAGGTTCTCTAATGTATGCTATGGTCTGGACAAGGCCAGACATTGCACATGCAGTCGGAGTTGTGAGTAGGTTCATGGACAACCCAAGTAAAGAGCATTGGCAAGCTGTGAAGTGGATACTTAGGTATCTAAAATTGACAACAACAAATGCTTTGTATTTTGGAGGAACTGATATTTTTCTAGAAGGGTATGCTGATGCAGATATGGCTGGTGACAAAGATACTCGAAGGAGCACTACTGGCTATGTGTTCACGGTTGGAGGCACAGCAGTAAGCTGGGCTTCAAAGCTGCAGAAAGTGGTTTCACTTTCTACCACTGAAGCAGAGTATGTAGCAATGACGGAGGCAAGCAAAGAAATTATGTGGCTTCACAGATTCTTAGAAGAGCTTGGATTCAAACAAGACAATTGTGTCTTGTACAGTGATAGCCAAAGCGCTATCCATCTTGCGAAGAACTCAGCCTTTCATTCAAGGCCAAAGCACATTGAGGTGAGATATCACTTCATACGCACTCTTTTGGAAGAGGGACAGCTAAAGCTAGGAAAGGTGCATACAAGTGAAAATCCTGCAGACATGTTTACAAAGGTGGTCAACAAGGAGAAGTTGAGCTTTTGCTCATCTTCAATCGGCATTCAAGGATAAGAAGCCAGAATGGAAAGCAGTCACAGGTTTGGTTTGGAGATCAGTCTCCAAGTGGGAGATTGTTAAGTATGGAGCCTGATTTACCCTTGTAATTTTCTGTGGTAAAAGCGCACATTTGTAAGGCCCCCATTATGAGGAGAAGCCATCGTGCGTGAAGGAAAATCACTCACCGGAAACCAAAATTATCACGGACAAGAATCAGGGCCAACATTTTTTCGTCGGAATATTATGGCCGGACGGCGGCCGGAAAGTGGTCGAAAAACAACCGGTCGGTTGGTCGGTGGCCGGTAGTCAATGGCCGATGGCCGGTGGTCAGAAGTCAATGGCCGGTGGCCGGTAGTCAATGGCCGATGGCCGGTGGTCGGAAGTCAATGGCCGGTGGCCGGTGGTCGGAAGTCAATGGCCGGTGGCCGGTGGCCGAATTCAATGGCCGGTGGCCGAATTCAAAAGCGGACTTGTCTTCTCAAGGGCGGACACACATGGGCGGATTGGAGGGTCCGATTTGGACTTATTCGCACAAGGGCGGCTACACATGGCTGTCTCTCATAAGAGAGGGCAGCCCTTTTGGCCTATAAAAGGAGGCCATTTCTACACACATTTGATAGTGTGTGAAGTTGATGCAACAAGGTGAGTGTGAGGTGGTGAGAGTGAAGCAAGGCGGGAGCTCCATTAAGGGTATAATCCCTTTGTAAACTACTTCTTGTTTTGAAGTACTAAAGCCATTGAGTGGCTGCTTTCCCGTGGACGTAGCCCACATTGGGTGAACCACGTATATCGTGTGTACTCTCTCTCTCTCTCTCTCTCTCTCTCTCTCTCTCTCTCTCTCTCTCTCTCTCTCTCTCTCTCTCTACTCTATAATCTCGTGTATATAAATCTGTCTCTCTCCATTAAGTAATCTACTCAATTATCTATTTAGCTACGTCTTATTTCCTAACATAGCACCCACTGCAAAAGAAGTGCACTATCCTTAGACGTCAAAAAATCAGGAGTAATACAGGAAGCAAATGTGACCTCATTATCACTAGGGTACTCAGACACTGTATCTGATCCTGCAACAACTGTCAAGGGAACGGAGCCTATAGCATGTACTGCATCCTTGAGACTAGCATGTCTCCTATGCTGTCTCATAAGACGAAAGCATCACCGTCTAATGTGCCCTGTGTGACCACAATGCCAACATCTCAAGTCTCTATGCCGTCGAGACTTGCGTATGGGACCAATCTCTCTCATGGACATAGAAGTGGGACTAGACTCCCATGTAGACATGGATGTCGCGTACATAGCATGTAAACTCTGCCATAAAGCATGAGTTGTAGTCTCCCTCAAGACCTGCCAGTAAACAGACTCAACCAGATGCAAATGAATTGTAGACATGGCTAACTCATCAAGATCCTGTCAATCATCATCACGCATAGAATTGGGCTTCGCCGATAAACCACGCAAGGGTTTATCCTGCCCCAAATCCGTCAATGCAACAAGCATATGCTTCTTCCAAGCAACAAAATCTGCACCATCAAACTGTGTCAGACCATAACACTGGAAGTCAAATGAAAAATCATCCATAATGCTCGCAAAAGAGCAACCAACAATGAGTAGCAAATGTCAACCAAATCAGCCCTAAACTGGCTCGTATCGCATCAACAAAAGTCTGCAAATATGGCTCAAAACCTGATGCAAAATTGCACCAATAACCGTGCAAAATCTTGCACAAAATCACAAGTCAATATGACTTGAATCCGGCTACCTAGCTCGTAGCCACACAGCATACATCACAATATTCACTCCTGTGAGTGTGCCATGATAACTGTATGCCTGTCAAACCGTGAGCTAATCACCAAGCCCACACTGTGCGATATCGATGCATAAACACGCACAAATATCCCACCTGCAGAGAACACC
The DNA here is from genome assembly GCF_014529385.1 of Adiantum capillus-veneris. Lineage (NCBI taxonomy): Eukaryota > Viridiplantae > Streptophyta > Polypodiopsida > Polypodiales > Pteridaceae > Adiantum > Adiantum capillus-veneris. The sequence continues at coordinate 122,273,570 of NC_140945.1, forward strand.
GCACGCAAATGCTGAGTGCAACCCGCAATCTCTACCTAGATCGCATAAATGATGCGCATAAAACTCCTAGGAAAATTTCGCCAGAGTTTCGACGCACAATGTCTATCAACACAAAATAACCATTGTCCTGCAAGCTCAATACAATGAGCAATCAATGCGCATTAAACTACACTCAACATCCATGCATAAGATCTGCAAACCTATGTCCAACAAGTGCTCACAAAGAGTACCACAGGTGACCATACATCTCATCCACAACCAACCTCTGCACTTGCTCACAAGATCTACTGCTCACCACATAAGCATACATAGAGCATTACCCGCTCAAAGACCATGTATGCAAGCCACAACACTGCAAAAGAACCACTCAACTGCAACTGGCAACACTTGTGGGAGTACTAGACTCAACCTGTACCTGGGAGTCAAACCCGATCTTGTAACACCTCATATGTGCCTGCTACCTACAGTATGCACGAGTAAGCTGTCTGCAGCAAAGAAAACAACAGAGCCCAAAACTGTCCTGAAAAACAATTCTTGTGTTTTTAATTTCAGACCCGCTTGCACTCCGAATCAGAAAATGATTCCTTCTACAAAGTCCTAGAGCTTGAAGCCAGGTCCGTTTTGAACCAAAAAGTTTTGGAATTGGAGCTTTTTAGCTCAAGTTATGAGCAAAACGGTAGACTACTGTCAAACTGCCAAAAATTGAACGACTTTCTTCTGTGCTTCTGTGAGCTCATAGAAAGGCTCAAACTCACTTTCCACCTTGATGCGTGAGCTGAATGCATCAATCTCACAATGCTTCCATGGAAGCTCCAAGCTCCAAACTGTCGCCGATGTAGCCGTTGCAAAGCTTGCCGAGAAGAGGGAAAATGTTGTACACAATGGGCTGATCTGTAGAGGAACTGTGGACTGATCTGTGAACACTAGGAAGCTCCTGAGAGCTCTCCTGCAAGCCTCTGTATGGTTGTCCACAAGCCTCCTCTATTTCTTTGCTCAGATCTGTGACCTCTCCGCCATAGTCGACGAATTCATCGCGAAGCCGTCCATCTACGCTCTCACACATGTCGCTCTGATACCAATTGAAGGGGATCGGAGAGCACCATAGATGGAGAGTGAGAGAGAGAATGAGAAACACGACACACAGATATGCGTGGGGAGACTCAAAGAGTGAGCAGCCCCCTATACACTTATGCTATGTATAAGGTATACAAGTCAGTGGGCGCCCAGACTCTGGGCGGCCGGGCAAGGCACAGGCGCCTATACCCCAACAAGATGAACAACAGGAAAGGGCTGGCCCCGAACTTGAATCCCCCCCCTCCCGACACCATTAGAAGAAGACGAAGAGAGAGAAGAAGAAGAAGTAGAAGAAGAGGAAGCAAACAGGAAGAAGAAATGTTGGGAAGAGAGAGAGAGAGAGAGAGAGAGAGAGAGAGAGATCCACCTTACAGTAGATTCGAGAAGGAATTGTGGGGAAAGGAAATTAGGAGGTAATCAGGCCTCTCACTTGTCTTTTTAATATTGGAGGGTGGCTCTCAAGATTCAAAGCCGAACTCTGATTCTAGCAGAGGGTGGCAAGAGAGGAGGGCAGTCCGCCACTGAAGTCGTTATCCACATACCAAGAATAGCTGTGAGGGTGGTTTTGAGCTTTTCCCGCCACTCAAGACTTTGCCCGTGAAGCAAGGCATGTGCTGGGTGTGCTCGAGAGGCGGGACATGCCAGCTTGGCCTAGTGATGGGTGCACTAGACACCATGAGAACTAAGATGTTGGGAGAGGGAGAAGCTAGGAATTTGTCATGGCTACAAGATTTTTTAGCCATGTGTATGCACCTCTAAGCTTTTTAATAAGTATATAGATAGATGGGGATATAGATATAGGTATAGACAATATGCCAAGCTATCACTTTAACACTAGGTTGGTAACCTAAGAGGACATAAAAGTGTCCTTTCATGGTTTTGAAAAAAAACTCCAAAACCATAGTAGATCCACTCATTTTGTAAATTCCTTTCATGAGGTTATAGTTCAAGGCCTACTACACATGGAAAATATAAGAAACTTGTAAAATTTATCATCGTTTGGTCACACCAAGCCTCCAAAGTTGATGAACTGGTACATTTTCATCAAAACAATCATTTCTTATGTGTTGTTGCACAAAATTAAGATTAGGGATTTTTGTAGGACTTGAGATAAATTCCCTAGTTAACTTCAATGGGTTGGTGATCTAAACATATGATTGCTTCTCACTCACTATTTTTTGTTTTGCCAAAAGAAATAGGTACAACAAAGTTGAATTTTTACCATTCTACGAACCTATCATCAAAGTTTCTATAGCCACGCTCAATACAAATAATATAGGCATGTTTTCTTAGTTCCCTATTGGCCTTTAGGTTCATAAGGAGCCATGGAACATGTCAAAAGCATGAAACATCTTTTACCAAGGGGAATCTTGGGGACAAAGATGAAGTGCTAAATACAGCAAACATGAAAAAACTGGGTTCAACATTATGAGCTATAGAATCCCATAAAAACTATTCAATATTTACCCAAATTTGATCCTTATGACTAGATATGGTTACTACCTAAAAAATCCATATAGTTGTCATAAGAAAATAGCAATATTGAGAAAGCTATACTTGATATACTATAGAATGTTTTGTTTTCTTGTATAATTGAAAAAATCAACCATCATTGTGTACTATGAAAAATAGGGTATTAGGTGCCCCAAAACTCAAGGAATATTAGCTTTATGTTACAATATTCCACATAGAAAATCAAAACTGCATTTGGATATCATGAAAGCCACCAAAAAAATCATAAAAGAGCTAAAATTGGCTAAAAAACAGGATTTGACAATTTTTGTAATTTGGTCATAACTCACAACATTAACATATATGTCTCCCTAGAAGCATTAGGACATGTTGAGGACTACTAAAGATAGTTCTCTAGTATTATAGACCTCACAAAACATGAGTTCTAGAGTGGTATAGTTACAAAAACTTGAAAAAAGCCAAAAACAGGACCCGTTTTTTCACACAGTTTAGGTTGCAAAATGTTGTGCAAGGACAAGGTTAAAGATGAAATTGATATTCCAAAAAAATGTCGAGTTTTTTTCAGCTTATGAGCCAACTTTCTAGAAAGATAGCACCTCAAAATCCATTTTGAAACTCTTGGCATAATTCAAGCAAAATGGTCGCTTAACAGGACATAAAAGTGTCCCATTACCAACCTAGTGTTAAATCCTCCTCTAAACTTGACAACCTTCTAAGACTATCAGTATAATAAATATATGTTAGTACCTGGGTGTATCATTGCATTAAAGCTTAATTTTGAACCTTAAATTTAAGCATATAATCCATGCTTGTTGGCTATATATGTAGCGTAGGCTCCTCTTCATCTCCCTAAGGTTTCTTTTTCTTTTGGTCTTCCAGTCTTAACCTTTTTTTTTTTTGAGAAGGTTAGAATTTGACTAAACAGAAAAAGAAAGAATTACATGGAGCCCACAAGGAGGGGGTGGGTTAGCCCCAATACATAGATTAAAGAGTCAGAACCTCTTTCATTCTAAGTCTTTTGGCTTGAAAAAACAAGGGCACTACTCTGTACCATTGTTTCCACTTGAGGCTTCTTTGATTAGAGGAAACAGTTTCATACTCAAAAGGGGCGTATATAGCCTTTTACCACAGTTGATTTGCTTCCTCCAGCAGATAACAACTTTATAACCCTTTTGTGGTGCTTAGTCTTAAGTCTGGGTCACTATAGCTATGACTCTAGGCCATGGATAAAGCACACAAGCCTTCATATGTAGAATGGTGATGGGGGGCAGTGGGGAGACGAAGAACCTCTCACTAGGCAGGTCAGATAAAAGCCCAAAAGCAGTTGTTGCCCAACACAACGGGGGCAATTGGAGCAGCATTTCAGGGCTGAACAAGGAGGAACTGAGAGGATGCAAGGCTCAGATAGAGAAATAATTGGACAAGATTCTAAGCACGTTGTCCCTAAATAAAATATTGCTAGAAGAATCTGAGGCTCCCTTCAGGTCTCAGGATGTTGCCAAGGGAGATAGAGCCTATAGAGCTTTTTTTAAAAAACACTCCCCCAAAGTGTGGAAGTGGAGGATGCTCTCACCATTGCAGTCCCTCTTGACCTAATCAAGAATCAAGGTGCCAAAGCTATGGAAACATCTGAAAGGCATCCATGTTGAAGGGGAATGGTTCTTGGTAGGATACTTTAATATGGTGGAGAAGAGAAAGAACAGAAAACAAGAAGGGTTCTCAGAAGCTGAGCATAATAGATGGCTTGAAGCTAAAGGGGACTTGACCAATCACCAACTTGAGGAGGTGAGGAAGGCCAGAATCTTATCCAGAGAAACCTACCTCTAGTCAGATGAGGCCAATCATGCACACTTCTTTAGGTCCCTCAAAGTCAAGAGAAATTGGGGCCTTGTCCACTCGCTCACAGATGGGGAAGGAAATGATGTTAAGGACCTATATGAAAATGCCCAATTGATGCTCGACTACTTGAAATAGGTTTTTGGCCAGCTCAAGATCCGCTTCCCTAATATGGATGAAGCTAGATCTATTCTTCTTGAAAGCATAAAAAAACAATTTCCCACTTTGAAACTAACCTTCTTGAGAAGGCGTTCACCGAGGAGGCCCCAAGCAAGTTTGTTGCTCCCAGCTAAAACATTGGTGCCCCATAACTATGATGTCAATAGCTTATAAAATTGTTGCCAAACTATAGCCCACAGTCTCTCTCCCCTCCTGGAAAAAGTCCTTACTCCCCACCAGCATGGATTTATCAAGGTAAGGTCAATCTATGATAATATTCTAGCAACAATGATTGGCATAGAATATGTTGCTTTCACTAATCAAGAATGCATCATGTTGCCGTTAGATCTAGATAAAGTCTATGATAGGATCACATGGTCGTTCATTGAAGATGTCATGAAATCGATGGGCTTTGGGCCGTAGATGTGTCGGTTGGTAAGCACACTTGGTGCTCGTAGCCAATCTGAGCTCATGTTCAATGAGATAATTGTGGGTGCATACAAAGTTGAAAGATCAATCAAACAGGGCTACCCACTAGCCCCTGTAATGTTCGCTATTGGATCCCACCCTCTGGTAACATTACTCAAAGGTAGTACTATGAGAAAACAACCAACTTCTAGCGAAGATGTTTACGAATAACTCCCTACTTTTCCAAAATATGCCCTTAGGTAATTAGAAAGGCTTTGGAGATTGTACAAATGTATGCCATAGCATCCAGATCAAAGTGTAGTATTGAAACATCCAAATTGACCTCTCTCTCCAAGAACGACTTGTTTGATCCATCATTGTGGACCGGGAAGGTAGTGTCAAAAGGGAAGATCTTCCGTCACCTTTGACCCCTCTAGGGGTGGACTCACAAGAAAATATTTCTAGCCATGATGGACAATGCCAAAGTATGCTCGCAAGGTGTCTAATGGAAAGGGCTCAAGGTGCATGACAAGTTGCTTGCCCCTCGGTGGGCTAGCCTGAAACTTGGGGGTATGACAGGTGAGCTCGCTCAAAAATGCAAGAAAGCGACAGAGTCATTGGAATGGGGAGAGCTAACAAGGTTTTTTCACAATTTGGTAACTCACTGATCCCCTTGGCTCTCTAAGGTGGGAAGCATCCGTTCGGACCCATTTTGGAGGGAAGATGCCAGAAAGATCAATAACAAAGGTATCTGACGACGATGATTGGGCCAATTTTGGGATTGCAGCAGTAGTAGCTAGAGAGAAACATACCAATTGGCTCTGCAAATTCAATGGGGCTGAAAGATTGATGATCAGCCGATCCCTAGAACGGATTGACAATTTGTGTCTACCTAATTGCGAGTCCAAGTTTGGGTGGAAAGCATGGCAATGGCCCAAGGACACACATTTCTTGAGACCACAAACCAAGGAAGTGTACCAGACCCTTACGGTTTTGACGGATTGGTTCTCCCCACTAAACAAGCATGGGGCAAGCATTGGCCCAAGTCAAGGTGGGAGGCAGTCATGAAGAACATTTGGTGCCCTCAGTGGGTGCACGGGATGAAGGTTTTTTTATGGAAGGTACTATGGAGAGCCTTAACAATTGGGATGAAGGCTTGTACTAGTGGTATTGGTCCGGATAGATGCTCACAATGCAGAACGGCTAGTGAGGAGCTCTCGCATCTTTTCAAGAACTGCCCGACAATTTGCGACCTAGCGGGAAAGATTTTCAAATGGGTACAAAAGACCTAGAAGATAGGATTCTTTAAGAACGATCTCTTCCTAGGGGGGAAGATATTTAAGAGCCAAGCGCTCCTTATCGTAACACAAATTTAGATTTTGTTACTTCAAACTGGTTTGGAAGGCCAAAAATTGCCGAGTCTTCAAAAATGCCAAGAAAACAGCTAGGTCACGGAGATAATACAACGACCCTAAGAGCGCTCCCGGACGCTCATTGTATCATACGAGTGGGAATGCTCGTGCTGCTACAAAAAGAGATTTCTTATAGCACAAAGTGAGGTTATTCATTGTAAATGGCTTATAATAGAGTATCAAAATGAAAAGAAATTTCCCTTAGGTTTTTTATGGATGAAACTCCAATTTGTCGCTTCATCAAGAAGATATATGGACAACCGTATCTAGATCAGCAAGCTATGTCTCTTCCAATTGATTGTTTATGAGATGTAATATCATCATAGTTGGCCATTGTAAGAGCATACATTGGCCTATGCCTCTCCTTGTTTCAATCCTCTTGCACATGCTTGTAGAGAACATCAATAAAGACGATTGAGAGAAATAAATTTGCCTTTCTTAAACTTATTGTTGTATTTACACATGCTCTCAAATAAGGGTAGCATAGACATGTCGGCTACATTATGAATTTATGCAAGTGATTTCTCCTCACATTTCAAAATGACTTTCCTTGTGCAGTGTTCAAGCTAAGCACACCAAATTTTTTAGGAAACGTGCTCTCTAATTATAACACATTTCTACAAGGTATGAGAAAGAAATTAACTATCATTCCGAACCCGACACTTTTGGAGGGCCGATTCAAAATTAAGTTCGAATATATTTTCTAAGCTATTAATTTTCCCCAATCTCGGAAAAATGAAAAGCCTTTCAAAATCATCTAGTGGGTCACTACAATTTTATAAATTTCAAAATTTCATGAAAACAATGCTTCCTACATACTCCTGTACATACACACATACATGCAAAATACTATTTTGATTACATTTTTTATATATAAAAATGTTCATAAAAGACAACTCTTTGTCAAATGGTTATAGGCGGGTGGCTTCACAAACGTCGGCAGACATGCTGTCCATGGATATTTGTTGTCCAATTACAAAAGGGACCTTTTAAAGGGTTGGCCATTGGGCCTTTGCAAACAATGTCCGCGGACAAAATTGACGTGATCATTGCTTATTTTTCATGATTAGGGTTAAACCTTGCAATGAAATGTAGAAAACCTAAAGTAAGATCGGCAGAGCACTAATCTTATGCCAAATCACTTCTTTCTCAACTTATCCATGCATCCTAAACCTTTGTTTTCTATTTGTTTTTTGCCATACAATTATGAGTGGAGATAAATCAACTCAGAAAAAATTTTACAATGAGCCTAAAGCACAGAGCCAAAAGATACTAAAGGTTCCAAGCCTTAGCCGTGGCATAGCCACTTATGCAGATACAATTCAACATGTGATATGACCTTAACAACCACTTTCCTACTAGCTAGTGTCTACAAGTGATTATTTTTACTCATCGAAATTCTTTTTCTTTTCGACAATAGTAAATCCAATCCCAACTCATTTCTTCAAATTTGGATGTCACAAGGTTTCTTTTGAAAACGTCCCTTTGACAAAGTAGAAGCAAACAATTGGTGTACATACCATAACGGCTTGGTTCCTAAAGGTCTTTCCTCCCAAGGGCAAATTATACTTGAAAATAGGTATCCTTCAAGTCTTAAGAAAGAAGTCTATGTTTATTGTCTATGGAAAATGAAGCATTTGAATATAGGTCCCATATAAAAGGCCCTTGAAGACTCCATTGGGTTCCTAACATTGGTGATTGTCTTTGGGGGATATGGTCCCAATGTATAGTGACTTGACTCAAACTTGATTAATTTTTGCCAAGCTTTGCTAGATAATTAAATCTGCTCCAAAAAGTTTGCTCCCCAAGTACAAACACGTGAAATTTGGCAATCCTTTCTCAAGTATATTTTGTAATTGTGAGTAGGCAGGCACACAAGGAGCCTTTGTCTAAAATATGTGTGTCAAATAAGTGGCTAGGGAGGTTCGAATATGTGAAGACCGCATTGGCAATCAATAGTTTAGGGTTTCAATGGTACAATAATGTTGTACTCTTGCTTGCCATGCTGAACAAGTTATAGGATTCGTTCTCTTGCAACGGCGGCGGAGAACAATAAGGGGAAAATGATTAAAGACTGGTGTTATGATGTAGCATCATTACAATCTTCGTCTCCCTTCAACTAGCAAGGAAATCACCACATAAGGCCCCAATTCAGATGATTTTGCACCTTCATAATGTGCACGAGAATGTGGATCATAATGTAAAAGAAGTCCTCAAATGGCAACCTCTTAGACCATTTTATTTTGCTAAAAAAAAATCAAGATGTTCAATATGGAGCTTTCCATGGGCTACAGTTAAGATCTAAAATCTGTGTCAAAAACTTTTCGCCTTTGGGGTAGGAAGCAGCTGCAAAAGACAGAAAGTAGGCATGTTATTATTGCATTGCACAAGGTAGCCGTCTGGACATATATTTATAAAAGACATCTCTGGCGCTAATTTTAGAAACTCAACCTGGCAAATACCATGTCTTAAAAAGAGTGTGTTATAGCAGAGAAACCCTCTTACTTGATAGCATGAAATCAAGGATGTCACAAACCCAAAACCTCCTGTTACTCTCGGTGTAACTCTTTTGGGTGCCAACTGGAGAAGCCCCACTGCCACAACCACATCCAGTGACGACTTAATCCAGAGTAGTAGCCGTTGTTGTAGCTGTCTTTGCAGCACTTGGCCCTCCTAGGATTATCATACATATTGGATTGGTGAAACCTTTGCCTTATGCCAACCAATGAAGAAAATGATTTAATATGCTCGAAGCACAAACTCACCGAACGATCATTTACTGATTGCTGTCTTCGAGCCAGTCGCAAAAGCTCGACAAACTGTATGAGCATGCATCAACAAAATTCAAGCTGAAGCTTATGAATGCATTACATACAAAAGTTGGAGGTAAGGCTGCTACTTGAACACCCTATTTCATTAACAAGCATGTGCTGCATCCTACAAGTGGCATCCTCTTTTTGGCCTTAGTAAAGCATTGACCTCTTGGGAGAAATTGTGGACCGTTGATCCTGTGGATTAGTGCCACATGGCAAGTTAATGATGACAAACTTTTCGTATTTCTATATTTTTTAAGAGAGGCATTAACAAAGCATTGCCTTTTATGTAGGCCAGTGTGAGAGAGTTGGCATTTGGTTTCCTATTTATATAAAGAGGGGCATTGAGCAGTGGGTCACACACGGTCTTCCTCAATCCCTTTACGTCACCCATTGCGACTTTTCACCCTGTTTTATTGTGGGTTTTTTTTTTAAATGCCACAACAGGCTAGGCTAGTTGTTTACTCCCCCACTAGAGGCATACTCTTAGCAATACACTCTTTGACAAATTTGTCCAATCAAGGCCCATGACGACGCCGCCTCCCAACCTTCGCAACCATCCCGCTTTTGACATTACCTCTTCTTTCACATAGCTCACAATCAGTTTCAAGCTTTTTGATATTTCTCAAGATAGTCAAGTACCTCAAGTAGTGAGCTGGTTGAACAACCCCCCAGGAAGCAATATAGAGAGATCTTTGAAATCAGTTCTGTACGCTCCTTATTCTGAGAAGCAACAACACAGCTGATTAAGAAAGGATTACCCATTTGTAAGTATAACCTATTCTGTTCAATGCCAAGGACATCTATTTTCAATGCATGAAAGCACCCAATAAGAGGAACAGGAGCAAACCTTGTAAATTCCTGTCCGGCCTGCCCAAACAATCTGGTCCAGAGCCAGGAATGTTGCCATGAGTGAGCTTTTGGTCTGCCATGATTGTGAAGAGAAAACTGTTACCTTGCTCTGATTGTTCCTAAACAGACAGACTGGTTGCACTGAATTAAGAGTAGAATGGACTGCTTGCCTTTGCAAGAACGACAATTGGTAGAGGCGTAGATTTAGCCGCAGGAGTTAGCAGGGCTTCCAGCTCATTGACAGACTGTTCAGGAGATAAGACTGTTAGGTACGCATAGCAAAAAATCACAACCTATCATTATGTGAGCGTGAGCACAAGTGTGCGCCATGTGAGCCTGCATTTGCTTGAATTGAGTGCATGTCCACATATATGCCTATGGCTAGCGCTGTAAGTGTACATGAGCTAAAAGAAAACGTGTGTGTGTGTGTGTGTGTGTGTGTGTGTGTGTGTGTGTGTGCGTGCGCGCACGCGCACAACCACACACGTGCGCGTGCACACTTCTGTATATGCTTACACACATACTAACTGGCTGTGGATATGCATGTATGTGACAGATTTCTGATCGCACTGCGAACTGTGAGTATCTGTATACCGTGAGAAACAGTAAGATGTATGCAAAATTTTAGTGAAGCTGAAACAAACACTCATTTTTGCAAGCCTTCAGAGCTTGAGCTTTCAGTGTCACACCTTCATTAGGCGAAATACTTTACGTGCTAGACTAGTGGATTTGTCGACTTCGCGAGCAACACCAGCCTCACCAGCACTTATAAACTTGGATCCATATTGAATGGCTCGGCAAATTTTATCCCGTGCTTCTGCTTGACTTAGAAAGGCCTTGACAAGAGCAAGCTCAACTCTTGTAGCATTCAATGACTCCATGTCTTGTGAAGATCACTGTTCAAAGAACAAATTCAGGTTGGCACATTACTCGTCATTAAAAAGGGTGCCATCATCCATGCAAAACCAATCTAGTGCAAGATGGAAACAAACTCCTGTGTGGATGGTCATAAATTCTCTGAATCAATTATGCTGGCTCTCCACCACCAATACCAGTAGTCCTCACCATCATCTAAATGTCGGTAGTATGGGTCCAACATAGTCCTCATAAGAGCCTCAACCAGACACAAGTACACCTCCCATAACATACAAGATAACGGTATTTCCTTTAGTTTTTTTAGCTTCATACTTTCATGCTTGCCCAAGGAAATGAATCCCTACATGATTAGCAGACTTTTTTGAAACATAACTCCTCTGTGTGATATGAGGGCAATCGCTCCTCTCCTTGCACACACACGAATGTGAGCTTTTGCTTGTAAGCATGCACACATGTGTGAGCTCTCTTTTTTCCTCATAATGTGCAATTATATTGATTACCAAAAAGAAATGTACGTGATCAAATGACCAATCAAACAAATATGTACAAAGGCTTAAAGACCTATATTAGTCATGAACAAGACAAGCCCACAGCAAAGGAGTCGTGCTCGAGAATCGGGCAATGAATATTGCCGCCAAGGTGCAATCCTTTGACACAGAAATTGTAATATCTTTAGATGAATAAGAAATAGTTTTGTGCAAACAAAACTAATTTATGAATTTATTGGTACCAATTAATAATTTTAAGGACGGGTAAAATTTTTCAATGCAATGCGCCATCTATTACCAGTTCCGAATAGTATGATAAGTAGAATAGTAGCTGGATTCAATGCAAATCGTGTCTGAACAAACACATGAATAAGATGGTGTCCCCAATTTTTATCTGAAAGTCGCGAATTGAAGCCGAAGCACACAATGTTTTTGAAGAAGTGTGTGTCGAAGCAAAGGAATTTTTTATGAAGAATGATCATACTTGTTTGTCAAACAATGAAGCTTAATTTGAAGTCATTGGCTCAAAGATGGAATCTACTCAATGGAGTGGAGATTTTTTCATTACTTTATGGTTATACAAGTTTTTGTTGTATGCCCTTGCTTGGATGTATCTTTACTTGTGTTGGAATTAGGGTTGCAAGAAAACACACACACCTTGGAGAAGACGAAGGAAGCTCAAGGCACACAACAGAGAGTGTATTACTTAGTGTGCAATGGAAAGATAGATAGCCGTAGAATGATGGCCATATATACAATGCACGGGGGGAAAAACCTCCTAGTGAGGGAAAAAATGCCCCGACGGTCCTAAGTGTGTTCACACACATCGCTACCACATGTATATGGTAACAAATCCCCCCTCGAGTGATGCGGTGAACGAGAGCTGCCATATAGAGTAAAGGGAAGTGCCATGCCCTCAGGACATGATAAGTCCACAAAGGGCAGGAAGCCCAAAGCTTTGCGGAAAGCTTCAAACTTCTCAAAAGACAATGCCTTTGTGAAAAGATATGCAAGGTTGTCCTGTGTTGGCACATAAACCAAGGCTCAAGCTAATCTCTCCTACTGAGAGCCTCTCCCTGACATAGTGGCAATGCACCTCAATGTGCTGATTTGAATGCTACTTTCAGGCTACCTTCTCATACCAAGCACGAGGAGATTGCTTCAATCCATACAAAGCTTTCTTACATCTACACACGTTATCCTCTTGTCCTTTCTTGACAAAACCGCGAGGTTGCGTTACATAAACTTCCTGAAATATGCCACCATTCAAGAAAACAGTAACAATGTCTGACTGACATACATCCCAACCAAAATGAGCAGCCAATTCATATAGAAAACGCACAATAGTCATACAACAAGTGGGAGCAAAAGTCTCGACTCGTTGCAAAGGGTTATGCCATTTTCCTGCGCATAACCCTTTGCAACGAGTCGATCCTTATAGCGATCAATCTCACCATCTAGCTTGCGTTTCAACTTGTAAGCCCACTTCGTACCAATGGCCTTTGTGCCACGAGGCAAATCACATAGTCCATGTGTCATTTTCTATAAGTGCATCATATTCTGATTACATGGCAGCCATCCAATTTTCAAAATTCTGTGCTTCATCAAAAGACAGAGGTTCCTCAACATCATGTAAGCTAGACAGAGCCAAAGCATAACAATGTGATGCATAAGATGCATGGCGAGAACCTGAACGAGTGCGACTAGACAAAGGTGCATCAACCATTTTGGCATACCTTTAGCCTGCTCATTCTCAGCCCTTTCTTCATCAAGTACAAGAACACCCTTCGACACAAGAACATGTTGCATCATATAAGCGCACATAGGGTAACTGTCCCCATCCAACCTATCCTCAGCAGCAAACATCTTGAACACATATGTGTTGTTGTCAGCCATGGCAAATGCTGCACCTGATGTGAAAACTGCCCGAAAAGAGGAGAAACAGAGTGGGAACAACACGTTCTATATAGCAAAAACCATAGTAGACTATACGGGACCTGTTATGCAAAAAACAGCACTGACAGAAATTGTCACATGACACATCAAACCCTATGTGTCCATGGACAAGCTACAGCATTATCAAGGTTCAGTCAATCCAGTCAGTCTAGATTTAGAAGTGATCTTGTACTTTTGTGAGTCTATTCGTAGACCGTGCATGCCCAGTCACTTAGTATAGATGCATATCCTCTGATTGCACACAGCATAATCATAAGCATTCTCATCAGAATCCATCAGAATCAGTCAGGGGAATTTTCCAGTGCATTAAGCCTATTTTTGGTATTTTTCACATATTAATTTAAGTGACTTTCCAACAAAAGTAGGTAGGGCAATTTTGCTAAGTTTGTATATAAGCAAACTAGAGTTAGCACTAAATGGTAGAAGAGGCAAAAGGAGCCAAGCTCAACAGGCCACTTCTCAGCAAGACCAAGCCTTCGTGGTTCCCTCCAAGCAGCAGATCCCCCCATTGCCTAGCGTTTTCAACAAGAACCATCGCCAACCATCCTCAGCCACTAGCGCTTGCATCAGCATCATCATCCATCGCCAGAAAGCAGACAAGCTAGCGTTTTTGGTCCAACTTCAGCCTCTAGCGTTTTTGGTCCCAGATTCAGCCCTTGCAGATTCACCAAGGCAGCGTTTTCATCATCGAAGAGTAGCAGATTCAGCCCATAAAGAAGTAGCAGATTCAGCCCGGTAAGAACCTCTGTTTTCAACCCTAAACCTCCAGATTTTCGGTGACAAAGACCTTCAAAAACAGCCCCCAAAATCAGCGTTTTCGGACTAGCCGCAGAATTCAGCCCATAGCGTTTTTGGACAACAGATTCTCACTTGCAGATTTCAGCCCTTAGATTGGTGTCGTTATCCCCGTCGTCATCGTCGACATAGCCTAGACTTGCATCAGTCTTATGCATACCATTTGTACCAGTTTGTGCAATCATAAGTAGACCACTCTCGCCGACAAGAGTGGGGCCTTCGGAGGAGGGTTTTACAACGTCTCTGGTGTCGTATCTCTCTTCTCTCTCTATCTCTCAGTCTCATACACTTGCACGCACAGTGTCCATTCACTTTGTTTGTGATTATAGCACTCTCTCATTAAGAACGGAAGGCTCACCCTTCCATAAGAACAAAAGGAACCTTGAGCACAGTTCGGAGCACTCATCTTGAGCAAAGCGCAAACAATCATTCCGCTACACCTAACATTGGTATGAGAGCTTTGGCAGTGTTCTGTATCACTCAAGGAAAGAATCACAAGAACCACTTTTTTTTTTTTCGCTTGTTGAGGTCGCATGAACCCAAGTTCGCTTGGGCGTGTCGATTCCTAATCGTGTTTTTGAAGAGTGACAGGAATCCCAAGAAAGAAGGGCTTGTCCAGCCTCCCCTTGTGTCTCTTTTCACTCATTGAGAGCGGACCGTGCACTTAGCGGCCGGCCAATCGACGTGAGGTGGGAAAAAGCAACCTTGGTGTGAGCGCAAGGCCGCCAAGGGGTGCGCCCGCGGAAAAGAGTAGAACTCGGGTGAAGAGAAGATCCTTCTCAAACACAGATTGCAAGCACAAGAAGAACCTCAAGAACCCTCAAGAACCCAAGATCCCCAAGAACCCAAGTTCCTCCTGAACTTAAGAACCCAAGAACACAAGAACCCACGACTTCAGAATGGTCATCACTCGAAGCGGAATGGATACTTCGCTCGGCGGTGATGAGCATGAGAGAGGCGAAGAAGAATTTTCCCCACCACGAGGTTTTTCTGACCCTTCCCCATCTACATCAAGGATTGCACTAACTCCAATGGAGAAGTTGGAGCTGCTGTTTCTGGAACAGAATTTAGAACGCGAACCAAGAAATGCAGAAAGAATAGCAGAAAGAAAGGCAAGACAAGAACAGAGAGACCGACACATGCAGGAGTTCTTGCGACTCTTTTTTCACGTACCGGCACAAATGCAAGAGATTCAGGAGACGGAGACTCTCTCAGTCTCTTCTTCTCCAAAGCATGACACAGGATAAGCATGATGATGATTTGAATGCCAATGATTTGCATGATGATTTGGATGTTAATGATAAGCATGATGATTTGCATGATCAAGATTTGATTTCTCACAAGCATGATGATTTGCATGAAGATGATGTGATTGTTCACAAGGATGATGTATTAGTTGATGCTTTTTCTAGCGAAGCTAACCTCGTTGTAGATTCGATCAATCACGAAGAACCGATCTTGGCTTTCGAGTCGAGGTCCAAAGAACCCCCACAGGATGATTCGATCATTCAGGAAGAACCGATCTTGGCTCTCGAGCCTAGGTCCAAAGAACCCTCACAGAAAGTATTATGTGTTCGCATGATTGATACGCACGCATTGTTCGAGTGTTTCATTCGTGATTGTTTCCTGTATTTTAGTCAGCGTCTTTATGTGATCCCTTTTCCTAGGCATGACATATTGTATGTTGAGCACGTTTCACTCATGGATGAGCACGAATGTATGCGGATTATTCATGAAAAGTTGAAAGGTATGTATGTAAGAAAGTCACATTCTATGTCTCTTCCTTGGCACACATTCGTAGACAGAGCACATGAAAGCATGAGCACCAAGCATGGCCATTTCCGTTGTGAATTGCCACAGTTGATTGCTTTAGATCAGAAGGGAACGATTCGATCTCATTGTTTGCGTGTGTCTGGTGAACGGTTTGACACTCCATCTATTTGTTCATCTACATTGCATACACAATCTTTGAGGAAGACGAAGATTTTTTCCATTCACTTTACATGGAATGGGTATGTTCATGATTTTGTGTTGGAAATGGTTTCAGGAATTTTCAGCCATGGAGATTCTTGAAGAAGGAAGAAGCATGACTCTAGATGAAGTTGAAGCATCGAAGGAGCCACAAAAGACTTTGAGTCGCTTTCGGCGCGGCCCAAAGAAGCAAGCTTTTCAGACCTTTATGAAGTTCAAGTACCGCACGATCCTCACATCAGAGTGGGCCGGCAAAGAGTCCCTTCCAGGATTCCGGATGCTATTGGCGATCTCCCTTGACGCCATACAGTTCGCTACCAGTACCTCACTTTGAAAACGAGGGGATGTCACGTGACACATCCAACCCTATGTGTCCGTGGACAAGCTACAGCATGATCAGGGTTCAGTCAGTCCAGTCAGTCTAGATTTAGGAGTGATCTGGCACTTTTGTGAGTCTATTCGTAGACCGTGCATACCCAGTCACTTAGTATAGATGCATATCCTCTGGTTGCACACAGCGTGATCATAAGCATTCCCATCAGAATCAATCAGAGGAATTCTCCTGTGCATTTAGCCTATTTTACCTATTTTTGGTATTTTTCACTTATTAATTTAAGTGACTTTCCAACAAAAGTAGGTAGGGCAATTTTGCTAAGTTCGTATATAAGCAAACTAGAGTTAGCACTAAATGGCAGAAGAGGCAAAAGGAGCCAAGCTCAGCAGGCCACTTCTCAACAAGACCAAGCCTTGGTGGTTCCCTCCAAGCAGCAGATCCCCCCATTACCTAGCATTTTCAACAAGAACCATCGCCAGCCATCCTCAGCCACTAGCGCTTGCATCAGCATCATCATCCATCGCCGGAAAGCAGACAAGCTAGCGTTTTTGGTCCAACTTCAGCCTCTAGCGTTTTTGGTCCCAGATTCAGCAAGGCAGCCTTTTCATCATCGAACGGTAGCAAATTCAGCCCATACAGAAGTAGCAGATTCAGCCCGGTAAGAACCTCTGTTTTCAGCCCTAAACCTGAAGATTTTCAGCGACAAAGACCTTCAGAAACAGCCCCCAGAATCAGCGTTTTTGGACTAGCCGCAGAATTCAGCCCATAGCGTTTTTGAACAGCAGATACTCACTTGCAGATTTCAGCCCTTAGACCGGTGTCGTCATCCCCGTCGTCATCGTCGACATAGCCTAGACTTGCATCAGTCTCATGCATACCGTTTGTACCAGTTTGTGCAATCATAAGTAGACCACTCTTGCTGACGAGAGTGGGGCCTTCGGAAGAGGGTTTTACAACATCTCTGGTGTCGTATCTCTCTTCTCTCTCTATCTCTTAGTCTCATACACTTGCACGCACAGTGTCCATTCACTTTGTTTGTGATCATAGCACTCTCTCATTAAGAACGGAAGGCTCTCCCTTCCATAAGAACAAAAGGAACCTTGAGCACAGTTCAGAGCACTCATCTTGAGCAAAGCGCAAACAATCATTCCGCTGCACCTAACAGAAATTCTGCACAAAATGACAAAATAGCCTGTACAGTACTGCCTATAGTGGAAACGGAGACCAAAATGAGCCCGAATCAGAAATCTGAGCAGACTAAGCTCTTAAAGCTTACCCGAAATTTTTGTCGACCTACGAACGCTCGCTAAAGCTCAGTAAAATCGGAGAAAGTGAGCAGGCATGTGTTGGAACTGCTGGCAACTAAGTCCGAGACGATGCAACCTGCTCTGATACCAATTGTTGAAATTAGGGTTGCAGGGAAACACACAGCTTGGAGAAGATGAAGGAAGCTCAAAGCACACAACAGAGAGTGTATTACTTAGTGTGCAATGGAAAGATAGATAGCCCTAGAATGATTGGCGTATGTACAATGCAAGGGGGAAAAACCTCCTAGTGAGGGAAAAAATGCCCCGATGGTTCTAAGTGTGTTCACACACATCACTACTGTGGAAGACAAAGATAGTCTCAGCAAGCGAGAACTGTCTCCTAGAACGTCGAACAGTAGAGCAGTCACACGACAGTAATTACCAAGGCAGTTACTACAATAACTTCTAGAAGGCTATAAATAGGACCCATTACATTGTAATCGGGCTTCTTGCCTCTTACTCCTTACTTCCTAGTTCTATTAGCTTAAGCTTTGAAGTATTCTCAACTACAATCTCTTCATCTATAACTTCATCTTGTAATCGTTACTGTAGCTGTAATCATTTGAGCTTCAATCAGTTATATTTTGTATTGATTGTCTCTATACTATGAATCTGAAACACTTTGCAGTTGTCCAGTCTGTCTCATTCCAGTCTACTATCTCAGTTCAAATAACTATTTCAACGCAGTCTCTAGTCTCTATTCCAGTTTAACTGACTGAACTAACGACTTACCAGTAGCTCTAAATTCCAACACTGAAATCGGCTATCTTCAAAGATCAACTCCAATTCCATTTTGGCAATCATGGTGGATAGAGTTGATTGCTCGTTGACCAGTAAACTCTTCTCTCCCAATTGAAATTTTCTACTGTAGAAATGGCACCCAAAACCAGTCGTGGTCGTAAACAGTCACACAGTGTTGATCCTATTCCTGAGGAGTCAGACAGAGATTCTGATCCTAAGAAGAACCCGGTGATTGAGACTGAGACTGAGGAGGAGTACAGTCATGATCATGAGGCTAAGGACTCTCAACACTCCAGCTAGTCCAGGAGGAAAAGGACTGAGCGTGAAGAACGCAAGTCCAGAAATTCTCGCACCACACATATGAAGGGGGCTAAGGCAGCAAGGGTAATCGCCACAGTTCCAATAGGAAAGCCAGAGAAGAGACAGCAATTGAGACTGATGAGGAAATTGATTGGGATGCTGATACAGACCATTACAAGAAGTCTTTAAGATGGAGTCAAGTTCCTAAGGTCAGGAAAGACAGAAATGATGATGATCGACATGATTACACTTCTTCACTGAAAATTTCTTTCCCAATGTTCAAAGGTGAGAAGAAAGATGATCAAGATGTTCATATCCAGGATTTTGAACAGTATGCTGAGTTGAAAAATATTGATGAAGATGACTGGGGGGATACTTTCCTCAGACACTAAAAGATGCAGCAAGGAAATGGTACTACCATTACCAGCCTGCCAACTCAGATCATATAATAAATTGTTGAAGGCTTTCAGACTGGAATATTCAGACAACAGAGGTGATGAGGACATTCTTTGTGAACTGGATAAAAATGAAGCAAGGGAAATTATCAGTCAAGAGTTATGTTGAGAAAATCAAGGAGCTAACAAGACAGCTACAGGAGCCACCATCAGAAAAGAGGCTGCGAGTATGGTTTTTAAATGGTTTCCGCAGTAAAAAGCTTAGGGAACAGGAGGTGCCTGCACCAACAAAGAAATTTAATGATTTGGTGCAGCGAGCCCTGAAGCTTGAACAGCACGCGAAGAAGGAGAGGAGTCACAAGAAGAGGAGGTCTGGTGGTAGCAGTGATTCCACTGAGAATTCTGATTCCAGTAAAACCTCCAGTAACTCTGAAAGCAGCTCAAATGAAAAGAGCAAAGACAAGGCCAAGAAAGGGTCTTGGTCCAGAAAGATTGATGAGATGGCCAGGCAGATTGCTGAAAATTAGCCAGACCAGACAACCGGTTAGAAGAATGGAAACCTGGTGTTCAAGGTGCAAATCTAAAGATCATGTTTCCAGTGAATGTCCACAGTGTACTTAATGCAAAGCGTATGGTCATTTATGGAACAATTGTGGAATTCGCATTCATCACTTCAAGAAAGGGAAAGATTTGTCCGTAGTGGCATTTACCATTGTTGGACCAGCCAGACTGGAGACAACCAGTGTACCCCAAGAGGAGAAAGCAAGCACCAATGGTACTGGTACTGGGCGCCGCAGATACCAGGGAGGTACTGGCCGGGGCCGGGTCGTAGTAATTTTTAGAACAGAAGTCTGAACTCTTATACTTGTGTTAAGTATGGGCATTTTGCGACTCAGTGTCCAGAACACCTACTACTGCGGCTACTGAGGCGAAGGCCCCAGAGCCAGTTCCTGTTAGACCAGTTACACGCAGTAAAGGGGTGGTCATTGAGGAGATTCCAGATGAGCCAGTCAAACCAGTTAGTCCTGAGAGTAGCAAATGGGCTCAGCAGAGAGAAGTGTGGAAGGCAAAGGGGAAAGAAAATGTAGTTGATGAATGGCAGGAGCAGAGAGAACTAGTGGCTAAGATCACAGAGGTTTTAGCCAAAAAGCTGTCTGAGCAGCCTGAGAGTTCTGACGCGCGAGTCATTCAGAAGATACCAGCCCAGTCTTCTGAGAGAGCACAACCAGATCAATCAAGATCTGG
The DNA here is from genome assembly GCF_014529385.1 of Adiantum capillus-veneris. Classification (NCBI taxonomy): domain Eukaryota; kingdom Viridiplantae; phylum Streptophyta; class Polypodiopsida; order Polypodiales; family Pteridaceae; genus Adiantum; species Adiantum capillus-veneris. Next base: position 122,294,005 of record NC_140945.1, read on the forward strand.
AATTCCTGAGACCATGTTGGCTACAATACAAGGACTGATCGAAGATCTAGCAAATGACAAATCAGATACAACTGCAACCGGAAGCACTGGACAAGGCAAGAGTGGTATCAAAACAGAAGAATGGAATTATGCAGATAGTCTTGATTCTACAAGTTCTGAGAATGACTCTGATAAAGAGAGAGAAGACATTCATGTCAAGATTTGTGACAGAATTCAGAAACTCGCAGTCGAGTTAGATGAAATTAGAAAAACTTTGCTTGAAGCAGCGAAATTCATCAGGCAGCGAAGGAAGGCTGAGGCGGAAGCCAGAGCAGTTGGCTTGGCTGCTGTCAGAGATGATGAAGTGCCAATGATCCAGGTAGACTATAAGGTTAGAAAACAGTGGGAACCACTATCTGGTGTGATATTGGATGGGGAAGAAGATGTAAATATCCTGAGGGCGCACCTTCAGCAAAGAATGGGTATTACAAACCTGAAACCAGCACCTTTCAAAGTTCAAATGGCGGATCATTGGGTTATGCAGGCAACAGGGATGATAGAGAGTATGCAGATAAAAGTGGACAAGGAAAAGTTCAAGACCAGTTTTCTAGTATTAGATGTGCAAGGCGCATATGGGATGCTACTAGGCAAGCCATGGTTGCGAAAAGCACAAGCTGTTCACGACTATGCCAATCAGACTCTGACGATACAAGGTGCAAGTAGCAGAATTCATATTTAGACGAACAACACTAGTAGCTAGAAAAAGGAGTTGCGACCAGAAGAGCTTTGCCAGAAGTATAAGGTGAAGAAAATTGAGAGAATGCTAGCGGCAATCAATATCTTTTCACTAGTTGAAATAGATTTAAATGCAGTATTATAATTTATTGGATAAAGATCAGGCGGAAAGACAAAAAAGGCAATTTCCAGAACAGTTTACTGAATTAAATTCTGGGGAACGACCAGTTCAGTTATCAGGAAGGTCAGATGAATCAGTAGATTCCAGTACACCAGAGGCTTCTGAACGAACACAATCTGGAGAAGTTACTGAAGATCAGAACAGCAGTTCAAAGCTCAAGGGTCCGTCTTGGGACTATACTGAAGGATCGACCAAAAGAAAGGGTGGTGGGCCTAACTGGTTGTTGCCAGATGATCAAGAAATAGAAGAATGGAATCTGGGTTCTGAGGAAAATCCCAGAATGATTAAAGTCAACAAGCATCTGAATCCAGTGATGAAAGAGAAGGCCCGACACATGTTCCAACGGTACAAAGATGTGTTTGCATGGAAACATACTGACCTCAAGGGAGTGGATCCAAAGGTATGTCAACACCGAATACCATTAAAACCTAATGCAAGACCAGTGCGGTTACAACGCTACAGGATAAATCCAAATTATGCTAAGAAGGTCAAGAAAGAAATTGACAACCTTCTGAAGGCTGGGTTCATTACTGAAGTAGCTAGTAGTGACTGGTTATTTCCGATTGTGAAAGTACCCAAGAAAAATGGAAAGCTGAATCTGTGTGGATTATCGGAAGCTGAATGCTCAGACCATCAAGGATCCCTTTCCATTACCATTTACAGACATGCTGCTTGATGAAATTGCAGGATATGAGATGTATAGTTTCATGGATGGAACCACAGTGAATATAATCAATTACAGATTACTCCTGAGGACCGAAGTAAAACCACTTTTATCACTGAGTGGGGGGCGTTCATGTATCTAGTTATGCCGTTTGGTCTGTGCAATGCTCCGGTAACTTTTCAACGATGCATGATGAAAATATTTAGTGAATTTCTCCACCGATTCCTGGCGATATTTATGGATGATTTCACTGTATATTCTGCGGAGGATAAGCATTTACTTTTTCTGGAAATGGTTTTCCAGCGTTGTCATGAGAAGAGGATGTGTCTAAATCCATTCAAATCTGTTTTCTTGGTTTGGAAAGGACAATTGTTGGGACATGTAGTGTCCAAAAATGGTATAGAAATGGCCAATGACAAGATTCATATTACCATATACATGTGGTAGTGATGTGTGTGAACACAGTAGGACCGCCGAGGCATTTTTTCCCTCTTTAGGAGGGTTTTTCCCCCGTGCATTGTATATACGCCCATCACTCTAGGGCTATCCATCTTTCCATTGCACACTAAGTAATACACTCTCTATTGTGTGCCTTGAGCTTCCTTCGTCTTCTCCAAGCTGTGTGTTTCTCGCAACCCCAATTCCAACAATTGGTATCAGAGCAGGTTGCGTCCTCCCGGGCTTAGTCGCCAGCTCCTCTAGTACACGCCTGCTCACTTTCTCTGATTTCAGTGAGCTTTGGCAAGCATTCGCAGGTCGACAAATACTTCGGGAGAGCTCGTAGACCTTGGTCTGCTCAGATTTTCGATTTGGCTCATTTCGGCCTCCGTTTCTACTACAGGCAGTACTGCACAGGCTATTTCGTCATTTTGTGCAGAATTTTTGTCAGTGCCGTTTTCTGCATAACAGGTGCCTTACAGTCTTCTACAGTTTGTGCTATATAGCACGTGTTGTTCCCGCTCCGTTTCTCCTACTTTCGGGCAGTTTTCACATCAGGTGCGGCATTTACCATGGCTGACAACAACAACACAGATGTGTCCAAGATGTTTGCTGCTGAGGACAGGTTGGATGGGGACAATTATCCTATGTGGGCTTATATGATGCAACACGTTCTTGTGTCAAAGGGCGTCTGGAATATTGTACAGGGCATTGATGTACGTCCTGGTTCTGAGGATGTAGGCGATGTTGAGGATGTTGCAGGTCTTGCTGCAAGGATTGCAGCTGTTAGAGTTGTTTTGCCTACGGCAGAACAAGCTCGTTGGGATGTTAAGGATGCGTAGGCTCATGCATTGATTGTGTTGTCTGTAAAGCGCACCATTGTTCCTCATATCCGTTCAACAAAATCTGCAAAACGGGCTTGGGATATTCTAGCAGGTCTTTATGCAAGCCGAAATGAGGCTAAAATTGCTTTGCTGCGTAAAGAGCTGGAGTCGAAGATTATGCATGAGGAAGATGATATGGACACTCTCCTTGCTAGTGTCAAGGATATCAATGAGCAACTTATTTCTGCAGGAGAAGTCATTTCAGACAGTTCCCTTGTGCAAACTGTCCTTGACGTCTTACCAGATTCCTACCAGACTTTTGCTAGTACTTGGAGACTGATGACCCAAGGAAATCCTGAAGTTGTCAAGTTTGATGCATTATGCACATTGCTGTTGCAAGAGTCACTTTCTAGAAAAAACAGGACTAGGCAGTGTGCAGTTGAACAGGCTTTTATTGCTTCTCAAAGAAAGGGTGGTAACAGTAATGCATCCACTTCTTATGGTTCTGCTGCGAGTGACAAAAATTCTGTTCCTAATGCTTCTGTTGGCAACACTTCGTCTGGCAATTCTGGTGATAAGGGCAAAAAGAAGATGCGTTGCCATTATTGTAAAGCTAATGATCACTTGATCAAGTCGTGTCCTAAGTTGAAGGCCAAAGAGGCTAAGAAGAAAGAGGGTGGTTCCACTGCAAATGCTTGTTCCACTACAAATGCAACCATTGTTGAGTCTTCTATGAAAGGAGACTGTGATGCTATGGTTGATGCAAAATAGGCTTTTAGCACAGAGTGCACTTACAATCCTGTTGTCCATGATGCATGCTTGTCAGTTGTTGCTGCAGATTCACATGTGTGGTATTTTGACAGTGGTGCTACAAAGCACATTACTTCACATCGTGAATTGTTTACCTCTCTCGAATTTGTCCCTCATCGGAATTCTGTCACTTGTGCCAACAATGCCTCTTATCCAGTTCAGGGAGTTAGAAAGATTGTGCTTACTGCTGCAAATGGCAGTTCCTTCACACTTGTTGATACACTTTCTGTACCTGGGATCAAGAAGAATCTCTTGTCTGTATCCGCACTTGCTAGACTTGGACTTGTAGTCAAATTTGTGGATGATAGATGTACAGTTCATGATCTCAATTTTGGTGATGAAGTTGTTGCATCTGGCCTTTTGTGTTGTGGGCTATATAAGCTCACTTTGTATGACAAGTGTGGACAAAATTTTGCAAATGTTGTTGCAGATTCAAGGCCTATTTCAGATGCAAAACTTTGGCATGCACATTTTGGTCATCTGAATTTTGTTAGTTTGCTGCGTTTGCAGAAATCTGATATGGTTGCTTCTTTGCCGCCTCTTGAAGCACCTATCAAACATGTTTGTGAAGGCTGTATTTTGGGTAAGATGCAGTGTTTTAAGTTTCCAAATGATGGTTCAGTTCGGGCCACATGCAAGTTGCAACTTGTGCATAGTGATGTTTGTGGGCCCATGCAAACTCCGTCCTAGGGCAATTACCTGTACTTCGTGACTTTCATTGATGATTACTCCAAGCATGCATGGATATTTCCGCTTAAAGCGAAGTCCGAAGTTTTTATGTGTTTCAAACAATTTCTGGCTATGGCTGAAAATGTCTCGAAATGTACTATGGGCACCCACCGTTCCGATCGAGGGGGGGAGTATATGTCTCATGAATTTAATGCATTTCTAGCTAGTCGTGGGATAAAACACCAATGTACAGTGCCTTATACACCTCAGCAAAATGGTGTTGCTGAGAGGAAAAACAGGTCACTGACGGAAATGGCACGATGTATGGTCAAAAGTCAAGCTTTGCCGCATTCTTTTTGCCTTGAGGCCATCATGTGTGCCACTTATGTACTTAACAGGTGCTCTACGAAAGCTTTGCAGTCTATTACTCCGATATGAAGCATGGCATGATAGAAACCCTTCTATTGAGCACGTGCGTGTTTTTGGCTGTTTGGCATATGCTTTGGTGCCACAAGTGCACCGAAGAAAATTGGATGATAAGGTTGTCAAATGTATTTTTGTTGGTTATAGTACTGAAAGCAAAGGTTACAGGTTGTATCATCCGCAAAGAAAACGTATTTTGGTTTCACGGGATGTAGTGTTTGTGGAAGATTCTGTTCAACCCTTGTTGTCATGTACTAGAGACAGTAATGTAAGCTCACAGGACATTTATGACACTTTATTGTCTCTTTTCAGTGGTGGAAATATGAATGTAAGTTCCAATGAGGCAAATGTACAACCTATGGGGTTTCTGAAAATGTTACAGATCAGCCTATTATTGATGCAGATATACATGATGTACTTGATGAGGAAAGGGCTGAAAATGAGCAGGCTAGAGGTATGCCAAAATGACTGGTGCACACTTTGCGTGATAGTAAATTGGATGCACCTTTGTCTAGTCGTACTCGTTCAGGCTCTCGCCATGCATCTTATGCATCAGATTGTTATGCTTTGGCTGTGTCTAGTTTACATGATGTTGAGGAGCCTCTGTCTTTTGATGAAGCACAGAATTCAGAAAATTGGATGGCTTCCATGCAATCAGAATATGATGCACTTATAGAAAATGACACATGGACTTTATGTGATTTGCCTCTTGGCAAAAAGGCCATTGGTACGAAGTGGGTTTACAAGTTGAAACGCAAGCCGGATGGTGAGATTGATCGCCATAAGGCTTGACTTGTTGCAAAGGGTTATGCACAGCAAAAAGGCATTGATTATGAAGAGACTTTTGCTCCCACTTGTCGTAGGACTATTGTGCGTTTTCTATGTGCATTGGCAGCTCATTTTGGTTGGGATGTACATCAATCAGACATTGTTACTGCTTTCTTGAATGGTGACATATTTGAGGAAGTTTATGTAACGCAGCCTCGCGGTTTTGTCATAAAAGGACAAGAGGACAAAGTGTGCAAATGTAACAAGGCTTTGTATGGGTTGAAGCAATCTCCTCGTGCTTGGTATGAGAAAGTTGACTTGGTCAAACAAGGCTTTCGTAATAGTCCAACAGAAAGCACATTGTATGTAAAGCGTGAGGGTGATGTACCAAATGAGAGACATATTGCTGAATTTAAGGTTGATTTGAATGCTACTTTCAAGATGAAAGATTTGGGGTTGTTGCATCATTACTTGGGTATACAGTTAATGCAGTGTGATGGTGGTATTGCATTGTGTCAGAAAAGTTACATAGAGACATTGCTATGTAAGTTTGGACTTGAGGATTGCAAACCTATTGCCACTCCCATGGAAACAGGTTTGAAGTTGAGTCTACATGATGCTGGCGATCCTGCTGATGTCACTCTTTATCAAACTGCTGTTGGTTGCCTCATTTATGTATGCAACACGAGGCCAGATATTCAGTTTGCAGTCTCACAGGTCAGCAGATTTATGCATAGCCCAGGGTCTAAGCATTGGCAGGCTGTCAAGAGGATTTTCCGCTACCTTAGTGGCACTTTACATCTTGGCTTGTTTTATCCCAAGGGGGGATCATTGCTGCCAGACTTACATGCTTTTTCGGACTCAGATTGGGCTGGTTGTTTTGACACGCGAGTGTCCACAAGTGGTTTTTGTTTCATGCTTGGCAGTTCATGTATATCATGGTTGAGAAAGAAGCAACCTACTGTGGCCACTTCGAGTTGTGAGGCTGAGTACAAGGCAGTCTTCACAGCTACGGTTGAGTGTGTATAGCTCAGACGCCTTATGGCTGATTTGGGTGTTGGACAGGACACTGCCAACACTATCTACACTGACAGTCAGAGCGCATTGGCAGTTGCGAGGAACCCATTTTTTCATGCTCACACAAAGCACATTGAGGTGCATTACCACTACGTCAGGGAGAGGCTCTCAACAGGAGAGATCAGCTTGGCTTATGTGCCAACACAGGACAACCTTGCAGATCTTTTCACAAAAGCATTGTCTCGTGAGAAGCTTGAAGCTTTCCGCAAAGCTTTGGGATGTGCCAACACAGGACAACCTTGCAGATCTTTTCACAAAGGCATTGTCTCGTGAGAAGCTTGAAGCTTTCCGCAAAGCTTTGGGCTTACTCCCCTTTGTGGACTGATCATGTCCTTAGGGCATGGCACTTCCCTTTACTCATGTGCCAGCTCTCGTTCACCGCATCACTCCAGGGGGGATTTGTTACCATGTACATGTGGTAGTGATGTGTGTGAACACAATAGGACCGCTGGGGCATTTTTTCCCTCTTTAGGAGGTTTTTTCCCCCGTGCATTGTATATATGTCCATCACTCTAGGGCTATCCATCTTTCCATTGCACACTAAGTAATACACTCTCTATTGTGTGCCTTGAGCTTCCTTTGTCTTCTCCAAGCTGTGTGTGTTTATCTGCAACCCTAATTCCAACACTTCAGTGTGTCTATAGGCCAAGGCACCCACCGCAATGCATCAGAACTGGGTTCTTTCTTGGGATACATCAATTTCTATAGAAGATTTGTGCATCAGTTTGCTTCCTAGGCATTACCTTTGTATGAGCTCACAAAGAAAAACAGTGAGTTCAATTGGACTACTGAATGTGAAGAGAGCTTTCAGAAATTGAAGAATGCCATTATTAATAAGCGGGTACTCAGACAACCGAATTGGGAGGTCATTTTTCATGTACATGTAGATGCATCAGGGCTAACAATGGGAGCCATGTTAGCTCAGCCAGTAGGGGGACTGACTATCCAGTATATTTTGCCAGCCGGAGATTCAGTCACGCTGAACAAGGATATACAACCACTGAAGGGGAAGCTCTGGGAATGGTTTCCAGTGCTACTAAATTTCGACACTATTTGCTAGGCAAGCTATTTCATTTCTATGTGGATCATCAGGCATTATTATTTTTTATCAACAAAGTTATTATCCAAGGCAGATTGTAAGATGGATGATGTTCCTGATGAAATTTGAATTTCACATTTTTCATAAGCTTGGCAAAAACCATTGTGGTGTTGATTTCCTATCCAGGAGTATGGATGGTTATTCTGAAGCATCCCTAAGAGATGAGCTAGTGGATGCAGAACTTTTTTAGATGACTACTGAGGAAACAACGAATCCAGAGTTGTTTGACATATATCAGTTTCTTTCTAAGGGAGGATTTCCCGAAAGCTGGACTCAAGAGTCAGAAGAAGGCCCTGATTATTAAAAGTCTAAAGTTCACAATCATTGGCGAATCACTTTACAGACTTGGGGTTGATGGGGTTCTTCGAAGATGCGTGCCCATGGAAGGGAGAATGCAAGTTATTTCAGAGGTACATGATGGAGACTCTGGAGGACATTTTGCCACTGATGAGAAAATTTTACAGGCTGGATTGTGGTGGCAAACTTTAATATCAGATGTCAGAAGCTTTTGTTAAACATGTGATATATGCCAGCAGATGGGCAGACCCACGGCAACAGATATGACTCCTCTAACTCCAGCGTAGCCACTGGGAGTATTTATGAAATGGGGTCTGGATTTCATGGGTCCATTCAAGAAAATTATTCCAAGGAAGAATAGATATATATTAATGGGCAACTGTTATGTCACCAAATGGGTGGAAACAAAGGCTCTTCTTGACAACACCGCGAAGTCCACTGCTGTGTTTTTGTTTGAAAATATTGTCTGCCAATACGGATGTCCTGTGGAGATTGTGCATGATCAAGGGACACACTTTATAAATGATACTATGGACATCTTAATGGAAATTGGAACCGGCCCGTAGGGCGGTAGGCGTTGGCTTTCACCCGAAATTCTTTACTTTATACACACACACAGAGCACTTTGCAAAGAGAACCTGCGACGGGAGTTAACACTTGAATACACACACGGCTCGGAAGCTAGAATGCTCCGAGCAGACGCCGACAACCTGTAGGCCCCAAAATTGGCGCCCCTTTCGATATTTCTTTATTCTTTAGGAGGGTAAATTACAAGGTAAGGTCCTGGGAATCCTTCACGTGTATCCACCTAGATACCATTTGATTTGGCCAAATTTCGGCAGCATAACAACCCCAAAACTTGCGCGAAACCAATTCCCCTGCTGGAACTCGCTTGCACTATCGTATACCCTCTGATTCCTGTCCAAAAACAGTAAATTCAGCACGCTGTATTTACTGGTTTTTGCCCTGTTTTCAGCCCCAAACAGTCCCCTAACTGTCCTTTGCCAGTGGGGCACGATTCCCAATGATCATGGCGTCCGTACGGCTGAAAAACAGTGAATTTACAGCGCATACACAGCGCTGATTTTGCACCTGTACGGTGAGGTTATGACCCTCACCAGTGCCTGCTTTGGAGTAGCAGTTAGCTACCCCTGTTCCTGCTCAAGGAGGCTCTTGCCTCAGCACAAAAGCATGAACCCACACAACTGTACATCAGTCAAATGAGTAGCCCTCTTGTGGGGCATCACATAACTGCACGTAGGGGAGAGAGAGAGAGAGGTGTGTAGTGTGCAGGGCATCACTCCTAGCACCACACTGTACATGAGAGGGAAAGGAAACACTCCATAGCTCTTAACCTGTGACAAAAGCTGAAATGAGGCCTCTCCCAGCTTAAAAATCAGCGCCCATTTTTCTGCAAGAGGAAAGTTCACGAAAATGTGACACTTGGCGCATTTTCAAGCATTTTCCCGTTTTGGGTTCGCCGCTTAAAAATATCCCAACCGACGCGTCAGTTGACTTCGCGGCAGAGTTATAAAATGTTCCCCTAGTCATACCGGAGGTAATGACGCGAACACATTTCACGGCCCAAAATAGCAGTTCCCTAAATTTTAGGAGATGCTTCCGTTGGGCTGCCACTGGTCTTTTGACCATCTATCCTCATTGGGACCGCATCCAAAAGTGCAATGTGGCCCAAATGTCGGATACTTTTTGTTGGTAGTCCCACCTTGACTTTACGCCTTAATTGAGTTCACTTCCTAGTATCCACCAACTTGCTAAGTGCGACGGGGGGACCTATATGATCTTGCTCTGAGCCTAGACATCCTTACCATACGAATTCCAGTGCCGACCACTTCCCGGCTACGGGTGAATCTACCGTTCACATTGGCCATACAATGTCCGACCGTTTGCTACTTCAAAAAGAGGGTCTCAAAACAAATAAAATAAACCCCATTGGAAAGAAACCAACAACCAAGGTTAGCAGTTGCCACATCTCTGTGACATGGTTAATGACTGCCACGTCCTCGTGACATACCCCCCTCTTGAAATCGCAAACGTCCTCGATTGCATACCATAAATACACGCCATTGATGATCTTGTGCTATTAACACTCTTTTATCATCGCATGTATCCGCAAGAAAGGTCGTAACATACATAGATACAAATGACTTAATGAGGCCTTCATACTTTTGCCATTTCCATCTATGGCACTGAACTCATATGTACATTTGATGTACTAGCTCTATCATTACCCCTCCTTTGCACACGTTGGGTTGGGGCATAAGTAGGTTGTAACCCAAAGGCTTCAAGGTAAAGCTGCAATACATTTGGTGACTCTGACAGTTCATGCTCTTCCATCCACTTTGCATCCATAGGCGGATAGTTCTTGAACTTCACCAAATAGCGTCTTACAACTTGTCCTTTAACTTTTCTGTCCTTATGTGCCAAAACTTGCTCAGGTACCAGGATCTCATCAAGTTCCTCAACTTCTGGCTGATCCTCAACTGGCATATCTTCTGGCACATCACCCACGAAGGGTCTTAGAAGACTCACGTGAAACGCATTATGAATCTTCCACGCATCAAGCAATTTCAGCCTGTAAGCCACATCGCTGATCTTGTTAAGCACTTGAAAAGGCCCATAGTAACGCATGCTGAGCTTAGGAAACAGCCGTTCCTTGCCCTTCATCTTCTTTAACCTTGCCTTTTCGAACCTTAAGAGAACCCAATCACCAGGTGATAGTAACAATTCACGACGGTGACGATCAGCAGCCTTTTTCTGTTTTTCCTAAGTCTTCTCCAAGGCAACTTTAATCTTCTTATACATCTCATCCATGTTCTCAACATATCGATCTGCCTCAAAGATCTTGTCCTTTGTGTGCAAAATGGGAGGAACCTTTTTGCCGCCTTCAACAATTTCAAAAGGTGCTTTGCCAGTAGACGAATGCACCGTATTATTGTACGCATACTCAAGCATAGGCAAATACTGTTCCCACTTACCCTTATTATCTAACACATAGTATTTCAGCAGATCTAAGACAGTAGAATTGGCCTCTTCTGACTGTCCATCGCTTTGTGGATGAAACGAAGACGAAAACTTGAGCGTAGTGCCCATGTTCTCAAACAATCCTCTCCAGAACAAATTGGTCATGCGAGGATCACGATCACTGATAATCGATTGTGGCATACCATGGTACTTAAACACATTGTACATGAACAAGCGTGCCATCTGATCAGATTTTATCTTCTTCCTGACAGGGATAAAATGGGCCTGCTTGCTGAACCTACAGATAATGGTCCATATACCATCATTCCCTGTTGGCGTTCTTGGAAGATCAAAGATAAAGTCCATAGCAATGCTTTCCCATGGCTTATCCGGAATCGGCAGTGGTTGTAACAACCCTGGTGCCTTTTGCCTGTCAAACTTGACCTTTTGGCAAACTATGCATGCTCGCACAAAGGCATCCACATCTCTCCTCAAGGTAGGCCAATAGAAGAACGTCTCTATCGCTTTAATTGTCGCATCAATGCCACGATGCCCTGCATACGGTGGGACATGACTCTCTTCCATGACCTTATGTCGCAGTGGCCTAGTGACACAAAGTCTGCCATGCATCATCATAAAACCATCTCTGAGGAGGTAGTGCTCGTGATGTTGCCCCTCTTGTAACTGTTCAAAGATGCTTGCAAAATCTTCATCAGCAGTATATTGTTCCTTCATGTCATCTAACTCATGATGATAAGGAATTGACACAGCTAAAATTTGTGGCTTTCTTGATAACGCATCAGCCACAACATTCTTCTTGCCTTCCACATGCATAATCTGGAAGTGGAACATGGAAAGAATGTTTGCCCATCGCATATGCTTTTCGGATAACTTTGACTGTGTCAAGAAGTATCGCAAGGTCTGATGATCTGTTTGGACAACAAAATCAACACCTAAGAGGTAGTGCTTCCAGCTAGAAAGCGCATGAATCACGGCCAAGAGCTCTTTCTCATAGACTTGCATAGTCCTCTCTGGCCCTTGCAAAATTCGGCTTTCATAAGCTACTACCCATCCATCTTGCATTAGCACTGCTCCGATGCTATTACCACACGCGTCACACTGGACCACAAATGACTTCCTGAGATCTGGCAAAACTATTACGGGATCTGAAGTCAACTTTTCCTTTAAGAGACTAAAAGCTGAAATCTCTTTCTGGGCCCATCTGAAAGTGACCTCTTTCTTTTGCAAAGCATGAAGAGGCGATGCTATCTCTGTAAAATTCCTGATAAACCTTCTATAGTAGGAACACAATCCCAAGAAGCTTCTGACATCGTGCACAGTCTTCAAGTCTGGCCATGTCTTGATAGCTTCGACCTTTGCGGGATCCATTCTAACACCATCCTTTGAGACTATGTGGCCCAGAAAGTGGATCTCTTCGAGGAAGAATTCACTTTTCTTAGGATTGACAAGTAACCTGTGACTGCGCAGCTCTTCGAACACAATGGTCAAGTGACGCCTATGCTCCTCTTCATTCTTCGAATACACAATCATGTCATCGAAAAATGTTCCAACAAACTGTTGATGCGAGCGGAAAATCCGGTCCATCATTCTGTTGAACGTGGCAGGAGCATTTGTTAGCCCAAACGGCATCACTAGAAACTCATAAAGACCAAATGTCGTTCTAAACGCAGTCTTGTGCACATCCTCTGGGCTTATACGAATCTGATGGTACCCACTCTTAAGGTCTATCCTGCTGAAAATTGCAGCACCCTCTAAACGATCGAGAATATCATCAATGCGAGGAATAGGAAACCTATTCTTGATGGTATTCTTATTCAACGCACGGTAATCAATACACATGCGCCATGAGCCATCCTTCTTCTGCACTAGGAGCACTGGGGAGCAAAAGGGTGAAGAACTAGGCTGAATCAGCCCCTTCTCTAATAACTCCTCAAACTGGCCCATAATCTCTTTCTGCTGCGCCGCACTAACCCTGTAGGGAGGTCTATTCGGTGGGCTACAGCCTGGCACCAAATCTATCCGATGGTCCTCAGGTCTCTCTGGCGGCAATTGCGACGGTAATGAATCAGAAAAACAGTCACTAAACTTTTGCAAAAATGCTGACCTTTCTTTATCTAACACAGATAAATTTGACTGATCACTATCTGAGACATCACGTGCAAAAATCAAGTACACAGAAAGATGATTCTTTATTACAGAAGTGATAGCAGAAGCGGATACAATAGGGACTGACTCTCCTTTAAGCTTTACATCCAAGATGTGAGTTTTGCCCCTATGCTGTACAATGATCTTTTTGTTGTAGGCATCCAAGACTCCATGCACTCAGAACATCCACGGGATCCCCAACAAGGCGTCACAACCTTCCAGCGGCATGATGTAAAACTCTTCAGTGTCCACATACGACTGAATATGCAGACGCAGTTTTCCAATGATGGGAGTAACACACTCTGAGTGGCCAAGACATGCCAACCCTGCCTCTGAGTGTACCTCTCTTCAGCTTTGATGCCGAGCTTCATAGCTAACTCTGGTGAGATAAAGTTGGCTTTGGCCCCTGGATCAAAGAAGATGAGTGCCGTCTGATCCCTAACTTTACCCCATGCCCTGCATAACTCACTGGCATCTGTGCTGGGCATGTCACCCACCATGTCTGGCACTAAACCTGTCGTGGGTTTAGGCTTCTTGCCTTTCTGGTCTTCTTTATCCTCTGAGTCAGCTGGCCTTTTCCTTTGTGGACAATTGATAGAAATATGACCAGGCTGCTCGCATATAAAGCATTTGTTCTCAGCCATTAGGACCTTCTTTTCCTCGAGCGACTTGCGCACAAAAGGCTTCATTTTCTGTTTCTTTGCCTGCGCTCCAGAAGTCCCAGCTGAATCCTTATCTTTGGTGGCCTGTTCTGACCCCTGTGACGCATCAGGAGCCGTTTTCACAAAGGGCTTCTTCGCTGAATTTTTCTTTTGCTGCCCTCCTTTATCACTGCTCGGAAATCCACTGTCCTCTCCTTTCAACAAGGCAAGACCAGTGTTCGCAACTTCCATAAGCTGAGTAAGGGTAGCCACTCTATTCTTTGTACAGTAATCGCGAAGCCCTTTAGGCAGCCCACAACAATACTTCTCTATCTGCTCTGTCAATGGCACAAATCTGTAGGAGGTCACTGAGAGTAATGCTTTACAAAACCTCCTATTGTACTCCAGCAAGCTCTTGCACGAAGCTGCCGTAAGCTAGTGCCAATCTGTCAGGACATCGGCTTCAAATTCATTTGATAGCCAGGCAGGTTCAAACATTTGCTTGAGGTAAACCCAAGTGGCGGGTGCCTGTCCTTGCATTAACAATGTCGTCCACCATGTAAGCGCATTGTCCTTTAAGAAAGTGGCAGCTTTCCTGACCTTCGAGGCCTCTGTAAAATTCCCTCCCGCATAAGCTGTATCAAACTGCTAGAGGAAAGTGAGTGCCTTTGTCTTGTCCTCGAAACCACTGAAGGTACTGAACTTTACTGCTGCACCACCTTCTTTGTAAGCCTTCGGCTTCTCTAGTGCCCCCAAGTTGTCATACGGAATGGTCTGCAACATGGGCATTGTACTAGGCATGATCGGCACGCCTTGGCCATTCACATTTTGCATCAGAGGTGCGATATCTGGCTGCTGTCCAGAAAAACCAGCCATGCCAAAATGACCCTGTGGCACCCCAAACTGGCCCTGGTTGCCGTGGAAACCTTGCTGCATGCCGATAGTATCATACATGGGGTTTGGCATGATGCCTTGCATACCCCCAAACACTGTTCCTGGCATGTACGGCTGACTTCCAGACGCATAACCAGCCATACTTTGGAACACTGATCCACCCCCGAAATACCCAAGATGTACCGTGGGTGGTGGAAAAACTGAGTGCATAGCCTAGTATCCAGCTCCCTGTCCATTCAAGACAGCATGCTGGCTCTGAAAGGTGGCGGGCTGAACTGGCATAACCTGTGGAATAGGCGTTCTAGCCACCTGTTCAAGCACGGGAGGAACCTGCTTTGGAGCCCCCGACTCCGCAACATGCGAGTGTTCCCTTTCCTCCTGCGCCTCATGAAGTACCTGGGCTTGAGCTTCAACAAGCTCCGTACGCGGCGTAGGTTGCCTATTTTGCTGTTGCACTGGTGGCGCTTGCAAGAATTCCATAAACCTCGGATTCTGCACCAGCTGCGAAAAGACATTCACCGCGGCAACTAACTGAGTCTTAAACGCATCATCCTCAAGTTGCCCTGTCATAAAGCCCTGTACTACTGGAGGGACATTCACGTTGACAGGAGGTACAAACTGACGTGGCCGTGAGCTCTCGCCAATCTCAAAAACCATAGGAATCTCCTGTCTGTCCTTTGGAGAGGAACCCTCTTCCATAATTCCCTTCCCCTTGTCGGCCATAGTGTAATCCCCGCGTTCTTGCACTGTGTGTCTTTACCCTGAACAATCCAGGCTCACTCTTTGAGGAAAAAGTGATTGATATCCCGGCAATGGAACCATGGAACCGGCCCGTAGGGCGGTAGGCATTGGCTTTCACCCGAAATTCTTTACTTTATATACACACACAGAGCACTTTGCAAAGAGAACCTGCGACGGGAGTTAACACTTGAATACACACACGGCTCGGAAGCTAGAATGCTCCGAGCAAACGCCGACAACCTGTAGGCCCCAAAATTGGCGCCCCTTTCGGTATTTCTTTATTCTTTAGGAGGGTAAACTACAAGGTAAGGTCCTAGGAATCCTTCACGTGTATCCACCTAGATACCATTTGATTTGGCCAAATTTCGGCAACATAACAACCCCAAAACTTGCGCGAAACCAATTCCACTGCTGGAACTCGCTTGCACTGTCGTATACCCTCTGATTCCTGTCCAAAAACAGTAAATTCAGCACGCTGTATTTACTGGTTTTTGCCCTGTTTTCAGCCCCAAACAGTCCCCTAACTGTCCTTTGCCAGTGGGGCACGATTCCCAATGATCCTGGCATCCGTACGGCTGAAAAACAGTGAATTTACAGCGCATACACAGCGCTGATTTTGCACCTGTACGGTGAGGTTATGACCCTCACCAGTGCCTGCTTTGGAGTAGCAGTTAGCTACCCCTGTTCCTGCTCAAGGAGGCTCTTGCCTCAGCACAAAAGCATGAACCCACACAACTGTACATCAGTCAAATGAGTAGCCCTCTTGTGGGGCATCACATAACTGCACGTAGGGGAGAGAGAGAGAGGTGTGTAGTGTGCAGGGCATCACTCCTAGCACCACACTGTACATGAGAGGGAAAGGAAACACTCCATAGCTCTTAACCTGTGACAAAAGCTGAAATGAGGCCTCTCCCAGCTTAAAAATCAGCGCCCATTTTTCTGCAAGAGGAAAGTTCACGAAAATGTGACACTTGGCGCATTTTCAAGCATTTTCCCGTTTTGGGTTCGCCGCTTAAAAATATCCCAACCGACGCGTCAGTTGACTTCGCGGCAGAGTTATAAAATGTTCCCCTAGTCATACCGGAGGTAATGACGCGAACACATTTCACGGCCCAAAATAGCAGTTCCCTAAATTTTAGGAGATGCTTCCGTTGGGCTGCCACTGGTCTTCTGACCATCTATCCTCATTGGGACCGCATCCAAAAGTGCAATGTGGCCCAAATGTCGGATACTTTTTGTTGGTAGTCCCACCTTGACTTTACGCCTTAATTGAGTTCACTTCCTAGTATCCACCAACTTGCTAAGTGCGACGGGGGGACCTATATGATCTTGCTCTGAGCCTAGACATCCTTACCATACGAATTCCAGTGCCGACCACTTCCCGTCTGCGGGTGAATCTACCGTTCACATTGGCCATACAATGTCCGACCGTTTGCTACTTCAAAAAGAGGGTCTCAAAACAAATAAAATAAACCCCATTGGAAAGAAACCAACAACCAAGGTTAGAAGTTGCCACATCTCTGTGACATGGTTAATAACTCCCACGTCCTCGTGACAGAAATGCTATCAGTAAAGCATCCGAAATCCACACCATATTATCCTAGATGCAATGGGCAAGCGGAGAGGAGTAACAGACTGTCAAGACCATTCTCACTAAAATTGTGCGAGATTTGAAGCTCGAGAGTGCTCTCTGGGCATATAGAACAGCTTTTAAGGTCACTACTGGACTGACACCATTTAGAATGGTTTATGGCACTGAAGTTGTTGTACCAATGGAATTTGTCATTCCCAGTCTCAGGATGGCAGCAGAGTATAGATTGGATTTCAATCATAATCTTAAACAGAGACCGGAGGAGTTGACACAGTTGGATGAGTTAAGACAGAGGGCTATGTTGGAACAAGAAATTGTTCAGCAAAGAAGGAAACACTAGCATGATCGACGCATAAAAGTCAAGTAGTTTCAAAAAGTGGTTCTGCTCTATCAGTCGAAACTAGGTCCTAAGAAACCAAACTTGAAAATAGCTTGGTCCGGTCCATATGAAGTTGATTGGGTGTTCTCCAATGGCACAGTAAGGCTGAAAGATTTATCTCGATTACTGTTGCCAGGTGTTTATAACGGGGCCAAAGTCAAGCTATATTATTCGAATGTCAAAGAAACTTCTAGGGATAATGATACTGGTATTCTGAGAACTGAAGGCCGAGAGAATTCAGAATCAGTTATTTTAAGTCTTTTTCATGTGCAACCAGTACCAAAGCCAGTCAAAGAGACAGAAGAGGCTCAGCACGACAAAACCACGTCAGCAACAAAATCAGGAAAGTGTTAGAGCCAGTATCAGTTTTTATGGGAAAAAGGGTCAGTTGGACTGTCTGTACTAATCATTTCAAGGAACATGGAGAATATTAACCAATGCATGGCGGTGCACAGACCTCTAGGAACGGTAAGTAGTGGAGCTTTTATGGCGCAGACACGTATAACAGCAAGGCGAGTAGGCATTTTTCCTCATAAGTCTCCTACGCGACGCTTACCTGCTGTTACACATTCGCCATCGCCAAGCTCTGAAGCTTTCTCACTACAACCACAAACTTCTTCATCTGACGCATCGGTCGATTGTTGTCTGTCTTTACCGAACACACCTAGATACGGATTCGAATACTCAAGTAAGTCCTCTTCTGCTACAAACTCATCGTCTTCACAGTGCATGGGTAGAAAGAAACTGTCGGAAAAGATGCAGGAAAGCCTAGAAGAAACCTCGGCACTTGTGGCTACTGCCAAACCTTCTTTACCACTTATTCCCTACAATAAAATACAGAGGTATGTGTTTACTGAGCAAGCAGAGGCGTTGCTATGACTGTGGTATTTACATGTGGTTGTGCAAGCCACAAGAATTAAGTTCGACACAGCTATCATTAGACAGGTTCTTGATTCCTTCAATGTGGATGACGGCAGTGCTGTAGTATATGGCAGGAAGGTGTCAGCAACCCCAGAAAACATTGCTTTTGCCTTCAGAATGCCGAATGAGCCAAAGCCGACTGTTGCAACTCCTGAACAAATAAGTGCAGCCCTGAAGGAAAATGAGGCAGCCAAGAAAAAACGCAAGGCCAGTGCACAAGGGTTCCAGTAGCAGGTCTGGATATCCCCGTGGCTTACAGGTTTGTGGCGGAAGCTGTAAGTCTGAAGAATAACCCACTTATGTTTCAAGAGAAGCTGTTCGCTATGTTACTGGCAAAGAAATTAGATGCCACAGCTTCAATCAACCTATGTCAGATTCTATCGCATAATGTGCTTCAGCAGACGGCGAAGTTGAAGTCTCAGACGGTTTTCAAAGTCTGGTATGTCTGGCAGTTTCTTTACTGGGCAACTTCTCCTGGTGCTCATGACCAGGTACGGATGGCTTGGAGTCAAAAGCCTATTCCAGCCACAAACAATGTTGATTTATCCTCTGATGAAGAAACCCCAGGAACTCAGTTGGCTCTCACAAGTCAGAAGAGAAAAGCCACACAGGTGGAAGCTGGGAGTTCTAAGCGACCAAAAACTACACTGGCCAAGAGCAGTGCTTTCTTGAAGCAGCTGGAAAGTCGGGCCAAAACTGTAACTACTGACAAATTTCCAGTAGGCCGTTGGCCAGTCGAACCAGCCTCCAGTAAAGATTCCTGTTGGGACCAGCCAGCAAGTGGGACAGAGTTCAACAAACACCAATGCAGGAGCAGACCGGCCAGAGAAGACCAGTGCTGAGCAGTCAGCAATTCATACTGATAAAGGGAAAGGTCCGGCACCTGCCAGTCCAGTTAGTCAAGCCATAGTTACATGGGACGACAGGTCAAGGTCGGGAACGGGGACGGGGACGGGACGGCAAAAGTCAGGAAACGAGGATGGGGATCGGAACGGCAAAAGAAAAAGAGTTTTTTTGGCATTTTTTGACCTACACACATGCCACACACATAGAGCATCACTTTGACCACAAATTTACACTAAACAGACCAAAGAACACGAGTCATATAGGCGGAAATGTGCTAATAAAACATCGATGGATACAAAATGAAAAGTGCATGCCACAAGGGCTCAAGAGTCAAAAAGCCTAAAGGACTTAGGACAAGCCTCAAGGATAACAAAAAGTACAAAGGGTTATGTAGTAGGTAGAGTCGTAGACTCAAGAGTCTAGACTCGAGAGTGATCAATGATCATCAAACTCAAGAAGTGCTCAACTGCTAAATCTCCATATCGTCATCGTAGTCGAGGTCGTCGGCGACGTATGAGGCCTCGGGAGGCTCGCATTGAGGCTCAAAGTCCTCCTCTAGCTCCTCCAAAAGTGTATCAGCCATAGATGGATTCTCTTGTGCCATCTCCCACTCAGTAAAGGGATCTGCCTTGTGTGTGACGCTCTTGGCAAGCATGCGCAAGTTAGCGCTCACAAACACCAAATCATCGGCCCTCTCGACCCCAAGGCGATTCCTCTTTTTAGAGGCAATGTGGTTGTACACACTCCGTAGTTGCTCCAAGAAACTAGTGGAACATGCTTGGCTAAGGACACGAACAGCCAAGCGCTGCAAATGTGGGCCATCTCCTCCATAGTCCTCCCACCACAAAACCGAGCCAATCTTGTTGCGATCCAAGTTGTGCATCTACACATCCATAGGAGCCCTTCTTTTGCCTGTAGTTGAGTAGCTCGTCTCTAATCTTGCGCCTAGTGTCACTGCTAGGCTCAAGGCGCTCCAATGCAAGCCGCCATCCTTTGCTCACCTCCTTGTCGGTCTGTTGACGCCTTCCCTGAAACTCAGGGTCAAGCACATAAGCTGCCGCATGAAGTGGAGAGTAGTATCCATTCCACCTCGACTCACACAAGCCATGAATCTCCGCATACTGAACAAGGTCAGGCACAAGCTTCTCAAGTGCCTCTATCATCCGATCCATGGCTTCGTAGACTTTGCCAATGCATGGCTGCAAGCCATCCACAACTCGAAGTAGGTGTAGAATAGGCTTGACCATGGCATCAAGAGTCTTCACCTCCTCCCACCAAGCGGCGTCGTCGGCCTATTCTTGGCATTTCAATCCTGTTGCTGATGTAGACTCCGGCATGGCCTGGAACTCATCACTGAGAAAGAGGCCCCTTAAGGCTCCGCCACATGTAGACAAGCGGCCTAGCATAAGCCAATTGAATGCAAATCTTGTCTTTGAATATTTGAGCAAGGACAAGTGGCTCCTCTTTGAGAATTCATGGCGCACTTTTTGATGGTTGAGCACAAAGGAGACAATTCGAGAGGCATCACCAATGGTGGGTGAAATCCATGACAAGTTCCCTATGTCCTTGAGGAGGTTATTGAGGCAATGCGCCATGCAAAATGTGACATGGATGCTGGGATACATGCCCTCAATGATAGCCCCGGCTTCCCTATTTGACGCCTCTCCATCTGCAACCATACAAAGGACATTCTCCGGGCCGGTGATCTCTATGGTGCTTGTCCACTCCGCAGCAAGCATCTCCGCAGCCTTGCCACTATCGGATGCATCATGTGACTCCACAAAGTACATCTCCCCCCAAGAGTAGGCCACCACTCCGTGGATGGACCGCTTGCGGGTGTCGCTCCATCCATCTATAAGGAGAGAGACGCCATTGGTCTCCCACAAATCCTTTGTTGCTTGGGCCGCTTGCTCCACGGCAAGCTTCTCTTTGTCAAGGAGGGTGGTGCAAAGCCTCTCCGATGAAGGTGGCACATAAGAGGATCCATATTCCCCTATTTTCGTAACCATGGTTCGAAAGTATGGAGACCTATCCACACAAAATAGAGCATGTTGTGTTAGTATGGAGAGTCCAGAGTCGAGAAGTTAGAACCCATAATAATTACAAAATGGAAGATTGCAATGTGCATATGCCAAGGGAAACTCACCGCGAAGCATGGAAGGCAATGTGGTCGTGGAAGAAGAATCGGGCAACCGACCTATCCACCTCTTCCTTCAATTTAGGATTCCAATTTTCGTTGAGGGTGCTTTGGCGATGCGCAACGGAAGAGGACGGTGTAGATGCATTTGTCTTGAAGACTTGAGAGATGTCGTCAAGGTTGGCTTCCCTTTGCTCTCGCGGTGTCACCGTAGCGGAGGGATCAACGGCAACAAAACGGCCCCTCTAGGCCGCTTCCACGACCTCATACACCGTGAGCTTCTCAAGAAGATCCAACCTCTTCTTGGGAGTTACTCGAGGGCAAAACTTCACCTCGTGACCGGATTCATGAAGAAGATGGCCTCGCACTTTGTTTGAACCACCCGTTCTCTTGTACGGGCATAGCTTGTATGTCCATGGTCTTGCACCGCCACCTTTGCGACGCGTGCTAAAGTCGACTTCATCCCACCATGACCATATTTGCACAGCGGGCCTCCTTCGAGAAGAGCCGGCTTGAGAAGTGAAGTTGGCTTGAGATGACATGATGGTGGAGAGAGAGTAGAGCTTAGAAGTTAGAGGAGTTAGAGGAGTTAGAGGAGCTAATAGCTTAGAAGTTAGAGGAGAGCTTGTGTGGAGAGAGTAGAGGAGAGCTTCAAAGTTGAGAGGGTAGAAGAGGGAGAGAGTGGAGACTCAAGGGTAGAGTGTAGCGTATAGAAGGCTTAGAAGCCTCTAGAAGGTAGACCGTACGACGCGTAGTCGTAGAGCTTGAGTAGAGGGGAGAGCTTGAGGGAATAAGAGGCCCAAGGGGGCTTTTATAGCCTCCCAAGGGCCAAAACCCCCCCCCCCCCCCCCCACCCCCCAAAAAACAAATATGGTGGCCGTTTTAAACGGTCAGTTTTTTCAAATTTGGAATTTTTTTGCCCGCCTGAAATTTTCCCTTCGCGGCCGTTCCGACCGTCCCCGGTCCCCGGATGCCTGCGACCCCTCCGTCCGGCCGAAAAACCGTCCGTCCCAGTCCGTCCCCGGCCCAGTTTCGGGCGTCTCCCGGCCCTAGGGCCCGTCCCCCCGTCCCCTATAACTATGAGTCAAGCTCCTATCCCTTTCAGTGAATTGGCTTTAGCTTTAACCAAGAAGGACAGATTACAATGGTTGCAGACTCATCCTCTCACAGGACGATTAGTCCTGCATAAACCTAACTTTACCACACTACCATATATAGTGAATCTTTAGCCTTAACCAAGAGGGACAAATTACAACAATTGCAGGCTCATCCTCTCACAGGACGATTAGTCCTGCATAAACCTAACTTTACCACACTACCATATATGGCTCCTGTAACAATTTATGAGCCAGTTGCTTCTGACCCAACAACGGTCATGGATGGTTGCTCAGTGCTAATCCAATCATTCTGGAATACGATTGTCCATGCCTTGGGACAAATGATGGATGCCTCACCGTCCACTGATGAAGTGGCCAAGCTCAAAGCTGAATTGAAGAACAGTGAGCAGCACGTTGAGAAGCTGAAACTTGGATATAGGGGATCAATCCTTGAGGCATAGTGTTCTTGAAAATCAGTCAACCAGGACAATTCAGACATTGGAAAACAAGCTGTCAAAGCTTGAGTCTGAAATGCAGCGGATAAATGAAGAAAGGGCGGAGGCTGAGAGAGCTGCTGACAGGTTTGAAAGTATGCTGAGAATGAAGAGAGTTGAGTTCAACTCATTACTGACCAGCCACACTGCATTGAAAGCCTCTTCAACAGAGAGATATATATACAATAACTTGGCTGATATTTTGAATCTAGAGGGTAATGCCATTTTCAATATGGACAATCTGAGAGCACTCATGGAAACAATGTAGAGTGATTTGCAGGATAAGCTCTCTGAGTATAGCAGTGCTTTGGCAAATCAAGCCATTCTAAACTACATTGAGAAGCAGAATGACCCTCCTGAGGATTTGGAAGAAGCAGAGGAGAAGGATGAAGAGAGGGAGGATGAACCAGCAGATTAACATGATGATGATGATGATAAGTCTCCTCCGTCGTCACCGTCAAGATCTGGTGCTGGTGGATTAGCAGCCACAGGAGGCAATCAGCCTAACACAGACCAGCCAGACCAGTATAAGGATCAACAGTTGGGAAACCAAGGAGCTGAGGATCGGCACCCAGGCAACACTGAAGATTCCCCAGTACACCAGTCACAGCACAATTCAGATGTGAAAGGGAAAGCTAAGGCTGTGACTAAGACTTTGGAAAGTGATGAGCGACATTCATCACAGCTCATCACACTCAACAAGAGGTTGAGACATCAGCAAGCTCCTATAACCAGGATATATCAGGAGGATGATGTTCTCCTTTCTAATTTAGAACGCTTTCAGAGATTATATGTCAGCGTTAGAGAAATGATCCAGCATTAAAAATCAGTTGCTTTTCATGATCAGGAATTGTGCCAACTACCTGAGCATCCTAGCAGAATTCAGCTGCTAGAGAGAGTACCTGAATGGGCACTAACCTCTGATGATAAACTAGCCAATCCACACTAGCAGCGGCAGTCCATTCCTGACTGTCTGTCACATGCACATCTAACCCTATCTGTACGTGGACAAGCTACTTCATGACATGAGTTCAATCAATCTAGAATAGGAAGTGATCTGACACTTTTGTGAGTCTGTTTGCAGACCGTGCATGTCCAGACACTTAGATTAGATGCATATCCTCTGGTTGCACACAGCATGATCATCGGATTTCCATCAGAACAAATCAGGAGCTTTTTTACAGTGCATAGACCTATTTTCCCTATTTTTGACATTTTTCACTTATTATTTTTAAGTGACTTTTGTTGGAAAGTAGATAGGGCAATTTCGCTAAGTTTGTATAAATAGAAACCTAGCGCTAGCACTTTCTGGCAGAAGAGGCAGCAAGAGCACCTTGCTCAACAGGCAACTTCTTAGCAAGACCAACACCCGCAGTAGCCCTGGCGTTTTGTGCACAGCAGATCAACCCCGGTGTCATCACGACATAGCAGATCAGCCTAGCGTTTTGCATTTGTAGAACAACCGGCGACAACAGGACCAATTCAGCCCTAGAGTTTTTGGGACAGCAGAGCACCTAGCGTTTTGTAGTTCCTCCGCGACGGAATACGCAGAAGCATCAACATTTTCAGTTTTCAGCCCTTAGACCGCAGATCAAGCCCCGAACCTCGCAGATCTCACCTTCCTGCAACAGTTCCTCGCCACACAGTGGGATCCATCGAAGTTTGCAGTTTCAGCCCGAAAAACGCAGATTTCAGCATCAACGTTTTCAGCGCGTCGTCGTTGCACCGTCGTCACTGACATAGAGTCAGAATTCCGCAGATAAAGATTTGCAGATTTCAGCCCTTAGCATTTGCAGATTTCAGCCCGTCTCGTCGTCGTCCTCGACATCATCGGCAAGTCCAAAGCATTGTAGAGATTTGTGCAACCATAAATAGACCGCTCTCGCCATAGAGAGTGGGGCCTTCGGAGGAGGGTTTTACAGCATTCTGGTGTCGTATTCTCTTCTCTCTCTATCTCTCAATCTTAGCACCTTCATTCACAGTGTTCACCACTTTGTTTGTGTCCATTACACTCTCTCACTAAAGGAACGGAAGGCTCTCCCTTCCGTAAGTAAAAGGAACCCTTGAGCACAGTTCGGAGCACTCATCTTGAGCAAATTTCAAACATTCATTCCGCTGCACCTAACATTGGTATCAGAGCTTTGGCAGTGTTCTGTATCACTCAAGGAAAGAACCACAATAACCACATAATTTTTTTTGCTTGTTGAGGTCGCACGAACCCAAGTTCACTTGGGCGTGTCGATTTCTAATCGTGTTTTTGAAGAGTGATAGGAAACCCAAGAAAGAAGGGCTTGTCCAGCCTCCCCTTGTGCCTCTTTTCACTCATTGAGAGCGGACCGTGCACTTAGCGGCCGGCCCAATCGACGTGAGGTGGGAAAAAGCAACCTTGGTGTGAGCGCAAGGCTGCCAAGGGGTGCGCCCGCGGAAAAAAGCAGAACTCGGGTGAAGAGAAGATCCTTCTCTAACACAGATTGCAAGCTAAAGAAGAACCTCAAAACCCGCAAGAACCTCAAGAACTCAAGAACCCCAAGAACCAAGACCCCCAAGAACCCAAGTTCCTTGTGAACTTAAGAACCCTAGACCACAAGAACCCAAGACTTTAGTGGATGGTCATCACTCGAAGCGGAATGGATACTTCGCTTGGAAATGATGAGCATGAGAGAGGCGAAGAAGAATTTTCCCCACCAAGAGGTTTTTCCAACCCTCTCCCTTCCCCATCTAGGCAAAGGATAGCACTAACTCCTATGGAGGCTTTCGACATGATGATAATGGACAGGAAGTTAGAACGCGAAGCAAGAAGAGTAGAAAGAATGGCAGAATTTGATCCTGAATACGCAGAAAGAAAAGCAAAAATGGATCGCGAGAACAAAGCAAGAAAAGCCATGAATGATCGACACATGAAAGAGATGTTGCGACTCTTTTCTCAAGTGTAGGCACAGATGCAAGAGATTCAGAAAAAGCAGACTCTCTCGGTCTCTTCGTCTCCAAAGCATGACACACAAGATTTGCATGATGATAAGCATGATGATTTAAATGATAATGAGAAGCAAGATGATTTGAATGACAATGACAAGCATGATGGTTTGCATGATGATCAAGATGCGATTTCTCACAAGCATGATGATTTGCATAAAGATCATGTGATTGTTCACAAGGATGATGGTTTAGTTGATGCGTTTTCTAGCGAAGCTAACCTCATTGCAGATTCGATCAATCACGAAGAACCGGTCTTGGCTCATAAGTCGAGGTCCACAGAACCCCCACAGGAAGCTTCGATCAAACACGGCGAAACCGATCTTGGCTCTCGAGCCTAGGTCCAAAGAACCCTTACAGGAAGTACTATGTGTTCGCATGATTAGTCAGTACGCATTGTGTGTTTCATTCGTGATCGTTTCCTATATTTTAATCAGCGTCTTTATGTGATCCCTTTTCCTAGGCATGACATATTGTACGTTGAGCACGTTTCACTCATGAATGAGCACAGATGTATGCAGATTTCTCATGAAAAGCTGAAAAGTATGCATTCAAGGAAGTCACATTCCATGTCTCTTCCTTGGCATGATACAGTCGTAGAAAGAGCACATGAAAGTATGAGCACCAAGCATGGGCATTTCCATTGTGAATTGCCACAGTTGATTGCTCTAGATCATAAGAGAAAGATTTTATCTCATTGTTTGCGTGTGTTAGATGAACCGTTTGGCACTCCATCTATTTGTTCATCTACATTGCATGCACAGTCTTTGAGGAACACGAGATTTTTTCCAGTCAATTTACATAGAATAGGTATGTTCATGTTTTTCTGTTGGAAGTGGTTTCAGGAATTTTCAGCCATGGAGATTCTTGAAGACAGAAGAAGCATGACTCTAAACGAAGTTGAAGCATGGAGGGAGCCACAGAAGACTTTGTGCCGCTTTCGGCGCGGCCCAAAGAAGCAAGCGTTACAGACCTTTATGAAGTTCAAGTATCGCACGACCCACGCATCAGAGTGGCCGGCGAAGAGTCCTTTCCAGGATTCCAAACCCTGTTGGCGATCTCCCTCTACGCCATACAGTTCAGTACCAGTACCTCACTTTGAAAAGGAGGGGATGTCACGTACACATCTAACCCCATGTGTACGTGGACAAGCTACTTCATGACATGAGTTGGGTTCAGTTCAGTCGAGTCAGTCTAGAATAGGAAGTGATCTGGCACTTTTGTGAGTATGTTCGCAGATCGTGCATGTCCAGATACTTAAAATAGATGCATATCCTCTGGTTGCACACACATGATCGTCAGATTTCCATCAAGAGCATTTTTACAGTGCATAGACCTATTTTCCCTATTTTTGACATTTTTCACTTATTAGTTTTAAGTGACTTTTGTTGGAAAGTAGGTAGGGCAATTTTGCTAAGTTTGTATGAATAGAAACCTAGCTCTAGCACTTTGTGGCAGAAGAGGCAGCAGGAGCACCTTGCTCAACAGGCAACTTCTCAGCAAGACCAACACCCGCAGTAGCCCTGGCGTTTTGTGCACAGCAGATCAGCCCCGGTGTCATCACGACATAGCCGATCAACCTAGCGTTTTGCATTTGCAGAACAACCGACGACGACAGCAGGACCAATTTCAGCCCTAGAGTTTTTGGGACAGCAGAGCACCTAGCGTTTTGCAGTTCCTCCGCGACGGAATCAGCAGAAGCATCAGCATTTTCAGTTTTCAGCCCTTAGACACCGCAGATCAAGTCCCGAACCTCGCAGATCTCACCTTCCCGCAACAATTCCTCGCCACACGGTGGGATCCATCGAAGTTTGCAGTTTCAGCCCGGAAAACGCAGATTTCTACATCTGTGTTTTCAGTGCGTCGTCGTCATCGACATCATCACCGACATAGAGTCAGAATTCAGCAGATAAAGATTTGCAGACTTCAGTCCTTAGCATTTTCAGATTTCAACCCGTCTCGTCGTCGTCCTCAACATCGTCGGCAAGTCCAAAACCTTGTAGAGATTTGTGCAATCATAAATAGACCGTTCTCGCCACAGAGAGTGGGGCCTTCGAAGGAGGGTTTGACAACATTCTGGTGTCGTATTCTCTTCTCTCTCTATCTCTCAATCTCAGCACCTTCATTCACAGTGTTCACCACTTTGTTTGTGTCCATTGCACTCTCTCACTAAAGGAACGGAAAGCTCTCCCTTCCGTAACTAAAAGGAACCCTTGAGCACAGTTCGGAGCACTCATCTTGAGCAAAGTTCAAACATTCATTCCGCTGCACCTTACACGATCATTCCCTAGCCATTGAATTAGAGCTTCTGCTTGGGAATAGGCCTATGTTTAAATGTATGGAAGAGGTCAGACAGCAACTAAAAGAAGTCCTACTACAAATGCAAATTGGCAGAGGATTTCTGGACCAAAGGGTTCAAGCTATTCTTGCAAATCAGACTTCCAGTAGTGAGGGACCACAAACTCAAATGACAGTGGAGGAACAGCTAACTGCTCTCCGAAGATTGTTTCAGCTCGTCCGGGTCACCAGGAAAATGATGCAGCAGGAGAACCAGGCTGTTCTCAACTTTTTAGAGTTCGTCCTTGATTCCCCAGTTCTCTTTTACGCACTGCTTGCTAAAGAGGCTGAGTTGTCTAGGTTTTTCCCAGCATTGTATCCTCAACATCTAGAACCAGTGGATCGGCTAACATACTATAACATAACTAATGATCTTCACGATTGGTATGAGCAAGCTACTGTGGAATGGAAAACCTGGCATACACTGATCAATGATGCTCTTCAATTAAACGATGTTCAGGAAATGCAAGAAGAAATGAGGAGAGTCAAGCTTTGTATGGGACAAAGGAAAATCTAGCTCAAAGGTCTCAGCAAGATCACCAACCAATTGCTTCAGCTTGCTGTGGAGTCCTCTAAGATTCCTGAAAAGGATATCACGGCTAAACCAGGTCTGGAGCCACAGTACAGAGAGATGGTTGAGATACTCTTTGAAGCTAGGATTAAAGCAAATCAGCCTCTCCCAGAAGGATGGATCCACACAGCTTCGCATTGCCATAAATTGGCCAGATGCCGACTGACGAAGGGTAGACGCACACTGTATGATCCCGGCAACAAAACATATAATCCTCTCACGCCTTATGAATTAGAGATGTCCATAGCAAGGCGGGATCAGCTTGAGCAGGAGGCCATCTATCGACTTATCCAAAAGTACAATGCTGGCACTGGGACTTCTGAGGCAATAGCACAGAAGAAAGGCAAGAGGAAGCGGATTCAGTGGAAGGATACTGGGAAGTTCCATCTCAGAATCAGACGGTGGATTTTTCAATAAGGCGCTAGAATTTCTTTAGCTAGGCACCCTTGGAATTACAATTATAGGGGTGTCAAGCACTCAACAAGCATGAAATATGGCATAAAGCTAGCAATACCAAAAAGGCTAGCATTTCCAAAGGAGTACTATTATAAGGAACATTGGCCAACCCATGAGGAACATTGGCCAACTCAGCAAACAAATCAATGGGTTTAGGGTTTAGGGTTTGATCCACAACCAGCAATCCTGATGGATTCCTCAACACCAATTCAAATTCAGCCAATGGATTTTTTCCAAAAATTTTGGAAATATACCAAAATTCAAGAAAGGAGGGAAAGATGTGGAAGACGAAGACAGTCTCAACAGGCGGGAACTGTCTCCTGGAACGTCGGACAGTAGAGCATTCACACGACAGTAATTACCACGACAGTTACTACAATAACTTCTAGAAGGCTATAAATAAGACCCATTACATTGTAATCGGGCTTCTTGCCTCTTACTCCTTACTTCCTAGTTCTCTTAGCTTAAGCTTTGGCGTATTCTCAGCTACAATCTCTTCGCATGTAACTTCATCTTGTAATCGTTACTGCAGTTGCAATCATTTGAGCTTCAATCAGTTATACCTTGTATTGATTGTCTCTATACTATGAATCTGAAACACTTTTCAGTTGTCCAGTCTGTCTCTCGTTCCAGTCTACTATCTCAGTTCAAGTAACTATTTCAATCGAGTCTCTAGTCTCTATTCTAGTTTAACTGATTGAATTGACGACTTACCAGTAGCTCTAAATTCCAACACTGGAATCAGCTATCTTAAGAGATTAGCTCCAATTCCAACTACCACATATATATGGTAGCAATTTGATGGGTTCCCAACCCTGGCATATTGCCAATAAATGGTGCACTTGTATTCACTTTTTGGTGGGAAGGCACCCTATACCTGGTTTGGGGATTGTAATGCAATTTATAGCTTTAGGGAATGTATTTGTGCATCTTGGATTAAGTTCTAGGCATTGCACTTTGCATTTTCTGAATGCTTGGGGGGAAAAAGGGCGGTGTTTCAGGGTCTATCATGTTGTATATGTGTACCTTGGAGTAGACTCTAGGCACTTTGCATCATGGTATTCTATGAGCACCGAGTTTTTGAAACAAAGGATTTGTGGGTAGCGAGTCAAAAATTTTTACGGGAAAAAACTTTTTACCATCGGATTGTGCCAGGTGTTAAACCGTAATATATACAGTGCACTATTTCCTAGGCTTTACACTAAGGTCAATGGGAGCAATGAAGAGTCACCTTGGAAGAGGTGCCAAGAGGCATGGGAAAGTTATAAAAGGTCTTTCTTGTTGTAATGAATGAATCAATGAATGGGTAAAACTCTCTCTCTCTCTCTCTCTCTCTCTCTCTCTCTCTCTCTCTCTCTCTCTCTCTCTCTCTCTCTCTCTCTCTCGTGCCCGCTCACTAACCGCCACCTTTCTCTCTATCTTCCCCCCTCTACAAAGGTTCTAGAAGATGGCTTGCATCATCACTTATGTCATTGCGTACATCATCCCTTATGTCGTTGCCTGCATCATCACCTGTCTTCGTCTGTATCATCACTAGAAGACTCAAGAAGAATCTAAAAGGATCTAAAAGAATCTAGAAGGTTCTAAAAGTATCAAAAAGATTGTAGACGTAACTAGAAGAATCTAGAAAGTTCTAGAAGCTTGAAGAAGAATCTAGAAGTTTGTGGAAAGCTTTAGAAAGTTGAAGAAGGATCTAGAAGGATCGAGAGGATTCTAGAAGATTCTAACCTCCTCAAAAACAACTTAGAAAGTTCTAACCTCCTCAAACACTAGTATAAATAGGGGTCTTCGGCTACAAGCCCTTCAATCTTGCCAACACCAGTTGTGAGGCTCCTATGAGGTAAGCCCTCTTCTAGTTCTTGTCTTATGTTCAAGTCTTGTCCTTGCAATCAAGCCTTGTTTTGTACTCGAGTCATGTAATCCAAGTCTTGTATCAAGTTCTCTTAATAAAGTATTAAGTCTTGTAATCAAGATTAAGCTTATAATCAAGTCCCGAGTTCTTGTACATTGTGAGCGTCTCCTCTTGCTTTCTTCTAGCTCTAGACACGCTCATAACACCATCCATTACAAACAAATTCCAAACATGATCACCAAACAAGTTCTTAAACAGAACTCAAACTTAAAAAACAATCTCGACATCAGTCGAGCTCAAAAAATCAACTAACTTTCCATCTTGAAACCTGCACCAAAAATTAGGGTTAAGTTCCTTCCATAAGGTTGTAGCCGACCGCAGCATGGTCCATAAGCGTTTGAATAGTCAAAACAAGCCTCAACAGAATGTTCTTGTGGCGGTGATGGTAGCCACAAGATATACCAATCACACTTTGTACTCGCAAAAAGAGCTGAACAGAGCTCTTAAAAAGAAGATGACCAGATAATGAAAGGCTTGAAGCACTCTCGAAGGAAGAGGAAATCGGTGGATTTCCCCGGTTATTTGGACTGGAAGTCAACTTTCGAGGTGGAAAGCAGATCCAAGAAGCGTGTTTGTTCAAGGATAACCCAAATTTTTCTTTGTCTTCAGAGAGTTCCAACAGTTTTTCATCCTCTACTTTCAGAGAGGATGAGAAAAGGTGAAAGAAGCGGAGAAAAAGCAAAAAAGCAAGAAAAAACAGATTTCTGAAAAAGTCTAGAAGGCATGGGAGACTATCTAGCAGTTCAAAAGCGGAGAGCTTTTCCTCTTCTGATAATGAGCAGATGAGCAAGAAGATCAAGGAGTTCAAGGAAGGGGGTCAAGCCGTCAAGTTTGAGACGTTTTCAGGCTACCAGGACACCCATCGAGCCCTTGAGTTTATACAGCAGTTTGACGTCGCCTTCTCTGGAGGTTGGTTCACGGAACACTCCAAGGTGTGAAGAGCGGCATCTTACTTGAAAGGAATTGCACAGACATGGTGGTCTACTCTATTGTTACATAGAGAAGCACCTGTGGCGTGGGTAAAATTAAAGAGAATTTTCACGTCAACTTGGACATCAGATGAATATGAAAGAGATGTCATCATAGATTGGCATCACTTGAGAATGATTAAGAAAGATACATTGGATGACTACTACCAGAGATTTTGGGATACTTATTTGCCAATGTCTTCGTTTCCGAAGATTACATTGAGAAACTAGCTTGAGCGGCTTTGGCTAAGGCTCATTGACTTATCCTATGGACAAGACAGTATCTACTGTTAAACTTACACCACTCTGCTGCTTCACAGGTCTAGGGCATGCATGTACGGCTAGTGTGCCTCCAGGTTCCACCTTTTGCATATGCATTTAGACTACATTGTCCGACTGTCCACCTTGTCCGGGCGCCCTCATATTTCATTTATTTCTTGTTGGGTCGTGGGGGATTTTTTCCAGGCATTGCCCTACCTCCCCTTGGGCACCTATTTATGGGGCCAGGGGGGGACCAACTTCCATCATTTGGTCATTGTGTATTGGGTCTTCTGCTCATGGTACTCATGGGGGGCGGGGCTGATCGTCCCCTCGTCACCATATCTTGTGTTCATAGTAGTCTCGTACGGTCCCGTACGTTTTGTACGCGTACAATGATGTGCGGTACTAAACGAACTAAAAAAAATTATGATGTACGATGACGTTATGTACGTTCAAATTTAAAAAAACAAATAATTCTCAAGTCTAAGGGCCCAAGGCTTAGGCCTTAATACTTACTTATAGAAACTTGACATTGGTATAGATTACAAGTTAGTAGTTACAATACTACAATGTAAAGAGTCAAGACTCAAAGACTAAAGAGAATGAGCATTACATAAACCAAAATGATCATTGAAATTTGATAAGTAGAGACCAAGTGGCAAGGGCTACAAAGTACTCAAAAAGTGGCAAGGGATACAAAAAAGTGGGGGGACCAAGTGGCAAGGGCTACAAAGTAATCAAAAAGTGGCACACCATAATAGAGAGACTAAATAGTAAAGTCACTAGTCACTAGTGCTCTCATCATCTTCCTCTTCTGAGCCTTGCTCATCAACATCATCCTCTTCCTCACAAGAGTCGAAGGATGACGGCTCATAATCTCCATCGCTAATGAGGTTGCCTTCATCATCATACTCTGGCTCTCGAGGCTCTCTATCCTCCATAGTGATGGCCGCCGCACAAGAGCCGCTTCCGGAGCCTCGCCGCACATAGGTCCTAGGAGCCTCCGTGGGTGTTGTTGATGCTTTGCCTCTACCTCTTGTAGCCTTGGCACCTCTGCCTCTTGTAGCCGATGTAACTCCATGGATGACGACCTTCTTGCGTGATCGTGTGCGAGAACCCCGGCGATCAATCTCCTCAAGCTCCAAGTAGAGCTCACGAAAAATCATTTGCTCCTCAGGGTCTTGCTCTTTTTATTGACACTCTTTAGAGTGTCAATCGTAAGTGTGAGCTCATCCAAGTTGACCTATTTGACATTTACAACATTGGACAATGAAAACATAATTAGTATATTCAAACTAATTAAAGACTAGACTCTAGAGTATAGAAAATGGAGTGAGTCGTGATTATAATTTATAATTTATACATGTCGAGCCATAGGCATCTCATGCATAGAGCGCAACATGCGTAAATTGGAGCGACAATAGATAAGTCGCTCTAATTGCTTCGTTGAGAGCTTGTTTTGGATTTTGGTGTGGATGAGGGAGTATGCGGACCAATTACGCTCACATGCTCCCGATGAGCAATCCTAAAACACATCAAGAGAGGCATAAGCTATAAGAGACTATAGTTGAAGAGATTAAGCACAAAATGTAAAAGTTTGAGGCTTGTCGCTTACTTGGCCAAGAACCCTCAAAGCAAGTCGTTTGAGAGTAGGCAATTAATAGCCAAAGCTCTCCCACCAAAATAAAGGCTTCACCAAGGATTGCCGCTTCCAACATAAGTTGGAAGTAAATGCGGTGCCTCGTTGGTCGCTATAGTTGATTACCTCTTGGAGAAATGCTCCAATGTCCTCTTCTTTTAGCACCTTGAAGAGGTAATTGTTGCGCTCCTCAATAAGCTCTTGATTTGCAAAGAGTTCGGGCTTCTTGTAAGCCGGATGCAAGAGAGCCGCAAAGTAATGGATAGGTCTCTTCATCCAATCCCACCGCTTTGTGATTAGGAGGAGAATGTCGTCTCTCTTGGGAGAGTCCTTGAGGTAATCACTACAAGAAGAGAGAGGAAATGTACTAAGTAGAGAAACAAGCATGTAGAATTTAGATATATAGAGAATGTATTATGTAATAATAAATATGTAGTTATACCGTGTTCCATCGGGAGCCCCATCTAGGATTGTAGACTTCTCAATCTCCTTGTAAGCTTCCTCCATGAAGTGCCATAGAAGCCCAATAGTTGCCCCTTCCATGTCGGTCATGCGGAGAGCCTTGTACAAGGGCAAGATCGCAACGACAAGACCCTTAATTTCTTGCCAAAACTCCTCCCGCAAGCAAAGCCGTTGGATGGCTTTTGCATCTTGTTGGGAAGCGGCGGACTCTCCATTCATCCACTCCTTAAACTCATCGGAGACCATGGTCTTTTGTATTTTGTTTTGCACATCATAGAGCCGCTCTAGAAGTAGCCACATGGCGGCAAAGCGAGTGGCCGATGGCTTCTTCAACTCAAGGTCGGAGTAGGTGCGGTAAATGGCAAGCACCCTCACTTTGCCATTGATGAAATTGATGATGGAGAGTGCTTGGTTGAGGATATCTTTCACCCAACCTAGCTCCCCTATGTCTTCAAAGAGAAGATCAAGGCAATGAGAGGCACATGGAGTCCATACTATGGATGGAAATTCCTTCTCTAGCCTCTTACTCATTGCCTTGCAATTTGAAGCATTGTCGGTAATCACTTGCACGACATGCTCCGCACCAACCTACACAAGAGGCATTTGTGACAAGAAGAGTTAAAACTTAAAAATTAAAACATAGGACTCATTGGCAATTGCTCAAGACATAAAGGCTCGATTTACGGTTTTACCTCAAGAATGGCTTGGCGGATGTGCTTCCAAATGAATGCCCCGGTCACTTTCTTCCCTCTCGAACCCGCATCCACCGCCCGTAAGAAGTACGTACCAAGAGGACAAGAAACAAGAATGTTGATGATGCCCCTCTTCTTGCAGTCGCTCCATCCGTCGGAGAGGATAGAGCATCCATACTTTGCCCAACCCGCACGTACGGGCTCAAGTGACTTGTCAATCCTTGCCCTCTCTTCATCAAGCTTCTTTGTTCTCATGTCATGGTATGACACACCCATCCACCCTTCGCATGGGCCAACCGCCGCAATTGCTATGATCATCCTCTTCCATCGCTCCAACCGAAGAATGTTGAAGGAGAGATTGCATTCAATCACCGTGCGGGCAATCTCTATTTCCGCGATTCTTTCTCTCTCCTTGAGGAAAGACAAGGGGCCGGAGCATCCACCCACCGATTTCGCAAGAGAAGTTTGCTTTGCCATCTTCGGAGGCCGGCCACCATCACTTGAAGACCCCTTGGACTTCTTGGACTTCTTGGAGGAGGCACTACCATCACATGAGGCCGCGGTGGCACCGGTAGCCATGGACATAGTTGGAGAGGCCTCTTCCTCCGAATCGGAGCTATCAACATCCGGCGACACGAACTCATCCGAGGTGACTCTACCCTTGCGTGTCTTCAATGGAAGATACTTTCTCTTGCATTCCGCAAGGATATCTTCGGGGATATTAGGACATGGCCCCGCTTGTCCTCCCATCTTTGTCAAGTGGATGATGAGACGGGTGACAGAAGAGGTCATAGCTTTTGGGCAATATTTGCACCACCACTTGCAAGAGTTTTGCTTGCCCCCCACCCGCTCAAAATATCGGCAATGCTTCTCAAAGGCTTCATGAAGAGGAGGCGGCATTATGTAGTATGTAGCTAGTAGCTACTAGTATAATGTATGATGTATCAATAGATTAGAGAGAGAGAGAGAGACCCAAGGAAGCTTGAAGGAGAGACCCGTCACCCAAGGGAGCTTGAAGGAGAGAGATGGTAGACCCAATGGAGACTCGAGAGCTTGAGAGCTTCAATGGAAGCACATGGAGATGAGAGGGTAGAGCATTGAGAGGCTTAGGGCTAAAGCTTGTAGCTTGTAGTTGTAGGTTGTGTTGGATAACAAAGGGGAAGGGTTGCTTAAATAGGAGAGGAAGAGCATGTGAGGCTTGACTCTTGAGCAATGGGCATTGGCCCTTGGGCAATAAGCATGGCAATGGCCCATGGGCCATGGGCTTGCATTTGGCTTCAAAACTGCCCGCAAACGGCTCCAAAAGGCCTACAAACTGGACGTTGCAAAACGGTCAAAAAGCTGCCAACGGTCATAAACTGCCGAAAATAGTCACCGGACGGAACGAACGGAACGCACGGGATGGGACGGGTCCGGCCGGACGGAACGAGAGGTTCCGTTCGACGTACGAAAACTACCCTGCTTGCGTTTGTGGTCTACTCTCTCTCTCTCTCTCTCTCTCTCTCTCTCTCTCTCTCTCTCTCTCTCTCTCTCTCTCGACACGCGCACTCACATGGTATCAATCGCCAGTTGAGTCCCAAGGCGCATCATCCGTAATAGGTATTTCTCCCAAGAAGAAGATCAGCCAACGATCCAGCTTCTACGGCCTAGCGCTAGCACTTCTGCAACATTCCATCGCAAAAAGTGCAGATTTTCAGCCTAGCATTTTTCACCAGGCAACATTTTTACAGATCATGCCAATATCCTGTCACAAATTGATGACGTAGCAGTTCTGCCGGACACACACACGCGTGCTGACTATACAGATTCCCGGATTCTGCATTGACATGCTGACGTGGCAGGCGATACGTGTAACAAACTTGGACACCCCAAGTCCTATAGAGATTTATGAGACCGAAAAGCTGCACTCATTTCATCTTTCAGTTCTTGCACTCAAACAAGTCAAGTACAAATCAATCAGTTTCATTTTCGGGAATTCCACTTCATAAAGTCAATCAGTAGAATATTGTCAGCCCATCGGTATCTCTGAAACCCAAAGGGACATCAGTGATTCTATTTCAAAATGGGGGTAATCCGTTGATAAAGGAGAGGAGTGACTCCCATCTTGTGCAAGCCCGTTGCACTAGATTAGCCGCTCCTTTCCCTTTTTCTTTCTTAGGCGTGCCTTCTCAAAACGTAAGAGCACCCAATCGTCTTCCTTTCATTTCAAATCGCGACCGTGTCGATATGCTGCCTTCTTGTGTCTTTCCTCAGATTTCGCTAAAGCCTCCAAGACCTTGGCAAAAGCAGTGTCCAAGTCCCTTGTGTACTAGTCGGCTTCAAAAATCTTATCTTTCGTGCTTAGGAAGGGTGGAACCTTCGTAGCACCTTCAATAATCTCAAATGCCACCTTCCTCGTTGATTAGGCAAACTCTACCAAGGGCCAAAAAAATTCCCGATGAGTATTCTGATCATAAATGTAAGACTTCAATAAATGCAGTACGACTGAATTTGCAATCTCAGATTGTCCATCTTTCTGCGGGTGGAAAGATGACGAGAGCTGCAACCGTGTGCCAATGTTCTTCCAAATAGCCTTCCAAAACAAACTCGTGAATCCGGGATCTCTGTCAGAGACTATTGTCTCAGGCATGCCATGTAATCTGAAAATCTATGAAATGAATAGTCTCGCTAAATGATCCAACTTGACTGTTTTCTTCACTGGAACGAAGTGAGCTTGCTTGCTAGATCTGTCAATGACAGTCTAAATGCCATCATGCCCACTCTGTGTCTTTAGGAGATTAAAAATGAAATCCATAGTAATACTTTCCCAGGGGCGGCTGGAAATGGGTAAAGGCTTTAACAATCCCTGTGCTTTATGGCTGTCAAACTTGACCTACTGGCATACCAAGCAACTGCGTCTCGGCCAAAAGAAGTAACGCTCCACACCTTTCAAGGTGGTGTCAATGCCGCGGTGACCCGTAAAAGGTGGACAGTGGCTGTCACAAACTAATGACGTGGCTGCCCAGTGCGACCCTTTGGCATGCGCCCTGATGATGTGGCTGC
Organism: Adiantum capillus-veneris; assembly: GCF_014529385.1. Taxonomy (NCBI): domain Eukaryota; kingdom Viridiplantae; phylum Streptophyta; class Polypodiopsida; order Polypodiales; family Pteridaceae; genus Adiantum; species Adiantum capillus-veneris. The sequence goes on from NC_140945.1 coordinate 122,332,171, forward strand.
CATGTGGGAACCCCGGAGAGCAAAATGCTGACATGTCTGACTGTCCTGGAAAATGCTGAGGACTTGCCACGTGGCAGTAGTACGGGCCGTCCGTGATTCCCGGCGCTTTTTGCGGGCTGATGCAGAGACAGATTTTGGCATGCTTTTTGGCTACACATGTTGGGAGAAAGGGAGAGCTTTTCTGCTTTACTTTTAAAAGCTAAATATGGACAGCTTTTTGGCACTTGCTTTATTTTTTATAAGCAAGAGAGAGAAAGAGTCTTTGCTTTATTTGAAAGATTTTGATTTTCAGCTTTTGGGCTCTGCTTTTAGCACCCCTTGTAATCTATAAATAAGTGGGTAGGCCACTCACAACTCAGAGCATCTGGACGCAGAGTCTTGAGTGTGAGCGCCTGCCCGCACTCTTGTATTTGAACTCAGATTAATACAAAAAGAAATACCGAAAGGGGCGCCAGTCTTTGGGGCCAATACCTCTAGGCACGGAACTCCAACTGTGAACTATGAACTGTTTTTGAAGTGGTTATTTGTGCTGTCGCAATAGATTCTTGACTTGGAGTGTCCAAGTCTGTTACACTGGTATCAGAGCAGGGCCGATTTCTCTTCTACGGGAAATCCGATCCCTAAATTTGTTTTTCTGCAGCACCTATGGCTTCAGGCAAGGATCAGTCAACTCCCTCTACATCCGGCGATGCGGGAGGAGATCACAACGAAGATTTAGGAAAGGAGTATGGCCCGCCTCGGCCTACTTCGGTGGAGCGTCGAGAAATAGAGCGTCAACGATTGATTGGCGATGCAACAAAGATGATGCTCAATTTTGCGAAGGACCCAAAATTTGCAAAATATATGACCGAGACCTCCTTTGATGAGGTGCATACGCAGTGGCAGAAGACCACAAAACCACCCCCGTTCTACTAAGAAGTTGCATGTTGAGCGGGTGCTCCTGCTGGCTCTTCTGCCAGAAAGTGCTAGCGCAAGGTTTCTATTTATACAAACTTAGTAAATTTGCCCTACCTACTTTCCAACAAAAGTCACTTAAAAATAATAAGTGAAAAATGTCAAAAATTGGGAGAGTAGGTTTTGTGCACTGGAAAATGATCCTGATGGAATCTGATGGGAATGCTGATGATCATGTTGTGTGCAACCAGAGGATATGCATCTAATCTAAGTGTCTGGACATGCACGGCCTGCGAACAGACTCACAAAGGTGCCAGATCACTTCCTATTCTAGACTGACTTGACTGAACTGAACCCTGATCATGTTGTAGCTTGTCCACGGACATAGGGTTGGATGTGTCACGTGACATGGATCTTCTCTATGACTGGGTTGTTGGAGTTTGAATCTCGGCTTGCACCACTTGATGAACTACCAACATCTTTGGCTAGCTCGGACTTCGAGGCGAGAACATGTCGTACAAACTCTTGCACGCGTTGTTCACTCTATGCCGCACGCTCAGCCTGTCGTTCTTCAACCGCCAAGCGCGCTTGCTCACGCTCACGCTCAAAGGTGTCTTGTCTAAGTTGGTGTTCACGCTCCAAGGCTTCTTGTTTTTCTGCTTTTCTTTCTAGTTGTGCCATCATCGATTTGACCATCGCCTCCATAGGATTTGGTACAACTCGTGGCGTAGATGGGGAAGGGAGAGAGTCGGAAAAACCTCCTGGTGGGAAAAACTCTTCTTCGCCACTCCCATGCTCACCACCTCCATGCGAAGTTTCGATTCCGCTTCGGGTAATGACCATACACTGTGATCTTTGGTTCTTAAGTTCACGAGGAACTTGGGTTCTTGAGGATCTTGGGTTCTTGGGGGTCTTGAGGTTCTTGCGTTCTTGAGGTTCTTCTTTCGCTTGCAATCTGTGTTAGAGAAGAATCTTCTCTTCACCCGAGTTTTGTTCTTTTCCGCGGGCGCACCCCTTGGCGGCCTTGCGCTCACACCAAGGTTGCTTTTTACCACCTCACGTCGATTGGCCGGCCGCTAAGTGCACGGTCCGCTCTCAATGAGTGAAAAGAGGCACAAGGGGAGGCTGGACAAACCCTTCTTTCTTCGGATTCCTGTCACTCTTCAAAAACACGATTAGGAATCGACACGCCCAAGTGAACTTAGGTTCGTGCGACCACAAGAAGCAAAAAAAAATTATGTGGTTCTTGTGGTTCTTTCCTTGGGTGACACAGAACACTGCCAAAGCTCTGATACCAATGTAAGGTGCAACGGAATGAATGTTGAACTTTGCTCAAGCTGAGTGCTCCGAACTGTGCTCAAGGTTCCTTTTTCTTAGGAAAGGAAGAGCCTTCCCTGCTTTATTGAGAGAGTGCAAGTGATCACAACAAAGTGAATAGACACTGTGCGAGAAGGTGCATGAGATTGAGAAGAGAGAAGAGAATACGACACCGGGACATTGTAAAACCCTCCTCCGAAGGCCCCACTCTCGATGGCGAGAGTGGTCTACTATTGATTGCACAATCTGGTACAAGTGTAAGTGGAAGCTAATTGATGCAAGTCTAATGGCTATGTCGAGTGTGGACGATGAGGACGAGACTATGGCTGAAAACTGAGTGCTTCGCATCGCTGATTTACTGATCTTCTATCTGCTGAATTTGCTGATGCAAAACGCTGGTTCGGCTGAATGCTGTTGCTTCAAAAAACGCTATCTGCTGACCTCTTGTATGCTGCTGAAAATCGCCGTTTGCACTGCTGTCCAAAAATGCTATGAGTGGCTGAAATCTGCTGCTTCAAAACGCTAGCTGTTGGGGCTGAAGTGCTGGTGCAGAATCGCCTATGCAAGGGCTGAAATCGCCAATGAAGGGGGCTGAAAAACGCTGATGGCAGGGCTGAAAAACGCTGGCCTTTTGGGCTCAAAAACGCCAGGTTGGTTTGTTGGGGGGGGGGGGGGGGGGGGGGGGGGGGGGGGGGTCGTCTTGCTGAGAAGGGTCTCCAGAGGCCTGATGCACTTGAGTGCCTAATGCTCTCCTTCTTCTTCTGCCAAATAGTGCTATTATCGTAGCAAAATTGTCCTACCTAGTTCCCAACAAAAGTCACTTAATAAATAAGTGAAAAATGTCAAAAATAGGGAAAATAGGTTTAATGCACTGGAAAATTCCCCTGATGGATTCTGATGGATTCTAATGGGATGCTTATGATCATGTTGTGTGCAACCAGAGGATATGCACCTAATCTAAGTGATTGGTCATGCACGGTCTGCGAACAGACTCACAAAAGTGCCAAATCACTTCCTATTCTAGCTGGACTGACTAAATTTACCCTTGTCATGCTGTAGCTTGTCCACGGACACATAGGGTTGGATGTGTCACGTGACAAATACTTTCCCAAGGGCGGTTGGGTATGGATAAAGGCTGTAACAATCCCTGTGCTTTATGCCTATCAAACATGACCTTCTGGCATACCAAGCAACTGCATACAAAATCATCCACGTCCTTCTTGACTCTCGGTCGAAAGAAGTCTCTCTCCACACCTTTCAAGGTGGTAGCAATGCCGCAGTGACCCATGAATGGTGGACAGTGGCATTCAGTTAAAACCTTTTCCCTCAACGGCTGTGTAACGCACAACATCGTTTTCTTCATCAATTAGCCATCCCGAATGGAATATCCCGCTACTACCTCTCCATTCCGTATCCAAGTAAAAATATCAGCAAAATCTGTATCTGTGGCATATTGATCGACCATATCCTCGAAGCTCCTATGATGTATTGCGGAAATAGCCAGAACCAGTGGCTTCCGAACAAAGCATCCACCACCAAGTTCTTCTATCCCTGCACATGGAGAATTTGGAATTCAAACTGTGACAAGATGTTCGCCCACCGCATCTGCTTTTTCGATAGCTGATTCTGTGACAAGAAGTAGCGTAAACTCTGGTGATCTGTGAAGACCGTCAAATCGGCTCCGAGTAGGTAATGTCGTTATTGAGTAAGAGCATAGATAACCGCCAAAAGCTTTCTCATATATCTTTGTTGTCAATTCCAACCTTGAGAACAATCGGCTCTCGTAGGCAATGACATGGCCTTCTTGCATTAAGACCGCACCCAGACTACGACCACAAGCATCACAATATACTTTGAATAACTTCTGCAAATCCAGCAAAGTCAAAACTGGTCATGTAGTCAATTTCTCGTCTAAAAGGCAGTCACCTCTGTGGGTCCCCACGAGAAACGGACTCCTTTCTGTGTCAAAATATGCAAAGGGGAAGCAACCTCTGCAAACTTTTTGATGAACCGCCGGTAGTACGAACATAGGCCCAAGAAGCTTCTAACTTCATGGACATTTTCCAAATCGGGCCAATCATGGATAGTCTCTATCTTGGTCAGGTCCATCTGCACTCCTGCTGCTGAGAGAATGTGTCCCAAAAAGTATATCTCGGGTAGAAAAATTTCACTTTTCTTTGCATTAATCACCAACTTGTGATCTCGTAATGCCTGAAAGACCTGTAGCAGATGTTCTCTATGTCCTGCCTCATCCTTGGGGAAGACAATAATGTCATCAAAGACAGTGCCCACGAAAGATTTGTACTCTCTAAAAATATTGTCCATCATTCGGTTAAAAGTCGCTGGAGCATTGGTAAGCCCAAAAGGCATCACCAAAAACTCGAATAAACCGAAGGTCGTCCGAAAAGCTGTCTAGTAGACATCTCCCGACGCGATTCGGATCTGATGATATTCGCTCGTTAAATCGATCCTGCTAAAACAAGAGGATCCCTGTAGTCAGTCTAGAATATCATCGATCCTAAGAATCGGAAATTTGTTCTTGATGGTGATTTTATTGAGAGCTCTATAATCAATGCACATTCTCCAAGATCCTTCTTTCTTCAAAACCAACAATACCGGAGAGCAATAAGGTGAAGTACTCGGCTGGATAAGACCCTTTTCCAAGAGGTCTTTCACTTGGTTCATAATCTCTTCATTCTGGGCTAGGCTCACACGATAAGGTGGCCGGTTCGGTGGTGTGCTTCCAGGTATCAGATCAATGGTATGATCCTCAGGAGGAACTGGTGGCAACTCGCCTGGCAGGCCCTCATAAAAACAATCGGCATGAGTGTGGAGAAAATCGTGGCGTTCTTTTTTCTAGATCACACATATTTGTCCTATGATCGTCATTCAACTCTTTCAAAAAGATCGATTAAACAAACAGACTAGATTTCATTAATTTTCGGCCGAAGCCGATACAATAGGGACAGACTCGCCCTTAAGTTTCACATCAAGTACAATGGTTCTGCCTTTTTCTGTAGTCAAAGTCGCTTTCTTTGCCCGATAATCGACCACGGCATTGTTCTTATGGTACCAAGGGACTCCCAGGAGAACATCACAACCTTCCAAGGGCATTATGTAGAAGTCCTCGTGCCCCAAATACTCTTGACAATGCAACCGAAGTTTGCCAATGACAAGTGTAATGGCCACGTCCCTGTTGGGTGGCCCTAGAACTGCCTCTGCTTGTGGTCCCATCGGATCGGGTGTAATCTCAAGCCGCGCCGCCAATTCAGGTGAAATGAAGTTGGCCTTGGCTCCTCCATCAAAGAAAATCAGGGCTTCTTGATCTTTCGCTTTGCCCCAAGCTCGACAAAGTTCTGTACTCTCATCAATCGTGCTTGGGTCAGTACCCATGCAATCTGAAACCAGTCCTACTTGCATCTTGCCTTTCCGTCCACGTTCCTCAGCTGCTTTTGAACTCTCTGGCCTTTCTTCATGTTGTTCTTTCTATGCCTTTTTAGGGCACTTTACGGAGATGTGTCCTTGTTCCCCGCATCCAAAACACTTCCCCTCTTTGATGTAGTTGGCTCTCTCCCGAGGAGTGAGCCGGGGTCATGCTTCGTTATCTTTCTGATCTTGGGGGCTCTTCTTCTTTCTACTTTCATTTTTAGAAGTTTGTTGTGTTTTCTGCGTCATGATCTCATCTATGGGGTAAGTCAAACTGCCTGAGTGTATGGCAAAGCCCCATTTCGCATGACTCATCAATTCTTGAATAGAATCTGACTTTTGCTCTAAGCAATGATCTCGGATCTCCATAGGAAGTCCCAAGGTAAACCGCTCAATCTGTTCTTTAAACGAGGTCTTCTTAAATAAAGAAGCGGGAGAAAAGAGCTCCAAAATCTCTCGCAATATGCGTCCAAGATATCTTTCTTGGTCATTCGAAGATGGTTCAAAGCAGTTCGTATGTCACATTCGTACTCCCAAGTCAACCAAGAAGAAATAAAAAGCCTTTTAAATTTCAGCCATTTAACTGACACTTCTTGTTCAATAGAAGAGTGGACCACCATCAAGAAGAAATAAAAAGCCTTTTAAATTTCAGCCATTTAATTGGTGCTTTCTTGTTCAATAGAAGAGTGGACCACCATCTAGGGTTCAGATCAGCAGGGTTCAAGTCAGCTTCGGAAGTGTTCTGGCACCTTTGTGAGCCTGTGAGCACGCCGTGCATGTCCAGGCACTTAGAGTAGTTACATATCCTCTGATTATACACCTAGTACCACCCAACATATGCATTGTCCAAGCAGAAGGTCCGATTCTTGGCCAGTTTTGAGACAGTACTTTTTCCAGGCATTTTTATTAATTAAATTACCAATTTCTTGAGGTCGTGGGATGTAGGAGAACTGCTCGACCCAGTTTTCCAAAGCTATACAAGCAGACATGGGGCGCCCAGTTTTAGTAGAAGAAGCAAAAGAAGTTCTAGCAACTTGCAATGCACCTTCTCAACAAGACCGGCAGAGAGCCCTAGCGTTTCCAGCCAACAGCAGCTGATAGAGTTTTTGGGAGCAGTTCCTCTAGAGTTTCTGCTATAGATCAGCCTGGCGTTTACAGTTTCAACCCACTGTTTTCAGTTTTCAGCATTTGCGTTCTCAGTGCGTCGTCGTCGAGTCGTCATCGCCATCCTCGCGAACACAGTGTCAGAGTTCAACAGAAAGTCGACAGTTTGCAGTTTTCAACATTTCAGCCCTAGTGTTGTCAGTTTTCAGCCCGTCCTACTCGTCGTCGTCATTGTCATCGACAACGTCGGCAAGTCCATTGCATTTAGACCATTGTACCAGATTTGTGCAATCTATAACATAGACCTCTCTAGCCATAGAGAGGGGGACCCTTAGAGGAGAATTTGAGAACCGTCTGGTGTCATATTCTTCTCTCTCTCTCTCTCTCTCTCTCTCTCTCTCTCTCTCTCTCTCTCTCTCTCTCTCTCTCTCTCTCTCTCTGTGCACCTTCATTCACGGTAGCATTCACTTTGTTTGTGATCATTGCATTCTCTCTCTAAAGGATAGAACGCTCTCCCTTCCGTAAGTAAAAGGAACTCTAGAGCACAGTTAGGAGCACTCATCTTGAGCAATATCAATATTCACTTCCGCTGCACCTTACATCGCTACTTGGGCTGCCAGCTTGGCTTGGACTTGTCACCTGAGCAGCAAACTGCTCCCCTCCTCCTAGCCATCGAGAGGAAGCTGTTGCATTGGAACTTAGCACAGCTATCTCTAGATAGCAGGGTTGTGGCCAACCAGGCATTCTTGGCCACCATGTGGTACATCACATCTTGCTGAATTTTCTCAAGTTCTTGCATCAGCCAGCTTGAGAGGCTGATCAGGAGAGACACGCAATCGGCTCGAGCCGAAGTCTCCTGGCAAGTCATCACCCTGCCTTGCTCTCAGGGAGGGCTGGGTATCATCAATCCAACACACCAGAGTAGAGCCCTCCTTGGGAAGTTCGTTGTCAGAGGTCGTCTTCCAAGGGAGCAGGCCTTGAAGGAGCATTTGCTACACCGGATTAGAGGCTGAAATCCAGACGGGTAGCCCTTGGGGCCCCTCCACTCATTGGATTTTCACAAAGAAGCGTAGAGTGGGCCTGAACAGGAGATGGGAGGACCGTTCCGTGTTGAGCTTGCTTCAATCTTGGGTGCAGTTGAAAGGGGGGGCGGGGGGGGGAGGGGGACATGAGCAGCACCAACCCACATGCACTGAGGAGCGCTTGAGGCAGCCTCTTACATGGAACCCGTTGGTCAGTACACAGCCAGGTCACATGGTTGGTAGTAGAGACATGGGGTCCCATGGCAAAGGGTCCAACCCGCACCCTAGAAGGCTGGTTGCAATTTTTAACACTTTCTGAGAAGCATCTAGCTGCGCGGCATGAGGGGGGTACAAAGCATGTGTGGGGACACCGTCAAGGCTCTACCAGCAAAGTGGTACACGCCTCTCGAGCCAACGGCTCTCCGCTAGATAGGGTTCTTCACTCGCCTTGAGGTCGTCATCGCAATTAGGGACTGCTCAGACTCGGGCCTTTACATCATTATTACATGTTCTTTTGGGTTCACCGAGAGGGTTGCCTCCACAAAGTTACTAGTAAAGCACCAAAGGTAGCAGAGTATTGTTTCCAGCGGATTCGAGTTATGGGCATCACAAGGAGGATCTGTGTGCTTGATAATGAACCGTTAGATCTTGAGACTGGACATTGGAGGCTTTGGGCTTGAGAGAGTCGCCCTTTGTCGCGAGTGCAATGAGACCCTGAGAGCGGTTTTGGCAGGACCCTTTTTCTCCAACTAATCACCAAGGGATCCCTTTCTTCCAGTACACAGCACGACTAGGCCGTCACATACTGGCTGCTCGAAGAGAGGCCCGTCATACTGCAGAGCAGCTCACTGGCAAGAGGAGAGTCTCACAATTGAGTTCCTGACCGACTTTTGGGAGTGCTTGTGGGACAGCAGACAGTTGAGGAGTCACCATGTTCCAGTGGCTAGTCGCCCATCGAGCTACCGCAGTTGGGAGCTGGTTGGTCTACAGTGGCCACCCGGTGGGCTCTGCCACTTGACTCACACAGGTATTGTCTATGGGACTGCCCCATGGCACAGCAAGTTTGGCTTCAGATTCTACGGCTGATGCCAGCCTTGTCATGTAAGGTGCAGCGGAATGAATGTTTGAACTTTGCTCAAGATGAGTGCTCCGAACTATGCTCAAGGTTCCTTTTGTTCTTATGGAAGGGAGAGCCTTCCGTTCTTAATGAGAGAGTGCAATGATCACAACCAAGTGAATGGACACTGAGCGTGCAAGTGTATGAGACTGAGAGATAGAGAGAGAAGAGAATACAACACTAGAGACTATTGTAAAACCCTCCTTCGAAGGCCCCACTCTCGTTGGCGAGAGTGGTCTACTATTGATTGCACAAACTGGTACAAAGTGGATACATGTGATTGTTGCAGATCTAGGCTAGACCGATGTCGACGACGGGGATGGCGAGACCGATCTAAGGGCTGAAAACTGATGATTTTGTACTGCTGTCCAAAAACGCTACTGGCTGAAATCTGTCGCAGGTTTGCTGCTGTCCCAAAAACGCTAATGGCTGAAAATCTCTGGAACCAAAAACGCTGATGTGGGCTCCTCTTTGTGGGCTAAAATCTGCCGCTTCTGAGGCTTGTCAAGGCTGAAATCTACTTGTTCTTTATCTGCTGAAAAACGCCATGCAAAAGGCGATTTGGGCTTCTGGAAAAACGCAAGGCTGAAGTGGTCTTCTGGCGATGATGCTATGATGAAAAACGCTAGGCTGAGGTTGTCTTGGCGAGGAAGCTTGCTGATGAAAACGCTAGATGAAGGGAAGTCTTTGCTTGGAGGAGAAAACGCCACCAAGGGGGTTCTTGCTGAGAAGTTGCCTGTCGAGCTTGTGCTCCTGCAGCCTCTTCTGCCAATTAGTGCTAGCCTAGGTTTGCTTATATACAAACTTACTCAATTTGCCCTACCTACCTTCCAACAAAAGTCACTTAAAAATAATAAGTGAAACATGTCAAAAATAGGGAAAATAGGCTAAATGCACTGGAAAATTCCCCTGAAGGATTGGGAATGCTTATGATCATGCTGTGTGCAACCAGAGGATATGCATCTACACTAAGTGCTTGGACATGCACGGTCTGCGAACACTCACAAAAGTGCCAGATCACTTCCTATTCTAGACTGACTTGAGTGAACTGAACCCTGATCATGCTGTAGCTTGTCCACGAACACATAGGGTTGGATGTGTCACGTGACATCCCCTCCTTTTCAAAGTGAGGTAATGATACTGAACTGTATGGCGTCGAGGGAGATCGCCAACAGCATCCGGAATCCTGGAAAGGACTCTTCGTTGGCCCACTCTAATGCGTGGGTCGTGCGATACTTGAACTTCATAAAGGTCTGCAACGCTTGCTTCTTTGGGCCGCATCGAAAGCGACACAGAGTCTTTTGAGGCTCCTTCGATGCTTCAACTTCATCTAGAGTCATGCTTCTTTCTTCTTTAAGAATCTCCATGGCTAAAAATTCATGAAACCACTTCCAACACAAAAACATGAACATACCTATTCCATGTAAAGTGACTAGAAAAAATCTTGTCTTCCTCAAGGACTGTGCATGCAATGTAGATGAACAAAGAGACGGAGTGCCAAACCGTTCACCACACACACGCAAACAATGAGATCGAATCTTTCTCTTTTGATCTAAAGCAATTAACTGTGGCAATTCACAACGGAAATGCCCATGCTTGGTGCTCATACTTACATGTGCTCTTTCTACAACTGTGTCGTGCCAAGGAAGAGACATGGAATGTGACTTCCTTGAATGCATACTTTTCAGCTTTTCATGAATAATCCGCATACATTCGTGCTCATTCATGAGTGAAACATGCTCAACGTACAATATGTCATGCCTAGGAAAAGGGATCACATAAAGACGCTGACTAAAATACAAGAAACAATCATGAATGAAACACTCGAACAATGGGTGCTGACTAATCATTCGAACACATAGTACTTCCAATGAGGGTTCTTTGGACCTAGGCTCGAGAGCCAAGATCGGTTCTTCTTGAAGGGGTGCTTTGGACCTAGGCTCGAGAGCCAAGATCAATCCTTCGTGATTGATCGAATCTGCAACGAGGTTAGCTTCGCTAGAAAAAGCATCCACTAACACATCATCCTTGTGAACAATCACATCATCTTCATGCAAATTATCATGCTTGTGAGAAATCACATCTTGATCATGCAAATCATCATGCTTGTCATTGTCATCCAAATCATCATGCAAATCATTTGCATTCAAATCATCATGCTCATCATTATCATTCAATCATCATGCTTCTCGTAATCATGCAAATCATGTGTCATGCTTGGGAGAAGAAGGGAGTGAGAGAGGCTCATTTTCTTGATTCTGTGCAAAGTACGCCTGCACTTGAGAAAAAAGTCGCCACAACTCTTTCATGTGTTGGTCGCCCTTCTCTTGTCTTGCTTTGTTCTCGCGATCATATTCTGCTTGTCTTTCGTTGTTCTCACGATCAAATTTGGCTTGACTTTCTTTCGCTTCCAAGCGTGCTTGCTCGTGCTCACGCTCTATGGCTGACATTCCTTCTTTGTATTCACAATCAATGGCTGCCCTTCGTTCTTCGTAAGCCTTTCTTTCTACTTCTCTTTTTGCTTTTCTTTCTTCGCGTTCTAACTGTCTTTCCACAAACAATTGCTCCAACTCCTCCACAGAAGTTAGTGCAATCCTTGGCGTAGATGGGGAAGTGGGAGGGTCGGAAAAATCTCCTGGTGGGGAAAATTCTTCTTCGCCTCTCTCATGCTCATCACCTGTAAGCGAAGTATCCATTCCACTTCGAGTGATGACCATCCACTGAAGTCGTGGGTTCTTGTGGATTCTTGTGGTCTTGGGTTCTTAAGTTCACGAGGAACTTGGGTTCTTGTGGGTCTTGGGCTCTTGGGTTCTTGAGGGTCTGAGGTTCTTTTTTTGCTTGCAATCTATGTTAGAGAAGGATCTTCTCTTCACCCGAGTTCTACTCCTTTCCGCGGGCACACCCCTTTGTGGCCTTGCACTCACACCAAGGTTGCTTTTTCCCGCCTCACGTCGATTGGCCGACCGCTAAGTGCACTGTTCGCTCTCAATGAGTGAAAAGAGGCACAAGGGGAGGTTGGACAAGCCCTTCTTTCTTGGGTTTCTTGTCACTCTTCAAAACCACGATTAGGAATCGATATGCCCAAGCGAACTTGGGTTCGTGCGACCTCAACAAGCAAAAAAAATTATGTGGTTCTTTCCTTGAGTGATTAAGAACACTGCCAAAGCTCTGATACCGATGTAAGGTGCAGCGGAATGAATGTTTGAACTTTGCTCAAGATGAGTGCTCCGAACTGTGCTCAAGGTTCCTTTGGTCTTTATGGAAGAGAGAGCCTTCCGTTCTTAATGAGAGAGTGCAATGATCACAACAAAGTGAATGGACACTGTGCGTGCAAGTGTATGAGACTGAGAGATAGAGAGAGAAGAGAATACAACACCAGAGACTGTTGTAAAACCCTCCTCCGAAGGCCCCACTCTCGTTGGCGAGAGTGGTCTACTATTGATTGCACAAACTAGTACAAAGTGAATGCATGTGACTGATGCAGATCTAGGCTAGACCGATGTCGACGACGGGGATGGCGAGACCGATCTAAGGGCTGAAAACTGATGCTTTTGTACTGCTGTCCAAAAACGCTACTGGCTGAAATCTGTCGCAGATTTGCTGCTGTCCCAAAAACGCTAATGGCTGAAAATCTCTGGAACCAAAAACGTTGATGTGGGCTCCTCTTTGCGGGCTGAAATCTGCCAGTTCTGAGGCTTGTCAAGGCTGAAATTTCTTTATTTTCTGAAAAACACCATGCAAAAGGGCAATCTGGGCTTCTGGTAAAATGCCAGGATGAAGTGGTCTTCTGGCGATGATGCTATGATGAAAAACGCTAGGCTGAGGTTGTCTTGGCAAGGAAGCTTGTTGATGAAAACGCTAGATAAAGGGAAGTCTTTTCTTGGAGGAGAAAACGCCACCAAGGGGGTTCTTGCTGAGAAGTTGCTTGTTGAGCTTGTGCTCCTGCATCCTCTTCTGCCAATTAGTGCTAGCCTAGGTTTGCTTATATACAAACTTACTCAATTTGCCCTACCTACTTTCCAACAAAAGTCACTTAAAAATAATAAGTGAAAAATGTCAAAAATAGGGAAAATAGGCTAAACGCACTGGAAAATTCCCCTGAAGGATTGTGATGGATTCTGATGGGAATGCTTATGATCATGTTGTGTGCAACCAGAGGATATGCATCTACACTAAGAGCCTGGACATGCACGGTCTGCGAACACTCACAAAAAAGCCAGATCACTTTCTATTCTAGATTGACTTGACTGAATTGAACCCTGATCATGTTGTAGCTTGCCCACGGACACATAGGGTTGGATGTGTCACGTGACATGTCACTAGCTAGGGGCAATACACTTGGGGTGTTGCTGCCTGGTACACCTTCACAGACCCAACACTCCATTTTGAGTTGTCTTCAGCTAGCAGGATGATTGTGATACACGAGGGCCAGCCTACACTCTAGCATGCACACAGCTTATGCCTTAGGAATGGAGCAGTGATAGAGAGCTGTGTTGGCCCTTGGGAGCTTATCTGCTACCTGACTCTCTAATTCATTTGGAGAGCCCATTGCTTTCGCATCTTCGAGGCCAGCTCCATCCCATCAGTGGAGACTGTACAAGATATATGGCTGGAGCTGATCCATACACTTTGAGGACAGTTCGAGAGCCTTCAAGGCAACTCCGATTGTATGCGAGAGCGCCACGAGGCATTCCTGCAGCTTTTGCGTCCAGGGCCTTTCTATATCATGGTCCATGAGGCTCCTAGATGGCATTACCGGCCACCTATGTGATTGTTTCGTCCTCCCATTTCTTGATTTAACCATCATTGTACACATCTGACCCCTCATGTTGATGTAGCCCCCTCTTGTCGGGGCAGGTTGTAGCACCGCTGGGCAGTTTTATTAACTAATAGAAGGATCTTTTTCTTGGAAAAAAAAAACCATGAAGCCCTACAATTGAGGACAACTGTTTACAAGCATGAGGGATGTAATATTTTTAGCTAACGCTATAACTGAATAAGAATATTTTAAGGTGCACAGTTGAGACAAGTTCACGTCAAATCCTACCTAGCCGAAGAATCTGTTGATTCTTTGATACAGCTGTAGCCGACAAGCCACTGGCAAGGTGGAGAATCAACAGCAAACACACGTCAAAATTTGAAACCTGTTCCTGTGTGACACATGATTTGATGCAAAAAGTGTTAACAGAGTGTCACAATCCTCCTTTTGTTGGGTGTAGGGGCACAGAGACAACGCTCAAGAGTGTTGAGCGTTACTTCTAATGGCCTCAAGGCTCAGGTCAAGGACGTGGATGAGTTTGTAGGCACTTACATAGTGTGACAGAAAGTGAAGTATGTCAAGCACAAAGCAACAGGATTCCTGCGGTGTTATACCTCTTCCAAACAAACCATGGGAGAGTATAGCTATAGATTTCATCTTCAGTCTTCCTGGATTTCAAGATGGAAGGTGGGCACTCAGGGTAGATAGAATGGCATTTGAGATTCAACTAACAAGCCCACTTTGTACCAGTAAAGAAGACAATGAAGGCCTGTCATTTGGCAAAGCTGTTTGTCTCACGTAGCGAGTTGACTTAAGGGTCAGTGCATCTGGGTAGAAACTACGCTCTAGCCTCTATCATGTCTAGACTTCACTTGTTTTGAAGGGTAGAGATACGCTCTATCGTGTCTCGACTTCACTTGTTTTGGATATCAAGTGTTATCAATTTTCAAGTTCAGACGTGCCTTTTCTGTTGATTCACTGCCTCGCCAATGGCTTGCCGGTTACATCCATTCTCTAAAAATAAAAAATACTCACAAGGCAAAGAACAATGAATTAAGTGGAAGCACAACCGCGCAAGGAAGGGTAATTGTATTACTATTATATTTGATTTCTATGTCATATTTATCATGTGTTCACCTAACACCAACCATCGCTGGCAGCAATCAAACCCGGCTTTGGAAAACAAAAGGCCCCCATTCTTGCAAACAGAATAGCATTAAAAAAAAGGACAGAGGGGAGGTGGTGCATCAATCTTACAGAAAAAAGAGCATACGGAAGGACAATAGTGGCAATGCTATAGAGACAAAACCAAAAACCCCAAAACGCCCACCCGAAGCAGTTCCACAAACAGGCGAAAAAGACAGCAAACAAAAAAAAGAAACACTAAACACCAGACAAAAAAATAGACACACAAAACACAACACACACATACACTCGCACACTCACACCATACACACACCCATCACAGGCAGCCAGCATGCTCACACATCCATGCAGGCAAACACACACCACACATGCACACACAAAAAGGCATACAGAAGATTGCAGGCAAACAGGCAACAAACAAGACAAATAAAGAAGGGAAATGATAAAAGACAAAACCCTATGTGAAAAAGAAAACTTAAAGCAAAAGGCGAAGTGACTACATTCCCAAGTCCATGAGAATCTTAAAGGCCACACCAATGGCTACCCAATGGAGCAGTACAAGGCCAGAGTAAAAATCTTGATACATACAAGATAAGACAAGGTATGCTGCAAAAAATCCAAGAACCCTGTTATGAAGTTGAAGAACAAAATTGCCCATCCCCACAACCTAAGAAACTAGCACATCTTTGCTACATGGACCTGGAAGAGACAGCCAAGGCGCCCCATGACCCGTAGTGGACGAAGCAATCGCACAGAGCGCAAAATCTCGTGATCAACGAGAACTAGGGATCTCATAACTGAAAATAATCCTCCTAAGAAATTAGTAAATGCACATTAAGAGTACAAAATGTCTGAGAGCGCAAAAGCTCGTGATCAACGAGAACTAGGGATCTCATAACTGAAAATAATCCTCCTAAGAAATTAGTAGCTGCACATTAAGAGTACAAAAATGCCTCAGAAGTCTGAGTCTGCATCTTCCCGTTGAAATGAAGATGCGGACTTTGCATTCTATACAGACAACTCACGAGGCTCCAAGTGAGATGGGGCCCATTAAGAAATATACCTTTATCCAAACCAAGTGTGGCTGGCATCAAGTCGACAGACAATGCTTACTGACAGCTTGGATTGTATGATATGCGCATGTAGCTCATGTGCCAACAGCCAACTCACCATTACCAACCACCCACATGCGTGTAGGCTGTGCTCAGTCGCTGGTCAAGCACAATTTGTCTGTCAAACTGAGTTCAGCAATCGGAGGACAAGTGTTCCATTTCCAAGTTCAAGCCTCCATCTCTCACAGACAAAGAGTTGGTGAATGTATACCTGTATGAAGTGATGGTGTCTGTGTGTCCTGTTTCTGGTGTTTGCGAACGGAGCTATCAGCACGAGGAGGACAAACCGAGGTAGGAGAGCTACATTCTCTCCTACAATTTGGTGTGTTGGGGAGCTACAGTTTGAAAAATTTGTCGACCGACTCTTACGGTACCCCGGGAAGCAAATGAACCCCAAGAGGTGGCTTGGCACGATCCGTCCGATGGGTCCAAGTTTACCTTTTGTGTCCAAGTTTAGAACCGGGTTGCACCATGGGTAGTGGGGGCAAGAGGGATGAAGGATTGCATAGGGTCGCATCCATAGTAGTAGATGAAAAGGGTTGGAATTTCTATTTTCAAGGAGATATTTGATTTGAAATGGTAGGCATACGTTTAAGGAGAGCTTTTCACTAACTAAAAGATAGCTTAATCCCCTCTGCTAGTGGGATTTGTGAATGTCTTCTACATTTGTGGAGGAAAACATGGATATGCATTTATTTAGTAATACTAACCCTACTAACCCATGGTGTGACCCAGCTCTTAGAGTGGTTTACTTTATAACCAAGCAAACTGGCCAAGGAATTAATGAAATGCATATGCCAACATGGTTAGCGCGTTGAGCCCCTAGAGAGAAGGTCATGTGATCGAGATCTAAGAGGGAAGGATTGATCCATATTGATGGCTTTTTGTCGATTATAGAATTGCCTCGAGAATCTCGCCCACCTCTTGGAGTTCATTAAACCCATGGTATATAGTGTTCTGGATCGTATGCACCTGCACCCATTCAATCTAATCATTTGTTCAAAAGTGACAAGGGCTCCTCACAAAGTGGCACTAGCATAGTAGAGGGGTTCAAGGGCGAGCATCATTTTGGGCACCGCAAGTAAAATCGGAGTCATTAAAAAAATGTCGCTCCGATTTTTTGAATTTACAATTTATGACATCAAGTCAATTCCCATATATTTCAAAATGGACGCACGGGAAAGTTGTTAGGGCACTGAGCTCCCAAGAGTGATGTCCAATTTTTTGAGTTTGCATTGGTTTGCATTTATGGCATCAAGTCAATTCACATATATTTCAAAACGGAGGCACGAGCAAGTTGTTAGGGCATTGAGCTCCCAAGGGTGATGTCCCACAGTCAAGTCGCAGAGAGTCGAGTCATGATTGCACTCTTACCATTCCATTCTAGATTGTATACAAAAGTAAGGGCCAATTTGATGTCCATAGGAGATGTCATGATTATTAATTTCTAACCTTTTAAAAGTATTTTCCAACTTAAATTGGCGACTTAAGTCCAGGGAAAACAAAAAGAGAAATAAGTGAAACTAATTAAGTTCTAATGGACCAACCGATCAAGGCTTGGACCAAAAGGGGAAAGTCCATAAAAGAGAAAAGGTAATTGCTAATTAATTATCTCAATCCTAGGTACAAGTCATGGAAGGATAAATGTATCTCAGTAGCTTTGATCAAAGATACGGGACAAAGGAGATGATTGAGAGCAATTATAGGAGTCCAAAAATAGAAAGTGATTATGCTAAGCTAAAGTCGTTAGAATAGCTCTTTAGACTCTAAGTTTCAAGTCTGGGAAGCCTTAGGGTTAAATTTTAACTTGCCATAGAATGTCTACATTTAGCAAGTCTAAATTTAGCACGTTTTGGGAGCAGCTTGGCAGCACCTCCTCCAGGACTGTGCTGAGGCTTTGCACAGGGGGTGAAATTTTTAAAGCCCAAAGGGTGAGTTTTATTTTTGCCAAAGATTACCCTAATTTAGTAGGTCTTAAATTAGCAGTTTGGTTGTAGCCCCAGGTCAGCTTCATAAGCTTCCAAGGTTTGTGCAAAGGTCTTGCACTTGAGCTAATTAATTAAAAGGTAATCTTATGGTTTTTATTAAATGAAAGGGAAAAGCTAAAGACTAAGGTTAGATCAGCCCTTCCTCATTTAGTAAGTTGACTCTAGTCTTTGTTTATTAAGCTTAGCTAAGCCACATATCCAAGGTAGCACATGCTTCCTGTGTGTGAACTTAAACAAACTAGAGACGCCAGCAGGCTCCGCCCGCCTCTCTCGATTTTCGCACAGCCTCTCTCTCTCTCTCTCTCTCTCTCTCTCTCTCTCTCTCTCTCTCTCTCTCTCTCTCTCTCTCTCTCTCTCTCTCTAATTGTTGTGCTCCCGGACTTGCAGGCCACACCCGTCGGATGAAGGTGTTGCTGACGCGTGACACGGAGGGGGGGGCGGAATCCCTCCCCCCATTATAGATAGTATAGATGTGTGAGTGTGTGCGGTGTTTCCACTTGCCAAGATGAGTCCCAAGAAGAGGGGGACAAGTGTTGGGGATGCTTGAGTTTCATTAGGAGGTGTTCTCACCTCATTGGTCAAGTGTGAAGCATTCTAAACTAGTTGCACACTAGCATAGCTATAGAAGAGAGGGTTCGTTGCATTTTTGAAGCTCTTGCTCCTTTCACACACTCTCTCAAGTGCCCAAGTTGTCAAAGCAACCTCTCTCTCCCTCTCCCTCTCCCTCTCTCATGGGAGCTCTAGAGACGGACTCTATGCTCAAGCTCTTGGCTGTGTATGCAAAGCCAAGGAAAGTTTCTTCTTCTTCATCTAGGCCTCGAAGGGGTTCTCCATAAAGAAGGAAATTTCTCAACAGGCCTTTGCAATCCTAATATGTGCTCTCAGTGACCAATTTTCTGTTGTTCATATCGACACTACCACGTCATCAAGCCCATTCCCATGCCATGCTAGTCACGGCGCCGTGACTTTCATGGAGGGGCATTAGAAAGGGGGTTTTTTAATGGGGTTTTCGGTGTTGAGAGTGAGGGGAGATATAGAAAGGGAAAGTGGCATGCAAAAAAATAAGGGAAAGTGAACAGGAAGGGAGCTCACGGGGGCTCACACTCTTGACCTTGAGGCCGGTGAAAGGAAGGAGATTCTATCACTCTTGTCAACCTCAATAGAGGCAGAGGTGGTGAAGATGGGGGAGAAGGAAGGTTGTGGGTGTGTTGGCAAAAGAGGAGGGAAAAGAAGAACTTGGTATCGAGGGTCCTCACTCTCTCTCGACAAATCAGGGCAAGCAAGGAGGCTTATTAGGAGGTGGACGAGAGGAAAGCGAAGTTGAATAAGTGGGGGCAAGTAAGTGGGAGCTCTTTGGAAGGTGGAGCATAGCCAAAAGCTTGACATGGCTCCCTCATAATCAACATCAGAAGCTCTAAATGGAGGGCATAAACGGAAAGATCTCTCTCTGTTGACGGCATTGAATACCAAGTAGAGGGAAGCAATTTTTTCTACAAGGAATCAAGATAGAAAGAGGGATTGAGACATAGTAAGAAGGTGCAAAGGGGCATGTGTTCTGCAAGATAGATAGCATGAAAAACTCAACTCGATAGAGGGCAAAAAAGAAACTCTAGGGAACTGAAGAGCAGGGGAGAAATACACAGGGTGGGATTTGTGCCTGGCGATTATTTCTTCCATTGGGTTGGGGATTTTTGGTTAGGGGTTTGCAAATCAAAAGGCATCGATGATGGCGTATACAATCGATTTGTAGCAGGGTTCTTAGATATCAAAAATTGGAAGTATCTATTGGTTGCCAGCATCAATTAAGTGTCGATGTCTTGTCTCGAGTTTTTTTTAGCCATTATTTGTGTTCCGAGTCGTGATTTTACTCCTCGATTTCTTTGTGTGCATCACTATATCTTCTTATTAACCCTAAATTTGACCTTATCTGTACTCATTTCAAGTGGTTTACATCTTTGCTACTTATCCATCTACAACCAAAAGCCCAACGCTTTTCCAGTCAACCCGGGAGAACAGCTACTCTGACATCGCTAATGAGTGAGGTGAATGGATAAGTGTGCCATCACTCTAACAGGAGACTATCTCGATGTATTACAATTTTAGTATCACTAGAAAAGATATGTGTATCCAACAAGGCATGCCACTGATGATGATTGTCAGTGATAGTCATCCAAGAGTCATATATGTTGAGCTTTGACATCTCAACACTCCTTGCCATCTCCTTTATGCCAATCATTGCTCAAAATCATCGCAGCTTATCAGCTCTAAGGGCCTTCGTGAAGATATTTGCAACTTGCTTATCTGTCACCACATGCTCAAGATCGATGTCGCCTGCTAAGACCCTTTCCCTGATGAAGTGGTCATGCACCTCAATGTGCTTTGTTCTGGCATGAAACACTGGGTTTCATGCCAATTGTATGTTGCTAAGGTTGTCACAATAGATGACAACCGGCCTGTGTACCTGCACTCCAAATTCTTAAAGTAGCAACCCCAACCATGCTACCTCAGATGTCTCCACTACAACACCCATGTACTCTATCTCTGTACTCAAAAGAGCAATTGTGAGTTGCTTCTTGCTGCTCCAAGTGGTAGCAACACTTCCAAGTGAAAACATGAATCCATTGGTAAACATGCTATCGTATGTGCTACTAGACCAATCCGCATTTGTGTAACCATAGAGTTGCAACTCCACATCAACCCTATAGAATAGTGCATAATCCAAAGTAGCACTCACATAGAGCAATGTGTGCCTCACTGCATCCAAGTGTGGTTTCCTGGGAGAGTGTTTAAAGTGACTCACCAATCCGATTGTGCAACTCAAGTTTGGACGTGAGATAGTCAAGTAGATCAAGCTACCCATAATCTTTATACATGGTAGCATTCTCAAGTACTTGACCTACACATTCCCCAGCTTCAAATTTTATAAAAGGACATCGCAATCAGCTTACAATTAGCCATACCATGCTTTTTCAACATGTCCAACGCATATTGTCCTTGTGATAGTCATACACCCTCTTTTGTGCAAACGATTTCAATGCCTAAGAAATACCGCAAGTCCTCCAAGTCTTTCATCTTAAACTCTTGCATAAGTAGAGCATGCACACCCTCTACTTCAAACACATTATCACCTCCAACAATCAAGTCATCCACATAGATGCATATCACCATAATTCTTGCCTCATTCTTTCGCACATACAATAAGTGATCTCCATTAGATATCTTAAATCCCAATGAAATGAGGAATGCCGCAATCCTCTCATATCAAGCTCTAGGTGCTTGCTTCAGCCCATACAATGCTTACTTTAACCTGCATACAAGGTCACATAGACTCAAATTTTCATAACCTTGTGGTTGTTCCATATACACAACTTCCTCCAAGTCTCCATTCAAAAAAGCATTCTTTACATCCATTTGTTTCAATGCCCATCCTAAACATGCAGCTATTGCAATAAACACACGAATGGTAGTCATCTTGGCTATGGGGTTGAATGTCTCTTCATAATCAATCCCATAAGTCTATGGATAACCTTTGGCCATAAGCCTGGTCTTGTACCTGCTCACACTTCCATCAACATTATGCTTTATTTTGTAAACCCATCTTGGCTATGGGGTTGAATGTTTCTTCATAATCAATCCCATAAGTCTATGCATAACCTTTGGCCACAAGCCTAGCCTTGTACGTGCGCACACTTTCATCAGCATTGCTTTATTTTGTAAACCCACTTGCAACCAATTGTCTTCTTTTTGTTTGGTAATGGCACCAACTCCTATGCTTCATCTGCATCAAGGGCAGTCATCTCTTCATTCAGAGCTTGCCATCATTTTTCATCTTTAACAGCATCCTCAAAACATGTGGATTCTACCTCTTTTGTAATCTTTACTATATATGCACAATGACGATCCACATAATTGTCATAAGTCAATCTTTGCATAAGATTTCTTACTCTTTCTTTGCACATGATTTCCTACTCTTTCAGACCTGCATGGTCAAGGATCACTCCTAGGTGCCTTGTTCCTTGCTTGCATCCTTCTTGCACCCGTAGTCTTCATAGAGGGTATGCCAAACTCTTTATCTAAACTCAACTCAAAACCACTGCTATTGCCATCATCATGACCAGCACTCAAATTTGGCAGCTTAGGGGCATCATAAACATTTCCCTTCCCTTTTCTTGGTACATTTGAAGACTTAGCAGAATTCACTATTTCACACAACCTGCCACTCCATGGATTCTCGTTGTGACCTACACCAGGTGACCCTTGCGGCCCACTCAAATCCTACAATTGTGCACCTATAGTTTCTACAACCACATTCTCTCTTACATTAGGCCCTAAACCATCTTTCACATTAGCATACCAACTTGCAATTTCATTAAAAACAACATCCTTGCTCACCATCACTTTCCATGTGATAGGATTGTAACACTTGTACCATTTTTGCTCAAGAGAATAGTCAATGAACACACATTTCTACTTCTGGGTCAAGCTTACTTCTTAGTTTATCCGTCACATGCACATAAGCAATGCATCCGAACACTTTAAAATTTTATACATCCTATTTTTCACCACAGAACTTATCTTCAGGTGTCATAGCAGTAGGGGTCATGTTCATAATGTAGGCACCTGTAGCAACTCTCTCAACCCAATAACAATGAGGCATGTTCTTCTCATTCTTCAACGCTCTAGCAAATGTGCAATGTGCCTATTCTTTCACTCAACAACACCATTTTGATGCGGAGTATACCTTCATGAAAATTGCCTTTGAATTCTATGCTTTTTCAAAAAATTGTTGAAATGGAGAAATATTATTCCCTCTATTTGACCTCAGGCACTCTACATGTTTCCTAGTCCGTTTTCATCCATAACCTTGAAGTTCTAAAAGTTTATAAACACCTCACTGAAATGTTTTGTGAAATAGATCCATACCTTCCGTGTATGGTCATCGATGAAACTCACATAATATCTACGTACATGCATAGATGCAGTCTTTGTCAAACCCCACACATTTGTATGCACTAAATTGACTTACATGCTTATCATGGGGAAAGGATTCTTTTGTCTGCTTTTCAAATTGACAACCTTCACAAACTTTCTACATTTCAGTAACTTTAAATCTTGGCAAACTTGTAACCATCTCTTTAGTTTGCATCGCCTTCAGCCTCCTCTGCAAATTTACATGACCTATATGTTCGTGCCAAATCTCAATATCTACAACAACTCTTGCACCTTGTGCAAACATGAAAGCATTCATCTTGGGCACATTTACATACAAAGTAAACATCCTACCCACTTTCTTTCCTTGCAAAAAAACCTTCCATTCTTCTTATACTCTTTGACAAAGAGACCATCATAGTTAAACCTAACCTGCAAGCCTTGCTCAAAAACCATGTGCCCAACATAAACTAAATTCTTTATGATATTGGGTACATATAATACATAAGACAACTACATTAATTTACCATAAGTCATAGACAATGGTACATTTCCTGTATGTATAATGGGAAGTGCAGTATCATCCCAAGTCTCTACATAACCAGACTTTGCAAAGTCTGCATTTTCTTGAACCACTCACCATGACTGGTCATGTGATCTGATGCACCAAAGTCCACATACTAGACATTATCACAAGATTTTTCCACATTTATAGACATATGTGCTACACCTCAAATACCCTCTCAGACTCATCTACATTCTTGCTAGTGATTGGTTTCCTCTTAACCTCCTCCATGACATGTATCACATAATCTTCCTATTCCTTTTTTGTTGAAAAGGACCTGTCCAAAATTGTTTCTACCTTGCGTAGAGGAGTCTTCCTCGAGTTTCTGCTCTTCACAATCACTAAGGACACCAAATTTGTAAATGATGGAATGTTATCTTGAAGGTGGATACCAGTCCTAAAATGTTTGTATTCTAGACCCAAATCTCGTAAACATACTATCACTTTATCATCATCATCGAATGTAACACTAATCGATGCAACTAACTCACATATATTCTTTATCTTCAATGAATAGTCATTGATAGACAAGTTTTCCTTTCGCTATTGTATTCAGCTCAATCTTCAACTGTAGCTTCCTTGTCTTTCTGTTGGTCATATCCGATGACAATAAGGTGCCCAAAGCCTCCTTAGGGTCTTGTATGTGCCCAATCATAGTGTCCTACACACTCACAAAAAACAAGTACATGACCTTTCGAGCTCCCTAGTTCCAATCTTTAAACATCTTTACCTGTAGAGCACTTGCACCTTCCTCTAGTAAGAGTGGTGCTATCTCATGCTCTCCATCATGTACTCCCATTAACATTTATCCACAAGGAAATTGGTCATTCTGAACTTCCAAGCATGGAAGTTGTTCTTGTCTGATAATTTGGTTTAAGTCCATCATTGGCGGACGACATGTTTCCAAGCCTTCACCAAGTCTCTGAGCAACATGCTACCACCTATAACCACAATATGCATACATACACCTGTTTCACAATACCACTATAGCCAAATTGAAGCTTTCTGCACCTCCAAAATGTAGATCTGTAGAATCTCAAACCTTGGCGTTTCTACATGCGAACAAACTCTAACTCCAAAACAGAGAGTCGAAACGTGCTCGAAACAAAAGTTGGGCTGCACATTTACAATCCAAAGGACTATATAGAACGTTGAGATGCAAAATCTCCAAAAAGAAGCACCTCAATTAGAGATTTTTTGACAATGGCTCTCGAAATTTTCAAAACCGCTTTCTCTATTGCTCCTGCTTGTTGCTCCAAGCTCTGATACTACCATGGAGAGGGAGAGAGAGAGAGAGAGAGAGAGAGAGAGAGAGAGAGAGAGAGAGAGAGAGAGAGAGAGAGAGAGAGAATGATCTCTTGCAAGCACACACACATAGAGATGGAGGCAAAACCTGTTCTTCTTCTTCTTCACTAACTCAAGATAAGAGGTCTACAAGACATAAGGGAAAAATAACAACATAAAGGGAAACTAGTACAATGGTCTAGTGTGAATCGCTAGTGAGTGAGGTGAATGGATAATTGTGCCATCACTTTGATAGGTAGATCAACTCAATGTAGTAAAGTTGTAATATCATTGGCGAAGGTATCCGTATCCACCAAGGTGTGGCAGTGATGATGATTGTCGATGATAGTCATCCACGAGTCGTACATGTTGAGCTTGATATCTCAACAACTTGCATATTACATCATCAAACAAAAACCTGCATATCACACTTGTATCTTTGATACGCAAAGCTCTCGCTTTTGCCTAGTTTTTCAAATCTTCTCTGGAAAGCATAATGTATCTCATTTGCCATAAACTTGTATGCATGGAATGCATAGAGAATGGATACATTGGGATGTAATCCATCAAGTGCTTTAGATTTGAATACATCTGGCATAGAGTACAAGTTTTAACAAATTGCACCACATTTTTGTACATACCTTTCCACCAATAATAATCGTTGATTTTGGCAAAGGTGGCCCAAACACCCCTATGACCTACCCTATCCCAAAGCACTCGCTGAGGAGTTTCTCTTCTCTTGTTTGGATGCTTCCACACAAAACATCTTGTACAAACTACCCATAAGCCTTACTTTTGATTCACTTGAACTCTTGTTCGCTCCAGTTGTTTTGTTTATTTAGCGAACTCAAATATTCCCAATTAACAATCCTTCACCTTCATACTTATTGTCGGAAAAGGATTGAAGTGCGTTGGTCATACTTCCACAACTTGCATGCAATTAAGAGAAGTATAGAACCTCAAGCCCACATATTCACTTTCAAAAACCAAACTTTCTTTATCTCTTCAAGCTTGGTCCTAAATAGCATATCAACTACTAGATTATCCTTACCTACAATATGATGGAAAACTTTTAACGACTTTATATATGAAATCCATCATACCTTAACTATGTCTAATGTAGAACAGCTTGTGATCATTTCAAGAAAAGGCAAACAATCCATCTCTACAATTACAATAACACCAATGAAGTACTCCTTGTCGCACCTTAGGATGGTTGCAACACCCCAAAGTTCTCTTTTCACCTATGAGTATGCTCTTTGCCGAGCACTTAATACCTTAGCACCAATTCTATAGCATACCTTGTTTGCTACTTATCATCCTGTCCAATAGCCCATTTAATGTTACTATATACATGTGGTAGTGATGTGTGAACACACTTAGGACCGCCGGGGCATTTTTTCCCTCTTCAGGAGGTTTTTCCCCCCCGTGCATTGTATATACGCCCATCACTCTAGGGTATCTAATTTTCCATGGCACACTAAGTAATATACTCTCTCTTGTGTGCCTTGAGCTTCCTTCGTCTTCTCCAAGCTATGTGTGTTTTCCTGCAACCCTAATTCCAAAAATTGGTATCAAAGCATGTTGCATCCTCCCGAGCTTAGTTGCCAGTAGCTCCAGCATGCGCCTGTTCACTTTCTCCAATTTTAGTGAGCTTTGGCAAGCATTCGCAGGGTGATAAAAGTTTTGGGTATGCTCATAGAGATCAGTCTGCTTAGATTTCCGATTCGGGCTCCTTTCGGCCTCCATTTCCACTACAGGCAGTTCTGCATAGACTATTTCATCATTTTGTGCAGAATTTTTGTCAATGCCAACAATTACTGCATAACATGTCCCAGACAGTCTATTGCGGGTTGTGCTATATAGCACGTGCTGGTCTCACTCAGTTTCTCCTCACTTAGGGCAGTTTTCACATTAGGTGCAGACATTTTCCATGGCTGACAACAACACACATGTGCTCAAGATGTTTGCTGCTAAGGACAGATTCGATGGGGACAATTATCCTATGTGGGCTTACATGATGCAACATGTTCTTGTGTCAAAGGGTGTCTGGAATATTGTGCAGGGCATTGATGTACGTCTTGGTCCTGAGGATGTAGGCGATGTTGAGGATGTGCAGGTCTTGCTGCAAGGATTACTACTGTTAGAGTTGTTTTGCCGACGACAGAACAAGCTTGTTGGGATGTAAAGGATGCACAAGTTCTTGCATTGATTGTGTTGTTTGTGAAGCGCACCATTATTCCTCACATTCGTTCATCAAAATCTGCAAAACAGGCTTTGGATATTTTGGGTGGTCTTTATGCAAGCCGCAATGAGGCAAAAATTGCATTGCTGAGTAAAGAGTTGGAGTCGAAGATTATGCATGAGGAAGATGATATGGGCACTTTCCTTACTGGTGTCAAGGATATCAATGAGCAACTTATTTCTACTGGTGAAGTCATTTCAGATAGTTCCCTTGTGCAGATTGTCCTTGATGCCTTGCTAGACTCTTACCAAACGTTTGCTAGTACTTGGAGACTTATGACCCAAGGAAATCCTGAAGTTGTCAAGTTTGATGCATTGTGCACAATTTTTTTTTTGCAAGAGTCGCTTTCAAAAAAAAAGGACTAAACAACGTGTAGTTGAACAGGCTTTTATTGCTTCTCAAAGAAAAGGTGGTAACAACAATGCAACCACTTCTTATGGTTCTTCTGCGACAAGTGGAAAATTGCATGTTCCTGATGCTTCTGCTAGCATTATTTCGTCTGGAAATTTTGGTATAAGGGAAAAAAGAAGATATGTTGCCATTATTGTAAAGCTAATGATCCCATTACATACAAAGGCTCGCTTTCCACTTGAAGCCGCTGACGCGATTTGCCGAGAACTGCGCTGCCGAGACTTGCCGAGACCTGTCGACTTGAGCCTGCGTACTCTGCTCCCAAAGAGCGCACGTTTACGTGCGCTCACTGCTCTGCTTCTCTTTGGTTTTTTGAAAAGAACCTAAGTACCACAGTGTTTACCAAAAACTATTGTAGGAACCAATGGAAAAAAGGAGAGCTTTGAAAATCTACCAGTTTTTAGAGAAATTTAGCCGGTTTTTTGTAATCTGCTCCCAAAGACCGCTCACTGCTCACTAAAAGCTTTGGTTTTTGAGAACTGCTCCGATCGGGACCTGCACCACTTTGCGTCCAAAGACCTGCTCCCAAAGATTGCACGTTAACGTGCGCTTTGCTTAGAGAGTTGCTGTGACACCTGCTCGCAAAGTGCGTGCGCTCTGCTGCAGATTTGAGAGCTGCTTCCAGAACTGCATGTTAATGTGCGCTCTCCCAGGAAAGCCAGAGATCTTGAATGGGGTAAGACATTTGTTAGAATAAACTAGAAGAGTGGATTAGTGATTTTGAGTTGGTGGAGTAGTTATTTGTCTTGAACGACGTTTGTTGGTGCATTCATGATTTTAATTTTTAATAATTTTCAATCATTAAATGTTCACACTGTTGATTTTTTAAAAGTTTATATTAAATCTAATTGTATATATATTTTTAAAAATATTTTGAAAAGAAAATCATCACTAATGTGTCTTGAATTGTGGACAGGATATGGAATAATCATTTGCAACGTGCGATTCTGCATTTATGGCAGCAGGATATGGAATAATTATTTGCATGAGAATCATGAAACGAGAATCATGAAATGCTTTTGTTGCAAAAAAAATTTAAGTTTATATTAAATCATTTTTATTTATTTTTGTAAACATTAAAAAACATATTTAGATTTGTTAAAAAGGGAATCGTCATATTTGAAAGCTGTTGTGTCATTCTAGTGGATTGCAGCTACAATGGGTCGTCAGATTACTATCTACGGTCCAGTTCGTGGTCAGAAACTTTTGTTACTTCTTGAAAACAGATTCCATGAATCACCTTTGCAGTCAGTGAGAGAAGGTTTTGGCTTGTTTACCAGTTCGTTTACTCTGCACCCATTAACATTGAATGGGGAACATGTAAAAATGGAATCCTCGGGGTCAGGTTCTGGTGAAGAGGTCTTTTTACTGGATCATGAAGTGTGCCAGTTTTTTAAAGTTCGAATAACAAACACTCATGAACATCAAGGGTTCCCGGGAAGTGAAGCTTCTCCAATAGTTCTGGATATTGGTTCAAGTGATGTCACAAAGAATCAGACCAGTGTCATGGATATAATTCGATCAATGCCCAATAAAAACAATCTTCATTCTGCTTTGAAGAAGACTAACGAAATTGTTCAATGTAAGGAGATTCTTGCTCAATACGATGGATGTGTTGCATTTGAATTGCCACCAACAAGCAACGACAATACAATGGTTGGCATGGAGCAGCGTCATGATTGTCATTTGTGGACAAAATATGTCACTTGTAGCAGTGATTGCTTTCCTGGTGCCATTCGCTTCAATAGGTGTTTAGGTCATCTCCGTTGTGTCAATGATGCATGTCCTTTCTATTTGCGAGCAAGAGTTCATAATGAATCACAATGGCGTGGTCGTCTCTCTAAAGTTATTTCCATTGGAATATTGACACCTGAGATGGGGACAGTGATTTGTGTCCATTGCAATCAAATGCCTTTTTGTGTTGCAACATGTCCTGCTGTTATTTATTACTGTTTGCCAAAAGATAAGCAAAGAGTTACTTGATGTGCTATTCATATGGGAGAGCATAAGCACCCTTCTGTTCAGGGAAATAATAGGTCTGCTGAGCAAATGATAGATTCGCTTCTGCAAACTAAAGCAAACCAAGATCCTTTCACAACTGCCAAGCAATTAGAATGTGTTGCTACCCAAGACGTGATAATAGATAAGCTAGTGATGGAAACTGCTAAATTTCTTGATACCATTACTCCTCTATCTAACAAGCGAAGAATAGAGAGGATCTTAGAGATTGCGAAGAGGTCAAAGCATTTCAGTGCAAAAGGTTTGGAAGTTGTCCTATACCTCAACAGCAGGTGTAGGTATCATTTCATTCATAGTGTACTTTTTCCTGGACAGCTTGGAGGTTCAGAGCAGCCACAAAATGTCGATCATAGGTCCAGAGAGTGGAGTTGACTTGGCGAATAAGATGCGTCCAGGAGGAACTTTAGAGAAAATGTGGGTTCACTTTGATCATGTGCACCGTGTTCAAGGGTGGCCAACAATGTCTGCTCATGTCTACGACCCATTTGTGCGTGAATTAATGACAATTGCCACCTGTGAATTCACTGTTGAAAATAAATTTGCTCAAATAGAGTTTTGGAAAATGTTAAATAAAGTGGTGCAAGATCAAGGGTATAAAAAGCCAGAATTCAGAGGGTTTATGGCAGATGAAGCAAATGCAAATTGGGTTGCTGTTCGGATTGTTTACTTTGGTGGAGCAAAAACAAAAATACCTTCCAAAGAACGATCATGTGGCTTTCATTGGGAGCAGTCCATGATTCGACATGCAGTGAAATGTATCCGTCCATCTTCACAAGAGGATCACAAAATCTTGTGCCGAAAATGGCGGAGTGCACCATCTGAGAATCAAGTAGACATTTGTAAAGAAGATCTATGCCAATTTTGGAAGGCAGGGCATGTTGTCGATGGAGAGATGGCTTGTTTAGAGACTTGGATGGCTTGGTGGGATGTAAGAGTACAACATTGGGGAGGGAGATTTGTAACACAGGATGAGTCTGGAATTTTTGTGCCCACAACAAACTTGTCTGAGGTTAAGCATGCAAGCATGCGTGCATCTATTGGTTACAAAGAGAAAATTAGCTTGTATGAGGCAGTTGGTGTAGACATGGCAATGGCAGTGCTACAAAGCATCAAATACAATGCTTATCTAAAAGGTTTTAGGTCTGCTAGGTCTGCTACTAGTCCTGGGATCGATGATCTCGCAAAGCGATTTTTGGGCCGATCATCAACAACGTCAGCTTCCAAATCCCTCATTGACTTGACACACTGTTCAATGTATGAGATGGGTTTTCAAACCCCTGAAATGAATAGAGCTCCCTTACGAGAGAAGAGTGTTAAGAAGAAGCGACCAACATTTGTTGATGCAGATGAGCTGCTTGATGAAGACAGTCATAGACCAGAATTTGTGACAGTTATAGAGCCGGTTGTAGGGCCAGATGTGCATCCAGAGACTAGCTATGGAGTTGGCAAATATTGGCACGAGGTTAATGTTCCAAAGACACTTTGGTCTATAAGAAGAACTGAGCCTGGTCAAAAGATGACTTGCTTTGGGATGGTTGATAATCAGAGTGTTAGATGTGCACGATACATCAATGAAGGGAATGACGATGTCACACGCGGAACTACTGCTCCATGCTTTTGGGGACACAGAAAGTATCCTGCCTCTGGTTCAAATCCAGGTGGTTTAGTGGAAGGTTTTGTGTGGTTTTGCAACACCAATAGCATGCATACATGGTGGATACATGAAATGACTATAGGGGCTCCAGGGCCAGCACTAGGTGTTTGGCCTGTAGCGCAGGGAACACAATTGTTGCCAGTTGAGGTGGATCACTTGCAAGCAAATGGATTTGTCCTTCAATCGACAACAAAAGCTACCAATTTAGGTAGTGGTTTGAGATCAAGAAATAGTGTTCCCAGTGCCTTCCGTCCTAGGTATAGGGATGGGAAGATTGTTAAGTGGAGATCAAAGCTGACAAAAGATTTTCATACAAGGATTAGTTTGGGGAGCACACTTGAAGCAAAATTGGTGAAAGAAGTGATTATTGTGTGCAATGAAACACATGTTTTCTATGTCAGTACAGAGGGGTCCAAGGCAAAGGGGATAACATACTCAGTGACAATCTCTGATTTTCCACGATGCACATACGAGGACTTCCAAAAGAGAGAATAAAAAAACAGACCTACGTGCCGTGCAAACACATGTACTATGTGTTTCTTCATATTCTTGGGTTAGACTCACATGCCCATGAGTTCATGCACCAGGCTGCTTTATCCAAGGTCGAAATTTTTCATGCTCTAGGGGGCACTAGGGTAGCTGTGCATCCTTAGGATACTTACACAACATGATGTTCAAATTATATATTGCACACCGTTGCAGTAGTTTTTTGTGGGCATTTACGTTAACTATCAATCACCATCCTAGGAGTTTTTAGGTTGCAATTTTGAAATTTTTGGGAAATGTCGAACGTAAGGCTTCGAACACATAAACTTTCCATGTATTTAACATATTGTTATCATTTTTTGTTGGCATTTGGATTTACCACCAGCTTCTATCCTGGGAGTTGATAATTTTTGCATCTTTTGGCTTTGCCTTGTAAGGAATTGCGTGAGTTCAGTTCCTTAGTATGCTCTCGACTATATTTTGTTAAAAATTATAGGTCGTCAATCGCAATGTGTTTAAATGTCTACACTGTTTTTGCATTCAATACCAACAATCGTGGTAAGGGAGTTCATGGTTTTGAATATATTGGCTTTACCTTGTACGACAACACAGTTCTAAATCATATGGGTTTACCTCGTAAGAGGCACGGTAAACTATTAATATATTTCCTTGGAAACTATTGGTCATCAACAAATATGTGTCTAAATGTTTTCAATGTCTTTGCTCAATTTAGTGCTCACTCAGATTTGCTCGTTGCAGTAGTTTTTTGTGCGCATTTACAATTACTATCAATCACCATCTTAGGAGTTTTTAGGTTGCAATTTTGAATTTTTGGGATACGTCGAACATATAAGGCTTCGAACACATAAACTTTCCATGTATTTAGTATATTGTGGTCGTTTTTGTTGGCATTTGGATTTACTATCAGCTTCTATCCTAGGAGTTGACAAATTTTGCATCTTTTGGCTTTACCTTGTAAGGAATTATGTGTAAGGAATTGCGTGAGTTCAGTTACTTAGTATGCTCTCGACTATATTTTCTTAAAAATTATAGGTCATCAATAGCTCTGTGTTTGAATGTCTACACTGTCTTTGCATTCACTACCAACAACCGTGGTAAGAGAGTTTATGGTTTTGAATATTGGCTTTACCTTATACGACAACATAGTTCTAAATCATATGGGTTTACCTCGTCAGAGGCACGGTAAACTACCAATTTATTTCCTTGGAAACTATTAGTCATCAACAAATATGTGTCTAAATATTTTCAATGTCTTTGCTTGATTTAGTGCTCACTCGGATTTGCTCGCTATATGAATCCTTTGGGTTTTCCTTGGAAACTATTGGTCATCAAAAAATATGTGTCTAAATGTTTTCAATGTCTTTGTATTTGTTTGCTCGGTTTAGTGCTCGCTCGGAGATTGGGATTCTTCACCAAAAACATACTGAATAATTTCTCAAGAACATGTGTAGGGTTAATTTTCAAATTGATGGCCTTTGTAGCAAACTTATATCTTGCTCTATTTTCCACGACCAAAATTGGAATTCCTTCACCACTTGTTTTCCTTTTCTTCTTGGTCTGATTAGTTTTGTATGGAAAGTTTTTAATGGTATGTGCATTGCAAGGTTGTGTTTTTTTATCAAAGGAAAATCTAAATATATGAAAAATTGTTGTAGCCATCATATGAAGATTTCTACCATTGACCACGTCTATCCTTGTGCCAGAATCAAAGGTGTCTATGACCTGCTCTTTGATGTTGGCATTGATTGTCAACTTGTATCTTACAATATCACTATCATATCCAAATTTTGTAAGAGTTTTATTTCTCTATCTTGAAACACATATTTTCCTATCACTAGATGAAGATGTCAAGAGAAACCACAAATCCACGAATGTGTCGATGTGTGTAGCAGTTGGAAGTGAAGAAAGCATAGAAAGAATGTTTGTAGAACTTTGTAAATGTAGGAAGTGAAGGAATGCTTGCGGTGGCATGCACGCTCCTCATAGTTATTCTACTTTGAGCCATGAATAATCCACTCTTTTCACACCTCAAGAGTATAACAACCATTATTGATGTGGCATTCATGTGTTGGTCAAACCTTATAATCATTATTGTTGAGATGCCTGAAAAGATACAGTCTTTATGGCATTGCCAGTGATTGTTATGGACTTTATTTTCCTTTTGATCCAAGTTTAAAATTTGATGATCCTCAAATCATTTTTTTAATTCCTTTCCTCATCCACTCTAAACCGCTACGTCTTTAGAGTCTCGGGGAAGTACTGACCCCACTCATCTTTATCAATATCCTTTAGGTTTGCTTATTTCTCAAAGACATGTATGTGTACATTTGGGTCATTCTTCCTACCACCGTTGAATGTCTAAAAGGCAATCTTCAAGTCACTAGATCTCTCCCCATGATTGAACTTGTGATGTTTTGATTCTCGCTCTCTTCGTCTGGGTTTTCCTAGCAATTAGACTTCTTCTCCCTATGCTTGTGTTTGTTGGAATGATCAGCATCAAAATGATCAGCATCAACAACCTATTTGTCATTAAAGTGATTGTCTAGTCCCGTCACAATATTAGGTTCATTCCTTTGATTTTGTTTTGCATGTGATGTTTCCATTTTGTTGTGCCTCCTAACATCATTAGAATCAATTTAGACTTTTGATTTGCCCTTCATATATGACTTCTGAGATCCATGCAAATGAGAGCATCGTCAGATCTCTTTAAATGCCTTTGCCTTGATTGGATTGAATGGTGAGATTCCATGATTGACCTTAGCTTCTTCATTGTGGGATTGAGGTCCTTCATTAGAGATTTCCTCCAATTCTTCAGCCACTATGTTGATATTGTTCTAGTTCCTAATAGAGATTGTACCGGTCCTTTGTCCTCTTAATGCATGTCTTGGTGGCATTGCAAATATTCATTTGTGAATCTTAATTTCTAGTTGGGAGAGTGGCTCATGTTAAGAGCTTAAACTCACCAATGTGATTGCTAGACTTCAAATGAACTTAGAAAAATTAGATAAAGAATTGAAGTGAAAGAGTAGAGTCAAATATTGGACAACAAGCATTGGAACTGATGCACTCAGATAATAAGCCTGAAGTACAATTGAATGAGCATTGAGTGTTTGATTACAATAGATCTTGGCTACAACTAGAACATCAGCTTGATGACTACAATGAGCTAGACAAAATGACCAACTAGTGACAAATTGCAGAGTCCCCAAATGAAAGTAGCGGCCTATTTATAGATGCTTGTACTAGGTTCTGATTGATTGTGCCCTATTATTGTTACCTGCTATAATTATTACTAATCACTAGTAATCTAACTATGTATCGACACCTCTATAGGGGAAGTTTCCACTACCTATAGCACAACCTCGTGGTT
Organism: Adiantum capillus-veneris; assembly: GCF_014529385.1. Classification (NCBI taxonomy): domain Eukaryota; kingdom Viridiplantae; phylum Streptophyta; class Polypodiopsida; order Polypodiales; family Pteridaceae; genus Adiantum; species Adiantum capillus-veneris. The sequence continues at coordinate 122,367,040 of NC_140945.1, forward strand.
TACAAAACCCAAGCTACCAAACATAGAGGCACAACTACATATACTAAGATGACCATATCACTCATTTAAAAAGTATACATTAACTAAGATGCCTATACCAATTGTATATGAGTTACATGAATACTCAAAATCTTAAAAAGTCGTTTCAGAGAAACACCACTATAGAGAACATAGATTTCTAAACCAATACCAAAATCATGTAGCCACTTCTATTTAGTCTTGGAATGGTATAAGGTTCATCAAAATAATGCAAGCTCAATGATACGAAAGAAAATCATTACATCAAATTTAAGGGAGGTTGATGGTTACAAAACCTAAGTTGCCAGTCATAGAAAGTACTAAGATAAAATACATCACTGACGCAAAAAAAAAAATCATATTACCATATCATGCCAAATACAAGAGATCTAGTCTATCAAAATTATTGAAACTCAGGTGCATAGCAAATATGGCTCTATCCAAACACAATTCTAGGTAGTAACTGCTATTCATCCATTTAATTTATTCCAAGATATTGTCATGGTTTCATTGGAAACCAATAAGCTCAAAGAATCCAATATATCCCAGTTAAAAAACCAAATCTACCAAAACAAGAAGTAGGATTAGATTCAAGTGAGTAAATGATCTCTTGCAAATCAATTTTTGGGGGATAACCCTATACAAAACTAGGTATTGATAGCCTAAGTTGAGGTCTAAAAGCCTCAAGACTAATGAACCCTCAACTAGGAGTTGAAGGATCGAGACCAGTGTTGGGTCGCCATTGCTAACACCAAGAGGCTGTGAGGTATGTGTATCCAAACGAATACTCGAAAAAGAATGCATTAGTGCCGATACAATTGTATTACAAAGAGGAAAGATATAGGTACCTCCATGTACATGACCCTAATCCACCAATGTTTTTGGAGTCATATGACCATGAGAATGTCACTTAATCCTCTACTCTAGTAATCCTCTGCCAACAATAGAAAGCCTATCTCCAAGAAAAGGGCTTACATTGAGCTAGGTTCATATCCAACCAGGGAAAAGCCAAGCAAAACGTGTATCAACAGAAACAATATGCACAAGAATCAAGACAACAACAAACCCTAGGACCTATTTTCAAATGTAAAGGAGACCATTTGGCTAGGAAGTCTAATTGACCAAGTTGATGATGCAAACAAAATTCCTAATGTGACTGCTAATGCTTTGCAAGAAGGAGGCAATGCTTTATGTGGATATTGTGATGAGTGTGGAACTAAACACTTGTACCACGATTGTCCTCAAAATCCAAATTATGAAGGAAAAGTAACGGTGAACATTGTAGATGGCATGCACTCTTCAAGTGGTTCTGATTCATATGCAAGGTGCCATTGAGGGTGGTAACAAGAGCACAAGCAAAGCATAAAGTGAAAAGTGAAAAAAGTAGTGATGACTCTAACAAGTCTGTGAGTGTGAAGTCAGCAAAGAAAGCTACAAGAGACAAAGTTAGAGCCTACTCTTCATCTACTGTGATACTAGAAGAAATACCGGAAGCAGTACCAAAGCCAAGTGGAGTAGATCCAAAGGATGTTAGATCAAGAGGTTCCGTCCTAGTTGATAAGAAGTTTGAGCCATTGGAAGCAATTCTGAAGGCTTATTAAGTGAGAGTAGACAACCAACAGACAATAGAGCACCAATGGATGACATCTCCTTATGCGGAGATAGAAAAGCTAAGGTCGGAGATGTTCAAAAAATTGATTAAGTCTACTCAAGAGCTTATGGAACCTCCACCAAATATGCCAACTCATGCTTGGATAATACCACAAAACACCTATTGATTGTTATGAAACAAACGAGAGAATGAAAGAGAGCATAAATGACGTGGCTGAAAAGAACCGATGAAGGAAGCTGAGGCTTCAGCTAACGATGAGGTTCATAAAAAGATCTCAAATCAGAGAGATGAGAAAGAGAACAAAGCAAAGATCCAACATCCTCAAGGGATTGGGGAAGCGATTACTTGTAGAAAGAGAAGTTGAACAAGTAGTAAGCAACCACAATAGATGAATCTATTATCATATACCTCCTATTGGCTAGAAGTCAAAGTTGACTGGTCTGAAGAACTTTGGGACATAGTTAGGAGGCTAAAGATGGAAGTCATCAGTTGGAATTGTCACCTTTTACAAAAGTTGACATTGACAAAAACATGATGGACTTTGAGAGATCAAAAGATAGTAGAGAGGAAACCCTTAAGGAGTTGCCTTCCTACTTAGGACCACATGAGGAAAGATCTGGTGTTATGGTCTTGCCATCTCAGAGAAGAAATCATAAGCAAGTCATAGATGCTCAAGGATTGCAAGAATTTATTTTAACGCTGATGACATGCACAATGACTATAGTTAAGCCATTGAAAGTCAAACCTTAGATGTGGAGAGATGTCGATAGATATCTTGAGAGAATTAAAAATTCTATTGAGGCAATGGGTCAAGAAATGGTGGATTGGAGCCAATCCAAAAAGGATGCGAAGACAATTTCTATAAAAAAAAATTGGTGATTATTTGTGAAGGTGAGGAGGGGAACACCACATTGCCCATAGAGCATCAAGGATAAAAACCATTGCTATTTTGGATAGTGGTGCAGGAGTTTCCATTGCCATTGAATTAATTTAAGAGAAATGGAGAAAACCTACCCTTAGAAAAACACATATGAAATTGCAGTTAGCTGATGGCTACATTGCAAAGACTTTTGGTATACTGGAGCAGGCGATGATGACTTCTTGTGGAATTGAGTATGAACATACATTGTGCATTAAAATAGATTTTGATACTAAGAATAACTATGATGTTATTCTAGAAAGACCATTCATCAATCAGTTAAAGATGGTTCAAGAATGGGGCTGTGATTATATCTACTTGCACCACATGGAAATCATCTCTCACATCAATTTAAGAGACCACAACTCCAGAGATGTACGAAGAACACACATAGAAGATTTTGATTTAGTGATTACTACAAAATCTGAAGTACCTGTGTGGTTGAACTCCAAAGCTCACCTATGGATGTGTGGAGCTTTTGAATGCGACAACCTTGCAAAAGAGGAGTGTAAAGGGCATAGGTCATTTGAAGATTGTGACTGTATACTTGAACCTTTCCTAGAGGAAAGAATGGAACCCCTAGACTGGACTCAAATTTTGGCCACTTTAGATGTGTGCCTCAATGAGATCGCCCCTATGAAGGTTTATGATGAGGAATGCTTTGACATAACTCCCTGCTTTTTGAGAAAGGTGTTGAAGGAAACTAATGAAATTTTAAAGTGTGAAAGCAAAACAGGCAAGACAAATAGGTCTATTATGGATCACCATGCAAAGAAACAAACAAAGGGAGAAAAACCTCCACAAGAATTTGTCGTCTCATCAACATACTTGAAGAATTAAAAAAATTGGTTTCAAGGAAATTGACTCCAAAAAAAGCACAATTGAAAGCATACAAAGGAGAAAAGTTTCCAAGTTCCACATCATATGCTCAACAAAACTCAAGATCAACGAAAGGACAAGGATATGGCAAAAGACAAATTGTCTCCTACAATGATCATATTCAGCATATGTGGAGAAACAAGACTCAAAATCACATGTTTAGCTATGATAGATCCTTATGCAATAGCTGTGAGGCCAAGCATCTCCAACACACTTCTTGTTGCTTGCTAAAATCTTTCTCTAGTCTGCTCTAGGACTACTCTACAATCCATAGCCATGTCTTGCTTTTGGTCTATCTGGTCTTTAATGTCCACAACACTGTTATCTATCTTTGACCCCAAGGTGAAATGATAGCTTTTCTCAACAATTGAAAGCATGACCTTTGCAAAAGAAACTAAATGATGCATAACCTTTGTAGAGAAGGTTAACTCACTTGATCATTGGTGGCTACTCTTCCATGACTACCTCAGCCTCCTTTAAGATTCCTGTCATAAAAAATGTGCATGTGTTCAATGGAGATATTTGAGCACATGTTTTTGATTGGACATGAAAGAGCTATAGAAAATCTAAAATAATACACTACATGGACTAAGTGTGTATAATCTAATTTACTACTACAACTATCAATGTAAGCAATAATCAAAACTAAGTACTCATGAGATTCAACATGACTAGCCCAGGCTCAAGTACAACTCCAGAAATCGAGCATTCATCCATCACAAAGTTTGAAACTAGACAAATAGGTACAATTAGAAATGTTTCAAAGACACCATGTAACTAGATATGGTCCAAAAGGAAACAACTCGATAACACATCATAAAAAATCCTATTAACAAGCTATCACCCCTATAATGAGACAAATAAGTTGCTCACAAGCTGAATACTTGTGATTTTGGGCGACATCAAACATCATACTCTGCATTTCTTTTAAGGCAATCTCATTAGTAGTCCAAAATAGTATGTGTCTTACCAAAGACCCATGTAACCAATGATAATTAATAATGCATACATGATTTTTGAGATCTCTGACTTTGCCGCTTTCCTTGTTTGAGTGAGTGGCACCAAGATCTATGGAATTCACCCTCTTTGCAAATTTTGAAGGTACTCATAGTCTCTAATAAGACTTCTCATCAGAATTGATATACAAACATAAGGGTTTTGGCCTAGCCACCTGCAAGAAGGTAGGCAAAGGAAACTAGTTGCAAAAAGTTTCAAGATGTAACAAATTTTCAAAATATTGTACCCAAGGAGTCTTGCACAAGTGCCCCAAAGCCAAGCATCAGAAAGTGCATGCATGCTTGACCAGATGCCACCATTTCTTGCACTTACTACCTTGTTTTATGTTGCTTTCTTGTCTTAATGCTTTGACGCTTGGTCTTCTTATCTTCAAGTGCCACTTCATGTGCTAAAAGTCATCCATCCTCATTTAAATCTCTACTATTTCCATCTTGTGCACCTTGGTGAGTGATTGAGAGGCTTCTTCTACTATGGATATCTCAAACTTTGTTCGCTTAGAAGGCCCTCCCTATTGCCCTACCCTATTGAGTCCCTCATGCCTTTTTGTGCATACTTGCCCATGCGTTCTCCATAGTACCCTGCATCACTGCTGCCAACTTCAAGGTCCAAAAGTAGTGCGATGTCACCACCAAGCAAGCAAGAGAGATGTTGCTTGATGCCAAGCTGTGATGGTGTTCTCCCTTCTCATTTTAGACTACCACTTACATACAGAGGGTTGCAAGTCACCGCCCATTTGAAGGCACTAATCAACAGAAATGTTATTATGTGCTAGAATTTGAGGTGAGTGGAAGGGCCAAACTTCAAGGAGCGTGGGAGACAAAAGGACTAATCATCACTACCCAACTTTGAAGAGAAAGAAAGACACAAAGAGAGAGAGAGAGAGAGAGAGAGAGAGAGAGAGAGAGAGAGAGAGAGAGAGAGATACACTACATCACTCATTTTGAGAGAAAAGTACTACTAAGCTTAGAAGCCAAGATCATCAGTAGCAAGAGCAAGTCCAAATTTGCATGTCGAAGAGCAAGGCCAGGCCAAGAATCCAAGAATGTGGTCATCAATAGCAAATCAGGGTGAAGCCCATGATAATCAACAACATGAACTGTGGAAAACATTAGTGTTCTTACAAATACATCACCACTTCTGTTTTTGAGGACAAAGACGCTTTTCCAAGGGGGGAGTAATGTCAAGCCAAGGGCAATGTCAAACCAAGGGCCACAACTCACATGCAGTCAAGGGGTGCTATATTTTTAGTAGGCTATGAGTCTATGTATAGCGAGGTTGGTTGGAGAGTTGCATGTGTTGTTCCCCATGGTCTCAAAATTAAGTTGATGCATGAATGGTTGTCCCAAAATGACATCAAAGTTGTTTCTAAAGTCCACTATGGTAAAGGTATGCTTGTATTCAATTCCACATGAGGATACTATAATCTGCTCTAGCATACCCACAGGTCTTTCTACAAAACCATTTGCAAGTTGCAACTTCATTCTTGTTTTTTGAAGAGCTGGTATTCCCCACTATTCCCAAATTTCTTTTGTAGCTATGGCCACTCCATCCATGCCATCAAGTATGGCTATGATTTTCACTCTCTGGTTCTCTAGTGGTACGATGTTATTTCCCTCTTCTCCCTCGCAATAATCACCCACCTTGTTTACCGGAACAGGTTTCTCTTTCGTTACCACATTGATAGGAATCATTGACTTGGTTTCATATCCACTCAAACAAGGCAAAACTCTAATGATATTCATTGTTTCTTTTCCTTTGTTTTCAGGATTCTTGGGGTAGTTTGGAAGTACATGATCTATCGCACAATCCTCACAAAATCCAAAAATCTTTGTTCGACAAACTCATGCCCAATGAGTACCTTTACATTCATTGCAAGGACCTTCCAGTTTCTTGTGCCCTCGTTGGTTGTCCTGTCCTAGGAGGATATCATCTAGGTTTGTAGTTTTGACTTGCTATGAATATGAGCATATTTTCATCCATCGTGTAATGGTTCTTCATTGGCTGAGCAATGTTGTATGAAGGTTCTATAGCCTCATCTGAGCTTGTCCACACAGGATAACCCTCGTTAGCATATACAGTTCCTTCTAGCTCTCTCCTGTAGGTTTCCAATGGCTCTTCATAGTATGAAGTTGGTGGCAACATTTCTTGACTCGTGAGTGCTTCTACAGGTTGTGTATATTGAATAATCCCCTTGTTGTCTTGAGGTAAAGGAGGCTGCTATCCCAACACAAGCTGTGGTTTACTTCCCCCTTGTGCTACGTTATTTGGGCCTATCTAGTACCTCGGTAGTGGTGACAAAGGTTGTACCCCTAGAGGTCCATATGACCTTTCCCTCATGTAATTTCTATTATAAAAACGCTCGTTTGTCTCATGGTTGGTGTATTTTTTCTCGATTCCACACCACTTCAAGAGTCGTGGTACATTGGCTACTTGTGGTGGTTGTTGATGTAGGTTCAAATTTTGTAAATAGCTCTGGTTCATTCTCCTAGTCAATTCCTCAAACATTTTGGCCTTGTCATTGAGATAATTGGTCTATATGTGTGCTAGGAGTGACATAATGCTGATGGAGTGTTCCTCCAAAGTATGTATATCTCTCTAGATCCTTATGGTCTACAGTAGAGTGCCTTCATCCATACTTATTGTTACCATATACATGTGGTAGAGTGATGTGTGTGAACACAGTTAGGACCGCTGGGGCATTTTTTCCCTGACTAGGAGGTTTTTTCCCCTGTGCATTGTATGCACGCCAATCATTCTAGGGCTATCTATCTTTTCCACTGCACATTAAGTAATACACTCTCTCTTGTGTGCCTTCAGCTTCCTTTGTCTTCTCCAAGCTGTGCGTTTCCTTGCAACCCTAATTCCAACAATTGGTATCAAAGCAGGTTGCATCCTCCCGGGCTTAGTCGCTAGTAGCTCTAGCACACGCCTGCTCACTTTCTCCGATTTTAGTGAGCTTTGGTGAGCGTTCGCAGGTCGACAAAAATTTTGGGAAAGCTCTAAGAGCTTATTCTGCTCAGTTTTGTAATTCGGCCTCATTTCAGTCTCCGTTTCCACTCTAGGCAGTACTGCACATGCTTTTTTGTCATTTTGTGCAAAATTTTAGTGAGTGTTGTTTTTTGCATAATAACAGGTCCCTTACAGTCTTCTACAGTTTGTGCTATATAGCACGTGTTGTTCCTACTTCATTTCTCCTTTTTTCAGGCAATTTTCACATCAGGTGCAACTTACCATGGCTGATAACAACACAGATGTGTTCAAGATGTTTGCTGTTGAGGACAGATTGGATGGGGACAATTATCCTATGTGGGCTTATATGATGCAACATGTTCTTGTGTCGAAGGGCGTCTGGAATATTGTGCAGGGCATTGATGTATAGCCTGGTTCTGAGGATGTAGGTGATGTTGAGGATGTTTCCGGTCTTGCTGCAAGAATTGCTGCTGTTAGAGTTGTTTTGCCTACAATTGAGCAAGCTTTTTGGGATATAAAAGATGTGCAAGATCATGCATTGATTGTGTTGTCTATGAAGCGCACTATAACTCCCCACATTTGTTCAACAAAATCTGCCAAATAGGCTTGGGTTATTCTTGTTGGTTTTATGCAAGTCACAATGATGCTTAAATTGCATTGCTGCGTAAAGAGCTGGAATCAAAGATTATGCCTGAGGATGATGATATAAACACTTTCCTTGCTGCTATCAGGGATATCAATGAGCAACGTATTTCTATAGGTGAAGTCATTTCAGATAGTTCCCTTGTGCAGACCATTCTTGATGCCTTGCTAGATCTTTTGCTAGTACTTGGAGACTTACGACCCAGTGAAATCCTGAAGTTGTCAAGTTTGATGCATTATGCACATTGCTGTTGCAAGAGTAACTTTCCAAAAAAAACAGGACTAGACAGTGTGCAGTTGAACATGATTTTATTATTGCTCAAAGAAAGAGTGGTAACAACAATGCAACCACTTCTTATGGTTCTTATGCGAGTGGAAATTCACATGTTCGTAATGCTTCTACTGGCAACAATTCGTCTGGAAATTTTGGTGATAAGGGCAAAAAGAAGATGTGTTGCCATTATTGTAAAGCTAATGATCACTTGATTAAGCATTGTCCTAAGTTGAAGGCCAAAGAGGCTAAGAAGAAAGATGTTGGTTCCATTGCAAATGCTGGATCCACTACAAATGCAGCTATTGTTGAGTCTTCTGTGAAAGGAGACTGTGATGTTGATGTTGATGCAGAATGGGCTTTTAGTGCAGAGTGTACATATTGATAACCGTTTTTTTGCTCTTTGTAATTGCCACAGTGAGTTACCTCACCCTACCAAAATCACCCAAACACTGTGGCTATCCCTACCATTTCACTGTACATAGGCGTGCGTGAGTCACGGGACTTTTCCCATATCTTCTTAAAAAACCCTCAATTAGCTAGTCATTGGGCTAGTTGAGCCAAAAAAAATAAAAAATATAAGTATATTATGGCCCATGCGTATGTAAATATTTCTTTGTATATAGGTCCTAAATAAAAGATTTTTTCATAATTATTTTGGTATTTATTTAAATATTTCTACCTAGGTGTGTGTTATTTATGCTCTGTACATTGCCTCACCATTACCACAATTTTTCTTACCATTTTTCATATTCTTTATTCCATATAGAAATATTTTCATGTAAGCTTCTCTTATATTTGGTGTAACTCCACCCCAACAAAAATCCAAAAAAACTAGTTTTATTTATGTGTATATTTTTTCACTATTGTGATTTTTCCCTTCCTACATCTATTTTGTTTTTTTTTAGAACACCAAAAATATTTATCTTTTTATGGTAGCCTCATAATGAGAGAGATTTCTTTTGACCCCTTTATATTTTTTTCACTTATATTATTTATATTTGACATGTACATATTTTTAGACCCCTCAATATTTGATTTTCTTAGTTGTACTATTCACTTATATCATAATCTCAACAATATCTTCAATTATAGACCTACCAAATAAGGTCAAGGGTAGGTGGCATGCATACATGCACTATGGAGGGCTCACTCTTGGAGGTATTCAAAAGAATCATCCAAAGAAGGACCCCACAAGGACCTTGTGCAGTGGAAAAAAACGGTCAGTTTTGCTGAATTTTTAAAGTTCACTTGCTCTCCGAATTTGAAAAGGTGATACAAACAAAAGTTGTAGCTCGTGGGCTGAACTTTTGCCTCAAATTTTTTCATATTTTTTTGAGCTACGAGCTGTGAGCTATGATTTTATTAGTGGACCCCAGTTTTCCCATGCTATGCAGCCACACTCTCTCTTCCACTTTATCATTTTCCTCTTTCACACACACTTCTCCACTCATCATCCCCACCTCTCTCACCACTCCTCTCTGCACCCTACTCACCTTCTCCTCAACCTTGAAGAATAAGAGAAACCATGGTGAACTCATATCTCCCACACACAATTCCATTCCAAAATTGACCACCTAGTCTCATTTTTCCTCCTCCAATTTACCCATATCTATCAAAAAAACCACAAAATTCAGCCTCTTCTCTTAAAAGACAGCATCATGGTGGTTGATTACTCAGCTTCAATTACCTTGTCTCTCAAGGAAGGTCAAGAGTGGAGAAAAAATGTACCGTCAAAGCTAGTGGACCGTCAACATGCCTCAAAATTGGCCCTACTCAAGACACTTGGAGCATCAACCTTGTCAGAAATCCACCTTTTCTTACCTCTTAAGAGTTTTTCTTCCTTATTTGTATCCTACATGGATACTCCCATTGTAAATATCCAATTCCATTTGTAAATTAATACTAACTCTACTAACACTAACCCACTATGAAAAGTCCTATCACCTCCATTTCTCTCTCCTCTCTTTCCCCACCAACTTCTTGATAATTCCAAGCAAAAGAAATTAGATAAATTGCTGAAAATCTAACCCAACCATGGTTAGAGGAGTAACCCTAGCCTTCAAAATTGCTATAAAAGGAGGGTGTAGCTAGCACAAAAGGGGAGCCATAAGCAAGAGCACTATGCTATAGCTTGAGAAGCCAAGCTCAACCTCTCTAGAAGGAGCTCTTGAGTGGAAGCTCATTGTCTTATGCATGTGCATGTGTTGTAATAGGGGATTAGCAAGGGAACTCTATGCCATTGTAAGAGAGAGAGTGATCATTCAATTGAGAGTAGGAAATCTATCATTTCTCCTACTAGTGTAAGCCCAACATTTGCTGAATCAAGGAGAGTGGATTTGGACTAAGCTTGGATATTTTGTCTCCCTTCCAACGTGAAGTCATGGACAACAATGATGCGTAAGTGTCTTGGTGTTTTTTGTTAAGTTCTTGATAGCTTGTCTCTGGTGTTGTCATCAATCTAGCCATAAATCCCACGCTTTAAGACAGTGATTGGGGTGGCTTTTCTTGTGATGTGTTGTGGTGAAATTTACGCAAGCTATGTTGAACAAATACTAATTTCACTTTGATTTGTCATGACAGATTTGTAAGAAGGTATTAATGCAACAAGCACCCCCTCCCCCTTTCTCTCTCTTTCTTAAATATATAGTTGTGTTTACTTGATCATTGCCGATACGTTTTAAAGCAGCCCGAGCACTCTCTCTCTCTCTCTCTCTCTCTCTCTCTCTCTCTCTCTCTCTCTCTCTCTCTCTCTCGTGTTTTAGTGTGTGAGAGTGTTCCATTGGTGTTAGGGTTAGTGTAAATTCCTTGCTTGTTTGTGGGTTGCTCTAACGATTCTCCTCTTTTGCATCCTAGTTCGCTCTTAAACTAGGTGGTGCCCCTTGTGTAGTTGGGATTTGGCTGTGGGTTTGTTGTTTTGGTTTGTGTTGTGTTGTGCCCCAGCCCCATTGAGCAGCACGGGAGCCTTGAAGGGTGTCTAGAGGTTGCTCTTCTTGTTGCCCACCCCGGACCGCCTCAATATAATCCTGATGTCCATGATGCATGCATGTCAGTTGCTACAGATTCACATGTGTGGTATTTTGACAATGGTGCTACAAAGCACATTACCTCACACATCGCAATTTGTTCACCTCTCTCGAATTTGTTCCTTATGGGAATTCAGTCACTTGTGCCAACAATGCCTCTTATCCGGTTTTGGGAGTTGGAAAAATTGTGCTTACTGCTACAAATGGCAATTCTATCACACTTGTTGATGCACTTTATGTACCTGGGATCAAGAAGAATCTTTTCTCTGTATCCGCACTTGCTAAAATTGGACTTGTAGTCAAGTTTGTGATTGACAGATGTACAGTACATGATCTCAATTTTGGTGATAAAATTGTTGCACTGGAATCAGAACTTTCAGTAGTAGCAGAGCTACTGCTACTGGTCCATCATTTCTTGTGGCTCTTTTCCTTCTTGGCCTGCTGTTCCAGCTTCAATGCCCTTTGGACCAGATCATTGAATTTCTTAGTAGGGGCTGGTACCTCTTATTCCCTAAGCTTTTTGCTTCTGAACCCATTCAGGAACCATGCCCTCAACCTCTTCTAAGATGGCGGTTCCTGTAACTGCCTGGTTAGCTCCTTGATTTTTTCCACATAACTGCGGACTGATAAATTTCTCTGTTTGATCTTATCTAATTCACATAGAATATTTTCGTCCCCTCTATTGTCGGAATATTCCAACCTGAAGGCTTTGAGCAATTTGTTATATGATCTGAGCTAGCAGGCCGGGTAATGGTAATACCATTTCCTCGCTGCTTCCTTCAAGGTTTGTGGAAAATATTCCCCCCAATCATCTTCATCAATATTTTTCAATTCAGCATACTGCTCGAAAGCCTGTATGTGAACGTCTGGATCGTCCTTCTTCCCTCCCTTGAATATTGGAAAAGAAATCTTCAGGGAAGCTGTGTAATCATTCCGATTACTACTGATCCTGCCACTTCTGTTCTTGGATTCATAATGACGCTTGAGAGTCTTCTCGCAATTGTCAGTGTCAGCATCCCAATCAATCTCTGTCTCTGTCTCAGTGTCAGTGTCTTCTTTGGTTTGTCTGCTACTAGAAGTACAGTGACTTCCTTTACCTCCCTTGGTATCCTCATCTCTCTGTCGGGACCGAGAACTCTTGGAACTCTTGGCCTTCCGTCAAGAATGACTGGAGTGCTGTGAGTCCTGTGCCTCATCAGCCTGACTATGCTCCTCCTGAGCCTCAGTGTCACTCATCTTCTCTGACTTGGGGTCAGACTCTCTTCCTGACTCCTCAAGAATGGGGTCAACACGAATAGTGGATTTTCGGCCACGACTAGATTTTGGTGCCATTGCTGAAAACTTCGAACTGGGAGAAGAGTCTTTCAGTCAATGAGCTTCAGCTCGAGCCACCGTGATCGCCAAAATGGAATTGGAGCTGATCTCTTAAGACAGCTAATTCCAGTGTTAGAAGATTTCAGCTACTAGTGTAGGAAGATTTCAGACAGTTAACTGCACAGGAATCAGAAACTAGACTGGAATTTGGATACTGAAATAGGAATCAAACTTACGTACTGGAAATAAGGTTCAGATTCAGATTCAGAAGATTGGATGAGAAGTAAGTATAACTGGAATATATGCCATGATTGGAATTACAGATCAAGATTACAGCGAATATGATTTATAGAGAGAAAGTCTAACCGATAATACTGCCAATGATTCTCAAGTACAAGTATAGCCAAGGCGCTAACCCAAATGATAACAATTGCCAACCCGATTACAATGTAATGGGCCCTATTTATACACTTTGGGTTTACTATAGTAATTACCATAGTAATTACTAAGTAATTCACTGCCCATCTCCTAAGAAGACGTTCCCACATAGTGAACTATCTAGCCGTCTACACATGCTAGCGTATCTACCAAATCCCATTCACAGACAAGCACCGGAAAGACCATGTGAAACATTTGTGAAAATTAATGAGGGTACCTCTCACCCAAGGCAAGAGTGGATGACTCTAGCGTACTAGCCATATTTGTACACGCAAATAGATGATGGTTACAATGCAAATATTACAAGGGTTGTGTTCTTGTGTATAACGTGTTTTTATGATTTTGTGTTATGGCTCTTGCTCTTTTACTTTTTTATCTTGTTTTTATGAGTAAAAGGCATTATATATACATTTCCTAAGATTGGAGATTGAGAGGTCAGGGAGGAAGGTTGAGAGGGAAGCAAGTGAATGATGGATGTCAACAAACACTGTTGGAATTAGGGTTGCAGAGTGACACACACAGCTTGGAGAAGACGAAGGAAGCTCAAGGCACACATTAGAGAGTGTGTTACTTAGTGTGCAATGGAAAGATAGATAGCCCTAGAGTGATGGGCGTATACACAATGCTCGGGGAAAAAAACCTCCTAAAGAGGAAAAAAATGCCCGGTGGTATCGAGAAATTTGCGGTCTTGCCAGGAAAGCACCGGGCTTATGGCTGTGAGAGTTTGTGAGAGAACTCAACAAAAACTATAAGAAGGAGTTAAACCATAGATGCCATGAAGACTAGGGTTTGGAAAGAAGTGCAATCAAATAAGACCCACTCTTTCTCTCTTACACTCACACACACAAAGAAAGAACACAAAAGAGAATGTCAAAACAACACGAAGATGAAAAAATCAAGGCTATGGTCATATCGTATCATGGGTAGTATGAAAGGGTTAATAGATGAGTTAATGGCATTCAATCTTGGCTCACCAAATATATATGTTTTGTCTAGTGATGGGGATTAATTGTGTATACAAATCCTCTTAGTTCATAGCAAGATAACTACGCTTACATCAAAAGAAAAGTTATAGTCTATAAGAGGTAGTATGATGGGATCCGGTGAAAGAAGTATTTCATTGAGCCTTTCTGGGCCAAAGAGAAACACTATACGTTGTTGAAAGTGTATTTTATGGCTAATCCATACGTTAATTCTAATAGATCGTACAGAGTGAAAGCGATAGAAATTATCATCATGTGGATTATTCATCTAGGATAACTCTAGTATTTGTAAAATGTAGATATGAGAGAAGAGAAGGGAAGAGAAGAGAAGAGAGTTTCCCTCCCAAGCCCTATCTTGCCCATAGGCAATAAGGATATTGCGGGGAGAGATGAACTTGTAGAGCAAGGAGAACCTAAAATTTGTAGAGAGGATGAATTACTAAGTGTGAGAGAGATAGGTTTGGTTAAGGAGATGAGATTATATATATATATATATATATATATATATATATATATATATATATATATATATATATATATATATATATATATATATATATGTATGTAGGATTATAGATGAAAAAGAAAACAACAAGAAATCAAGAAAACATCAATGTAGAACACATCTTACTTGACAAACCCTTCGGTACCATTATTGATGGAGAGAGAAGAAGAGTGGATAATTCCACTTTGATTGATACACCAAGTGCAAGAACTTATTTGATTAGAGTTGATCTTCCAAGGTTAGCTTGTTGCAAAAATGGCTAGTCTTTTTCTAGGAGAAAGTGTAGGCTTAGGCTTATGTTAATGACTAAGTACAATTTGGCATTACTACTCCCTCTCTTCATGAATTCCTCTCATCAATGGCTTGAACGCTTGAGTTCTTTTCAAAGAAGAAGAGGTCCCCTTTTATAGGTGAAGGGAAACCCCAAGGGTTTATACAAAAAGAGAAGAGCCAGTGTGAACAGAAACTGGAAAAGTTGGAAATGAGCTGTCCCTGCATGATGTGGGCAGATTGGGGTCCAGTATTTTGATCATATCTCCTCAGCCATGGCTCCAAATTAAAAAGTAAAAATATGGGCAAAAACTTCAGCTCATTACCTACGACTTTCTTTTTATATGCATTTTCCAATTCGTATTGGAACCTTGTGTAAAAAATTCATCAAAATAGGGTCTATATCTAGTAGCAAAAGCCTTCCTGTGGTCCCCTTAGCCTAGACTTTCATTTGATTCCAAAGGACACCTCATGCCATATGAAATCATGACATTGCTCCTTGACAAAGTTTTGTAATCATGGTTGCAATAATGCATTAAAATAAGTGTATCTTTGAAATCATGCCACCTAGTGTCCCACTAGGATTTGATTCCCTCCTAGTAGCTATTTAGAAAGAAATATAAGAAAAATATAAAAAATACATAGAATATATATATATATTGGACTTTACCCTAGATATAGGATCTAGCTAAGGTGTGAGATGATAATGAGATAGTAGAAATAAAGAATCAATGCTTTTTGCCCCAAGTTAAAGAGGCGGAGCTATTGACGCTTGTTCCATAGTATTTTCTGATGGTAAAGTAAGAATAGGTTACCCTTGAGATAAATAATAGGATGAGATAGAAAGCATATTATTATACTTAAATATGCATATGTACATTATAGAAAATATAACTATGTATCTAAAAAGTTACAAGATAACTCTTGTAGCATGCGTTTCCACTATGTACGTGTCACAGCACGACAGCGGTCCTAGTGTGTTCACACGCATCAGTACCACATGTATATGGTAACAAATCCCCCATGGAGTGATGCGGTGAACGAGAGTTGGCACATGAGTAAAGGGAAGTGCCATGCCCTGAGGACATGATTAGTCCACAAAGGGGAGTAAGCCCAAATCTTTGCGATGTAATGCAGCTCTGCTCCCATGCTAAGAAAGATGCTAGAAAAATGCACATCAAGTTGTTTGAAGCTTACATGATTAATGAACAGTAGTTAAGGCATGGTAATAGGACAAGTTCAATGCTGAATGTATGTCAAATGTGGTTAAAAAGGCCAACAGATGCCTTAATGATGCCAAAAATGAGTATGCTTGAAGTGAGCATATATGGATGATTATGATCTAGAACTGCAGTGCTTGAAGTGCTATATCGGCTTGTCTTTACGGCTCGTCGATTGGAGCTACGGTGAAGAAGTTATGGCCGTTCGAAGTTTGAGTCGATTGCAAATCCGTACCGGATTGGGAAACTGCAGCTGAGGTGATAGAAATGAAAAGAATGCATGAGCTTGAAGTGCTCACTTTGTGGAGCACGTCGGTCTTTTTAGTTTAGTGATCGGAGTCCCGGTGCCAAGATATTGGCCGATTAAGATACACCAGGGGCCGGCTCCGTACTAGTCCAATGGGCTCGGTCGGTGTCTCAGATGGGAGTTTTGTCTATTGTCCAGAGTTTGGGATGCTAGAGCAATAGTAGCTTGATGAGTCTCATGCCCGGGATGTCATTTCATGCAATGCTTGGCCGGCAGTGGTCGTAATTGGCAATACCCGGCTGACAAGAAAGAAACTCTGATACTTTTTATCGGATGTGATGGGAAGGCCTTACTTCAATGCAATCACCTATACTTGCATCTTAAAGGTATGTAGGATTCTACGAGACGTTGATACGGGCATCGAAGTTCAAGATGATAAGGTTAGTCAAGGACTGCTCACAAAGAATACCATGTTTGGCAGTGCTTTGGTAGATATGTATGCCAAATGTGGTGCTGTAGATTTTTGCAGAGCTTCGTGTCTGGAATGTCGGCTCGCAATGCTTTAAAAGATATGTATGCCAAGTGTGGTGCCAAGCCATTAAATAATGGCCAAGGGCCACAATTATGTATGCCTTGATGGCCGCCCAAGCATTGGCCTCCAAAGTTTGCCCATGGTCGGCCGCCCAAGGGCCGCCCAATGTGGCACTAAGGGCCGCCCACTTTAAGGGTTATAATGTGAACAAAAGAAAAGAGGTAGGTCGATGGCGTGGGCTGGCAGCGAGGAGGGCACAGGGGAAGAGAAGTTGCTCACGATGCTTGCTAGGAGGCTCGGACAATGACGAACATGAAGAAACAAATGCTTAACATCCAGAGGCGGCCCTTTTCAGTAGCAGCCCCGTAAAATTCCGCGTTGGTCACTGTCCGGGCCTGCCACGTCATCAAGCCTGCTCCCACGCCACGTCAGTCTCACGGTGCCGTGACTGAGTGGTGGGGGCAAAAAACTTAAAGGGCTATTATCGGAGAACTATCAACGAAGAGGGAGGAAGGGAGTTTTAGGGCTACAACGAGGAAGAGCAGGAGAACGAGGGCAGCGAGGATTGCAAGGAGGAGAAGCTTGGGGGAAAGAAGGGCTCGGAGCAAGAAAAGATCCCTCTCTCTCGCTTTTGTCCTCGAGGCAAGCAAGGCTCTCTCTCTTGATCCCCAATCAAGCTAAGCAAGGGAGTAAGGAGGTAAGCAAGGGCGAGATCTCTCTCTCTCTCTCGACCTCCAATCCACAAGGCTCGCTCTCGGCCTTTGCTAAGTAAGGAACGAAGGGGATACTTCCTCTTTCGGTTTAAGTAAGGCTTTGCAACCAAGGCAACCTAGGAGACTCTTTCTTATCGGCTTAGGCAAGGAGAGATCAACAAGGGCTTGTAAGCAGTCAGGAAAAGAAATAATCTTCGGCATAGACAATGATTGAAGACAAATCAAAAAGATGGAATCAGCACAACAGGATTTTCCTCGTTAGCAGGCAAATTAGTTTAATTATCTCTTTTGGATGAATTTCGGAGTCGTTAACGGCCCGAGTGATTTGTAATGGGAGTTTAAGCTCCTAAACTATCATTAACATTATCTAATGGTGTTGTTAATGACACTTTTTCTTGATTGCGTATCAATTTCGTCGGTGTTACCAATTTTCAAGCAAGTTTTGTACGTCGATAGCATTACCAAGTAATTAACTGTTGCTGTATTTTGCGGTGCGACAATTTTTCGCTCTCAAATTTTCCACAGCCAACAGCCCGGCGCTGACCTGGCTCAAGTTTCGAACACTTATCCCCCGACACCTGGTGAACCTGACGCGAAACCCGAGCCGGGGTGGGAAAATTGTTGAAGCCTATGTCTACACCACAAGAGGCAGCCATGTAGCAGATGATGCAGCAGTTTGCAACATACATGCAACAGCAAACAGGCTTCCCAGCAGCAACATAATTTTCAAGAGGGGATTCGCAAAGCTCTGCAAAGTGTTACGAAAAAGCTGCAACAGTTTGAAGGCCGAGATATTTCAAAATTTTGCAATTTGTATGAGCAGTCTATGCAAGATAATGGTATTGAAGACCAGGATTCAGTGGAAGGATTTCATCTGATTGCAGTGCCGGAACTTAGGGCCCGGATTAAAGAAATTCAAGCCGTGCAAGGACCAAACTGGCAGGATTTTAAGAAGGTGCTGCAAGAGGAATATTTTCTGGAGGATTCTCAACGGGTGACCAGACAGAGTTGTACAAAGTGGGTGCAAAAGAAGGGTAAAAATTTATCTGCACGAGAACTGTTGCGAGAGTTTGAAAAGAAGTTTGATCAGTTATCTTAAGCAGAACAACGTTCCTTGAGGGATCAAAAGGTGGAATTGTTTATTCAAGCTGCTAATCAGCGACTACAAAAGAATTTGATGAAATTATTGGAGGATTCGACAGGAGAATTGGGATTGACATCAGATTGGCAAAGAGTATCTGAAGCGGTGAACATGATCGTAAAACAACAGAAGCGAGTTGATAAGCAAATCGTGATCGAGGTACTGGATGATGATGAAGAAGAGATTAAAGAGAAGCCGCCCTCTACATTACCCAAAGTGGAGGGGCTTGTTCTTCACGATCTCGTTAAAGGTATTCAAGAACTAAATTTGAATTTAAATACTGTTAAATTTGAAGGGTTAGCTGCAAAGGCGTCTACTTCTGAACCTAAGCAGCAACAGCAACCACCACGTAAAAATTGGGATCGATGCATGTGGTACGATAGTGAAGACCACAGGTATGTGAGAGAGTGTAATGAGTTTGATGAAGCTTATAAGAAAAATGTGGTTTTCTGGAAAGACAAGAAGATTCATCTCAGGGCGACAGGGGAAATGTTCCGCTTGAACTTTGGCAGAGGTGGAATGAAGAAGATAGTGGAGGAAATACAGCATAATCTTGCCCTTGTGGAAGCATCTACATATGGGCTGCAAGTTTGTGGTAAGGAAGATGATGATGGTACAGGTGCAAAGGGCCAGTTGTGGTCATATGCTCTACAAACAGCAGAAGCAGGTAAGGTAACATACGAAAATTTACGACAGGTGGGGAATTCAATTCGAGAAACTACTGGATGGACCGATCCGGTGGATTCTCTTTCCGTATATGCTTATATTGCTAGAGCTCAAGCCAATGAAGCTATGGTGGAAGAGAAGCGGAAAAGAGATGAAGAGGTGGCTGGGGCATCAAAAAGGCCAATGAGATCTAGCAACAACAAGAAAGAAGAAGGGCCTGCTCCTAAACCTGCTCCTGAGGTGGTTATGGAAGAGGCTCTGAAGGACAAGAAGCAAGGTAAGCCTAAAGGACCCTCATATAAACTCAAGTCTGATATTGAATTGGCTAAAGATTTGAAGAAAGTTTTTGAAGAATGTATCCTAAATAGTAAAGTGGAGCTCACATTGGGCAATATTCTGGGAATTGCTAAGCGGGAGTTCCACGAAGAGATCATCGACATTATAAAAAGAAAGTGGCAGGTACCGAGTGATCAAGAGTCAGATCCAGTTAAAATCCAAGTGGTTCGTCACATTGAAGCAATTTTGGAAGATTATGAAGAGTACTTAGCAGATCTTGAAGAAGAAGAGCCAAAGCCTGTAGTGGTTTCAAGCCCGATTGTACCTGACGTAAGAAATATGCATTTTAATGACGGTGAAGATGAAGAAGTTATTCCCAAGAGTCACTTTTCGAGGACTCATTGGGCAAGAGCAATGACAGAAATAGTGGTAAAGCTTGGCGACATTGAGGAGCCGGTCTTAGCCCTCATATGGTTTAGAAATCAATCTCATGGCAAAGAATTTGCACCAAAAGGGGAAGTGGCCTATTGATGTGGATCACGGGTGGCGAATTCGAGCTGCCAACATGCTTCCTGGAGATCTTTACGGTGCATGCACGAATGTTAAGGTAACTATTGGGGATGCCTATGATGAGCAAAACTTTTTTATACAGGAGGAGCATTCCTCCTACCCATTGATTCTAGGACAACCCTACATTACGGATGTGAGGATGGAAACTAAGGTGCTGGATGATGGCTCGGCCTATGCCAGGGTTCGAAGCCGAGATGGCAAGAAAGCGGTTCAATTTCTAACTGTATGTGTTGATCATGTTAGAAACAAAGACAGTTTACGTGAACGCCCAATGCCAAATATACGTAAGGAGTTTAAAGAACAAAGATTTGCTCAGGATTTTCTTGGGGTGCCACTATAAAGCGGGACTATGGTGGTGCAAGTGAGGAGAAGTTCTCGCAAAGGGAAACCTTTTCTTCAAGATTTTTGGGGTTGACCTCTGAGGGTTTAGTATCTTACAGGAAATTTAATGATTTAACTAAGTGGGAGAAACAATATGTTTCAAGCATTCAAAGTGACTGCAGGGATGTGATGTGCTAGAACCGGATGATGTGATTTCAGGAATCTTTGAAGAGATCTCTTATGTTGATACTATGTCAAAGCTTGAGGATATCAAGCAGAATAGGTTAGAAAGTGGAACTGAAGTTGTTAAAGTGCACTCAATGGACATGTACGAGAGTTGGACATATACGAGGCACTTGTGCATATTGAGGATGACTTGGATAAAGAAGTTGAAGCACAGGTAGAGACGAAGTACAAAATAGTTGCAAAGATAGTGAGACCTGTGGCTACACCTCTACCAGAGGGAAGTGATGAATTAATTAAAGAAGCTTCTCGACAGCCTATGCTCAGAAATCCTAAGAACATTGGGCACAAATTCACGAAAGAGACATTGCAGCAGCTGAAGGTGGGAGAAGATGGTTTCCTCAACGAAGAGGAAATCAAGTGTTTTCAAGGTATGCTCGAAAAACATGGTAAAGCTTTTGTCTTTGAGCCAAGTGAGATTGGGTGTGTGGATCCAAGTGTTGTAGCACCTATGGTTATATTCACTGTTCCTCACATGCCATGGAGCTTATGTCCTATTCCAGTTCCTAAAGCTCACTTGCCAAAGCTTATCAATTTGCTTAATGAGAAGATACAAATGGGAATCTTGGAACCATCATGTGCGCCATACTTTAACTGATGGTTCACTGTTCCGAAGAAAAATGGTACTTTAAGGTTTATACAGGATATGCAGCCTGTTAACAAGGTAACAATCTGCAATGTGGGTACCGGCCCAATTGTGGATGAATTTGATGAGGCTTTTGTAGATAGGTCAATTTACTCTATGGGTGATCTTTATTCAGGATATGATCAATTTCAGTTAGCTTTGGAGAGTAGGGATCTTACTACGATGCGTACACCTCTCGGATTGGTAAGGATGTGCACTCTACCACAGGGTGCTACTAATTATGTAGCTCATATGATGAACGGCATAAATAAGGTATTAAGAGACTTTATCCTACATGTTACTATGCCTGTCATTGATGATCTACCAATTAAGGGTTGTGAGGAAGGCTCAAAAGATGAAGTAAAAGATCAAAGGGGGTGCCGACAGTTTTTTGCTCAACATATTGCTGACTGTGATGCTATTTTTCCAGGCTTGAAGAATTTAACTTAACACTTTCAGGGCAAAAATCAACTTTTGGTGCCAAAGAGGTTCTAATTGTTGGGCACATGTGCAGTCCAGAAGGTAGAAGGCCAAGTCCGGCTAAAGTTGAAGATATTCAAAAGATGAAGGAAACGTGCTCTTCGGTTACTGAAGTTCGTCGGTTTCTGGGTGCATGTGTATTCTATCTTATTTGGCTGCCATATTTTGCTCATGTTGCAGAAGTGCTTTATCAACTGTTAGGAAAGGTAAAAGATTTGTTTGGGAAGAAGTTCACACATGAGCTATGAGGAAATTAAAGAAGATGCTCTTTGAGGCTCCGACCTTGAGGAAAGTCGATAGTAATCTTAACAATTGACACTAGCCCGACAGGTATTGGATGGGCTATAGGTCAAGATGATGAAGAAGGGAACAGGTATGCGGCTCGGTTTGGAGCAAAAGTGCTCAATGCTTGCCAAAGAGGCTACCCACAGGTTAAGAGATAACTTTGGGGCGTTGCTACTCCTCTAAGGTCTGATAAAGAATACTTTATTGGAGCTTCAATCGTGGTAGAGACAGATTGCTTGCCACTGATAGGGATGATTGCAAATTGCTCTACTCCAGATATTGCTATGCTATGATGGATAGCCTATATCAAATCTCTTAATCCTGAATTTTGTCATATTGCAGGTAGAGATAATCCTGTTGCAGATATGTTATCAAGAGCTAGATTTGAAGATGAAGAAGAAATGCTGACCACAAGTGATGATGTTGGCTCGAAGTTCTATTCGTCTTCTTATCTGCATGCAAATTGTGGCAATATTGCTCATACTTTTGAGGTATTTTTTGAAGAGTTCTATGAAGGAGAATGGATTTTGATTGGTCGCTACCTTAGCACTCTTACTAAGCATGAAGGGTGGATGGATCAAGAGTACAAAAAGATTTGGAAGAAAGCTTACGGCTATTTTCTGAAGGATGGGCATTTATGGAAGCAGCCAAAATGCTCTAAAGGAGTACCGCAACGGGTTGTTTGTGATAAAGCGACTCAACAGCAGGTTATCAAAGAGTTTCATGAAAGTTTATGGGCTGGACACAGAGGGGTCTGGGCAACTTTTGTCAAGATTAAGGATCGTTACTGGTGGAAAGGTATGTATAAAGATGTGGCTCAATTTGTGGAGACATGCCTAACATGCCAGCAATATTCTAATGTATGACATCGAGATGGATTGCATCCCACCTATCCACTGGCTATGCACTACAAGTGGGTGGTGGACCTGATTACCATGCTAGTCGGTGTCTGACAGATGCGGTATATTGTTCTTGCCAGAGAGGATCTTACTAATCAGGTAGAAGGCAGAGCTTTGCGAACCAAAGCTACCAGTTCCGTATGCAAGTTCTTGCTTGAGGATGTTATTTCCAGGTATGGATGTGTTGGTAGAATTACTGCTGATAGAGGAGAGCTGGATGCAGATGAAGCTCGGGATTTCTTTGCTCGCTTGGGCATTAAATTGGCTCTCACTACAGCATACAATCCAGAGGGTAATGGTAAAAGTGAAAGAGGGCATCCGCCTATTGTTAAAGCTTTAACAAAGTCATGCTAGTGACATATTGGTGATTGGCCTAAACTCCTACCATTTCCTTTATGGGCTGATCGAACTACACATAGTTCTGTTATACAGGTTTTATGCCATTTGAGTTAATGTACGGGAAAAAACCCATTATGCCTACAGAGGAAGCGGTTATCTCTTGGATCGTAATGCCATGGGAAGAAGGTATGTCTACAGAAGATTTGCTTGCATTGCGCATTCGCCAACTTGAGAGGCGTCAGGAAGATATTGAACAGGCTAAAGTAATGCTTAAGGAAGCAAGGTTGAAGAACAAAGCAGCGTTTGATGTTAAGCACAGACTACGATCTCGTGTTATTAAAGATGGGGATTGGGTCCTTGTATATGACAGTAGCCTGGAGAACCAGTACACTGCTATGCGGAAAATGGTTAAACGATGGTTTGGACCATATGTAGTACTTCATGCTTATGATAATGCGACCTACAAGTTATGCGAGCTCGATGGCACTGAGGTCAAGGTGCCTATTGTAGGGAAAAGAGTTAAGTTGTTTAAGCAACGAGATGGTGAGATTAATATTGGAGACTTCAACACAGATCAACCTCCTGAAGACAATGTTATGTATGCATCAGACGATGAGTCTGATGATGCTAGTGATGATGCTCGTGATGATGCTCTATAAGTACGGTTGGCACAGACCGGAGGTTGTGCAGGTTTAGAGGGGGTGGATGTCATGTAGCTCCGCTCCCATGATAAGAAAGATGCTAGAAAAATTCACATCAAGTTGTTTGAAGCTTACATGATTAATGAACAGTAGTTAAGGCCTGGTAACAGGACAAGTTCAATGCTGAATGTATGTCAAATGCGGTTAAAAAGGCCAAAAGATTCCTTAATGATTCCACAAATGAGTATGCTTGAAGTGAGCATAGATGGAAGATTATGATCTAGAGCTGCAGTGCTTGAAGTGCTCTACCGGCCTGTCTTTACGGCTTGTCGATTGGAGCTACGGTGAAGAAGTTACGGCAGTTCGAAGCGGCTCGGTCGGTGTCTCAGATGGGAGTTTTGTCTATTGTCCAGAGTTTGGGATGCTGGAGCAATAGTAGCTTGATGAGTCTGATGCCCGGGATGTCATTTCATGCAATGCTTGGCCGGCAGTGGTCGTAATTGGCAATACCCGGCTGACAAGAAAGAAACTCTGATACTTTTTATCGGATGTGATGGGAAGGCCTTACTTCAATGCAATCACCTATACTTGCATCTTAAAGGTATGTAGGATTCTACGAGAGGTTGATACGGGCATCGAAGTTCAAGATGATAAGGTTAGTCAAGGACTGCTCACAAAGAATACCGTGTTTGGCAGTGCTTTGGTAGATATGTATGCCAAATGTGGTGCCGTAGATTTTTGCAGAGCTTCGTGTCTGGAATGTCTGCTCGCAATGCTTTAAAAGATATGTATGCCAAGTGTGGTGCCAAGCCATTAAATAATGGCCAAGGGCCACAATTATGTATGCCTTGATGGCCGCCCAAGCATTGGCCTCCAAAGTTTGCCCATGGTCGGCCGCCCAAGGGCCGCCCAATGTGGCACTAAGGGCCGCCCACTTTAAGGGTTATAATGTGAACAAAAGAAAAGAGGGAGGTCGATGGCGTGGGCTGGCAACGAGCAGGGAAGAGAAGTTGCTCACGATGCTTGCTAGGAGGCTCGGACGATGACGAACATGAAGAAACAAATGCTGAACATCCAGAGGCGGCCCTTTTCGGTAGCAACCACATAAAATTCCGTGTTGGTCACTGTCCGGGCTTGCCACGTCATCAAGCCTGCTCCCACACCACGATAGTCTCACAGCACCGTGACTGAGTGGTGGGGGCAAAAAACTTGAAGGGCTATTATAGGAGAACCTTCAACGAAGAGGGAGGAAGGGAGTTTTAGGGTTGCAACGAGGAAGAGCAGGAGAACGAGGGCAGCGAGGATTGCAAGGAGGAGAAGCTTGGGGGAAAAAAGGGCTTGGAGCAAGAAAATATCCTTCTCTCTTGCTTTTGTCCTCGAGGCAAGCAAGGCTCTCTCTCTTGATCCCCAATCAAGCTAAGCAAGGGAGTAAGGAGGTAAGCAAGGGCGAGCTCTCTCTCGATCGTCCTCCAATCCACAAGGCTCGCTCTCGGTCTTTGCTAAGGAAGGAACCAAGGGGATACTTCCTCTTTCGGCTTAAGTAAGGGCTTTGCAACCAAGGCAACCTAGGAGACTCTTTCTCATCGGCTTAGGCAAGGAGAGATCAACAAGGGCTTGTAAGCAGTCAGGAGAAGAAATAATCTTCGGCATAGACAATGATTAAAGACAAATCAAACAGATGGAATCGGCACAATAGGATTTTTGTTAGCAGGCAAATTAGTTTAATTATCTCTTTTTGATGAATTGCGGAGCCGTTAACGGCCTGAGTGATTTGTAATGGGAGTTTAAGGTCATATATTGTCATTAGCATAATTTAATGGTGTTGTTAACGACACTTCTTCTTGATTGCGTATCAGTTTCGTTGGTGTTACCAATTTTCAAGCAACTTTTGTGCGTCGATAGCATTACCAAGTAATTGACTGCTACTGTATTGTACGGTGCGACAATTTTTCGCTCTCAATTTTTCCACAACCAGCAGCGCGACGCTGACCTGGCTCAAGTTTCGAACACTTCTCCCGCGACAGCGAAAAGCTTCAGGCTTCTCACGAGACAATGCCTTTGTGAAAAGATCTGCAAGGTTGTCCTATGTTGGCACATAAGCCAAGCTGATCTCTCGTGCTGAGAGCCTCTCCTTGACATAGTGGTAATGCACCTCAATGTGCTTTGTGCGAGCATGAAAAACTGGGTTCCTTGCAACTGCCAATGCGCTCTGACAGTCAGTGTAGATAGTGTTGGTAGTGTCCTTTCCATAAGGTGTCTGATCCATACGCACTCAACCGTAGCTGTGAAGACTGCCCTGTACTCAGCCTCACAACGCGAAGTGGCCACAGTAGGTTGCTTCTTGCTCAACCATTATATACATGAACTGCCAAGCATGAAACAAAAACCACTTGTGGACACTTGCGTGTCGAAACAACCAGCCCAATCTGAGTCTGAAAAATCATGTAAGTCTCGCGGCAATGATCCCCCCTTGGGATAAAACAAGCCAAGATGTAAAGTGACACTAAAGTAGCGAAAAGTCCTCTTGACAGCCTACCGGTGCTTAGACCTTGGGCTATGCATAAATCCGCTGACCTGTGAGACTGCAAACTGAATATCTGGCCTCGTGTTGCATACATAAATGAGGCAGCCAACAACAATTTGATAAAGAGTGACATCAGTAGGATCACCAGCATCATGTAGACTTAACTTCAAACCTGTTTCCATGGGAGTGGCAATAGGTTTGCAATCCTCAAGTCCAACCTTATATAGGAATGTCTCTATGTAACTTTTCTGACACAAGGTAATACCACCATCACACTGCTTAAACTCTATACCCAAGTAATGATGCAACAGCCCCAAATCTTTCATCTTGAAAGTAGCATTCAAATCAGCCTTAAATTCAGCAATATGTCTCTCATTTGGTCCAGTGATCAGCAAATCATCGACATAAAGAACCAGAATGAGAAGTACATCACCCTCACACTTTACATACAATGCGCTTTCTGTTGGACTGTTACGAAAGCCTCGATTGACCAAATGTGTGTCAACTTTCTAATACCAAGCACAAGGAGATTGCTTCAACCCATACAAAGCCTTCTTACATCTGCACACTTTGTCCTCTTGTCCTTTTATAACAAATCCGCGAGGCTACGCTACATAAACTTTCTCAAATATGTCACCATTTAAGAAAGCAGTAATAATGTCTGATTGATGTACATCCCAACCAAAATGAGTTGCCAATGCACATAGAAAACGCACAATAGTCATACGACAAGTGGGAGTAAAAGTCTCTTCATAATCGATGCCTCTTTACTGTGCATAGCCCTTTGCAACAAGTGGAGCCTTATGGCGATCGATCTCACCATCCGGCTTGCGTTTCAACTTGTAAACCCACTTTGTACCAATGTCCCTTTTGCGAGGAGGCAAATCACATAAAGTCCATGTGTCATTTTCTATAAGTGCATCATATTCTGATTGCATGGCTGCCATCCAATTTTTTGAATTCTGTGCTTCTTTAAAAGACAGAGGCTCCTCAACATCATGTAAGCTAAACACAGCCAAAACATAACAATCTGATGCATAAGATGCATGGTGAGAGCCTGAACGAGTACGACTAGACAAAGGTGCATCCAATTTACTATCACGCAAAGTGTGCACCAGCCATTTTGGCATACCTCTAGCCTGCTCATTTTCAGCCCTTTCTACATCATGTACATTTGCATCAATAATAGGCTGATCTGTAACATTTTCAAAAACCCCCAGAGGCTGTACATTTGCCTCATTGGAAATTACATTCGTATTTCCACCACTGAAAAGAGGCAACAAAGTGTCATAAATGTCCTGTGAGCTTACATTAATGTCTCTAGTACATGACAGCAAGGGCTGAACATAATCTTCCACAAACACTACATCCCGTGAAACCAGAATACGCTTTGTTTGCGGATGATATAACCTGTAACCTTTCCTTTCAGCACTATAACCAACAAAAATACATTTGACAGCCTTACCATCCAATTTTTTGCGCTGTGTTTGTGGCAACAAAGCATATGCCAAACAGCCAAAAACACGCATGTGCTCAATAGAAGGCTTTATATCATGCCATGATTCATATGGAGTAATAGACTGCAAAGCTTTCGTAGGACACCTGTTTAGTACATAAGTGGCACACATGATGGCCTCAAGCCAAAAAGAATGCGGCAAAGCTTGACTTTTGACCATACATCGTGCCATTTCCGTAAGTGACCTGTTTTTCCTCTCAGCAACACCATTTTGTTGAGGTGTATAAGGCACTATACATTGGTGTTTTATCACACGACTAGCCAAAAATGCATTAAATTCATGAGACATATACTACCCCCCTCGATCGGAACGGAGGTGCCCATAGTACATTTCGAGACATTTTCAGCCATAGCCAAAACTTGTTTGAAGCACATAAAAACTTCGGTCTTTGCTTTAAGCGGAAATACCCATGCATGCCTGGAGTAATCATCAATAAAAGTCACGAAGTAAAGGTAATTGCCAAACGACAGAGTTTGCATGGGCCCACAAACATCGCTATGCACAAGCTGCAACCTGCATGTGACCCGAACTGAACCATCATTTGGAAACTTAGAACGTTGCATCTTACCCAAAATACAGCCTTCACAAACATGTTTGACAGGTGCTTCAAGAGGCAGCAAAGAAGCAACCATATCAGATTTTTGCAAACGCAGCAAACTGGCAAAATTCAGATGACCAAAACGTGCATGCCAAAGTTTTGCATATGAAATAGCCCTTGAATCTGCAACAACATTTGCAAAGTTTTGTCCACACTTGTCATACAAAGTGAGCTTATACATCCCATGGCACAAAAGGCTAGATGCAACAATTTCATCACCAAAACTGAGATCATGAATTGTACATCTGTCATCCACAAATTTGACTACAAGTCCATGTCTAGCAAGTGCGGATACTAACAAGAGATTCTTCTTGATCCCAGGTACATAAAGTGCATCAACAAGTGTGAAGGAACTACCATTTGCAGCAATAAGTACAATCTTTCCAACTCACTGAACCGGATAAGAGGCATTGTTGACACAAGTGACTGAATTCCCATGAGGGACAAACTCGAGAGAGGTGAACAACTCACGATGTGAGGTAATGTGCTTTGTAGCACCACTATCAAAATACCACACATGTGAATCTGTAGCAACTGACAAGCATGCTTCATGGACAACAGGATTGTAAGTGCACTCTGCGCTAAAAGCCTATTCTGCATCAACATCAGCATTACAGTCTCCTTTTACAAAAGACTCAACAATGGCTGCAGTTGTAGTGGAACCAGCATTTGTAGTGGAACCACCGTCTTTCTTCTTAGCCTCTTTGGCCTTCAACTTAGGACACGACTTGATCAAGTGATCATTCGCTTTACAATAATGGCAATGCATCTTATTTTTACCCTTATCACCAGAATTGCAAGACAAAGTGCTGCCAGCAGAAGCATTGGAAACAAAAGTTTTGCCACTCGCAGCAGAACCATAAGAAGTGGCTGCATTGCTGTTACCACCCTTTCTTTGAGAAGCAATAAAAGCCTGTTCAACTCCACGCTGTCTAGTCCTATTTTTTCTGGAAAGTGACTCTTGCAACAACAATGTGCATAATGCATCAAACTTGACAACTTCAGGATTTCCTTGGGTCATCAGTCTTCAAGTACTAGCAAAAGTCTGGTAGGAATTTGGTAAGGCATAAAGAACAGTCGGCACAAGGGAACCGTGTGAAATGACTTCACCTGCAGAAATAAGTTGCTCATTGATATCCTTGACACTAGCAAGGAAATTGTCCATATCATCTTCCTCATGCATAATCTTCGACTCCAGCTCTTTACGCAACAAAGCAATTTTATCCTCATTGCGACTTGCATAAAGACCAGCCAATATATCCCAAGCCTGTTTTGCAGATTTTGCTGAACGGATGTGAGGAACAATGGTGCGCTTCACAGACAACGCAATCAATGCATGAGCCTGTGCATCCTTTACATCCCAACGAGCTTGTTCTGCCGTAGGCAAAAGAACTCTAATAGCAGCAATCCTTGCAGCAAGACCTGCAACATCCTCAACATGCCTATATCCTCAGAACCAGGACGTACATCAATGCCTTGCACAATATTCCAGACACCCTTTGACACAAGAACATGTTGCATCATGTAATCCCACATAGGGTAATTGTCCCCATCCAACCTTTCCTGAGCAGGAAACATCGTGAACACATCTGTGTTGTTGTCAGCCATGGTAATGCTGCACCTGATGTGAAAACTGCCCGAAAAT
The DNA here is from genome assembly GCF_014529385.1 of Adiantum capillus-veneris. NCBI lineage: Eukaryota > Viridiplantae > Streptophyta > Polypodiopsida > Polypodiales > Pteridaceae > Adiantum > Adiantum capillus-veneris. The sequence goes on from NC_140945.1 coordinate 122,397,386, forward strand.
AGGAGAAATGGAGCGGAAACAACACGTGCTATATATCACAAATCGTAGAAGACTGTAAGGCACCTATTATGCAGAAAACGACAGTAAGAGAAACTCTGCACAAAATGACGAAATAGCTTGTGCAGTACTGCCTGTAGTGGAAACGAAGGCCGAAATGAGTCCGAATCAAAAATCTGAGCAGACTAAGCTCTACGAGCTTTACTGAAATATTTGTCGACCTGAAAACGCTCGCCAAAGCTCACTAAAAGGAGAAAGTGAGCAGGCGTGTAGTGGAGCAGCTGGCGACTAAGCCCGGGAGGGCGTAACCTGCTCTGATACCAATTGTTGGAATTAGGGTTGCAGAGAAACGCACACAGCTTGTAGATGACGAAGGAAGCTCAAGGCACACAATAGAGAGTGTGTTACTTAGTGTGCAATGGAAAGATAGATAGCACTTAAGTGATGGGCGTATATACAATGCTCGGGGGAAAAAACCTCCCAAAGAGGGAAAAAATGCCCCGGCGGTCCTAGTGTGTTCACACACATCACTACCACATGTATATGGTAACAAACACTTCCCCCTTCCTTGGGTAGATCATACTTTTTGGAAAGATTTCATCACCTTTTGAAACCAATTGTTCCAAGTTGTTATGGGTGAAGGCTTTAACCAATAGTTTTCGACCGCCCTATGCATTGCATCTAGTTGCAAGGGTGGTAAGGTACTCTCCCATTATTTTATTTGCAACATTGTTGTAGGTGGTGAACTTACAATAGGAGGTGCAAACTCTTTCTTGCTTGTATGGATATGTGCAATGGTAGGTGGTTGTGTTGAAGCTTCTATTTCCGTATAGGAACTAAACAAAGAGCAAGAAGCTTCATTTGATTTCCCTATTCCTGAGCTAGGTGGAACAAATCGTTCTTTCTTCGGTACCCAAACTAGCTCTGGAGTAGGTGTGTAGCATTCCGTGATTTTTTCCATTCCGCGATCTTCAATTTGTTTTGGAGCCACGAGATTGAGCTCACATGGGCCCGGTGACAAGTAAGAGTACAATTTTACGTTTTGGCACCCAGATTTGACCATTTCCTTTATAGTAGCCTTGGGCTTCCAATAGTTTTTTAGGAATCCAACGCAACGTTTCTTTACATTTCTTGGGGAGAATGGGACGTCTCTTACCATGGTCCTGTCTTTTAGCACTGGCTATGGTCGCTAAAGAAGCTTTAGGAACCCACTTGTATGTTTTCTTTGTTATATTGGGATGGGTCTTGTGTGTCTCAAGCTTCATTTCAACTACATCAGTTGAAGCTCTAGAGAGTTGGGCTATGGGGGCATATGGTTCAACCTCTTGGACATACAATGTTTTGGGTTTTATTTCCTTAAGAGGCAATATCTCAGGGACTATGGCTTGAGTGGCTGGGCTAAGAGTTGGTTTCTGTGTTGTGACACCCCCTGTCCCCCAATCAATAGTGCATTTGGTGGCTATCATCCACGTGTGTCCTAGGTTTACATTACCCTCCATAGTTCCAACAGGCATGACCAAAAAGTCTTGAGCTACAACACCATTGTCATAACTGACAAAAGTGTGCCAGATTCCAAAAACCGCAGTTTTTTTCTTGTTGACACCCTTGACTTGGATAATACTCTCAGATAGAGGTGGCTTTCCTAACTGACACCACACCCCATATGATAGCAGATTATATTTAGCACCCGTGTCCAATAAGGCGTTATATAGCACTTATCCATAGGTGCTGTTTAGCTCAATAGGGTATCGTAGAGGTTTGTCAGAGTACAACCAATCCTCGTCGATTTCAACATGGAATGCATGTGTAACTCCAAGTTTAGCCTCTCGTTTTCATCTTATGCGTTGTTGTCGCTCCTTAGCCTCAGCTTGAGCTTGTATCTTCTTCAATTCTGCTTGTGCCTTGGCTGCCCTTTTTGTATGGATGGCACGTAGCTCCTCATGGCTTAAAGGATCATAGTATCTTTTAAATTTTCTCCCATTGAAGAATCCAATGGTTTCAACTCCATCAAGAGTCTCCACACAAATGGTTCCTTGTGGAGTTTTCTCACATACTCTATATGGTCCTTTTGTCGCATATTTCAACTTTTCTTTTCGTTATGTACTCCATACATAAGGACTTTATCACCAACATTGATATCTTTGTTCTTTAGATGACGGTCAAACCGTTTCTTCCTCTTATCTTTCTCCACAAGTGCATTTTGCACAGCTAATTGCCTCTCTTCATCTAGCCTTTCAAGGATATGTAATCGCTCAACTAAGGGGTTACCATCCCAACCTTCTTGAGAAGCTACTCGAAAACTAGGAACGACAAACTCCCATGGCATAACCGCTTCTTGGCCATACACCATCTTAAATGGTGTGCAATTAATGGCAACTTTGTATGCAGTACGATAAGCCCATAGAGCTGATGTAAGCTTTAAATCCCAATCTGTGCGATGAGCTTCCACCGTTTTGGTTAAGATAGAGATTAAGGTCTTGTTGGTGCTCTTAGCTTGGCCATTTGCTTGTGGATAATAAGGTGTGGACTTATGGTGAGCTATCATACATTTGGTAGTGAGTTCTTTTATTACTCCATTTATAAAATGAGTACCATTGTCACTCACAATCTCAAAGGGACAACCAAATCTTGTAATAATGTTCTTAAAGAGAATGTTGGAGGAGCGACTCACACACCCATGAAGTGCATGCAAACACTACCTAGATCAACATAATGTCAATCGAGGACACACATGACACGATAGGCACATGGAGGAAATATCTTTAGCTTGTCAGGCTGAGACCATCCTACACATACAACACTCTGGAAGGCCAACTATACCACAATCAAGAACCTCACTGCTCTCAACTACACCACCTAGCCACATACACACATACAGAAGGTAACTCACCTAATCATGCCAAATTCGTACGAAACTTAAGGAACACCATCCCCTCACTAGGATACACCTGTCCCTAAGCTCTACACTCAAAACCCTCACTCTAAACCCATATGCGAAAAACACGTAGGATGACAGAGCAAAATTTTGAAAGTGCCCAAAACTGAAATTTATGAGTACCTATGCGTAGCTTATGTCGCCACGATTCTATAGACTACTAGCATGCAGAAAACAGACATCGTTTGATACACTTACAGCCACAAATAGCTCGTAGATGCTTCGGCGTGTGCGCTTCGTCTCGCGTGGAATGCTTGGCGTTGTCGCGTAGCTCTTCTCCTCGAGCCTACAACAATGGTGCAGTCGGATCTCCAATGTGTTGAGCAAGCCGGGCGTAGCGAGAGGATAAAGCTCACGCTCACTCTCTTTCTCTCTCACACACAGTAGACGGCAACGCTAGAGTTTTGATTATGATTAAAATCTCCTTTTACAAAATGACCTAGGTACCTTATATACTAAGGCTACCTTAGGTTTAACCCAAAATGGGGTTGAAAGGGTCAAATGGTTTTGTATTTACAATCTGGAACTGCCATTGCACCCCGGCTTCTGAAACTAGAATAACTACTCATTACAAATGACGTTTATAGCCATAATCCACAGCATTTCATAACTCGCAAAAGATAAGACTTTGGTACGAAACTTGAGTTATGTTGTGTTGTTGACCCAGCGGTCAACACTCCCCCCTTCTACGTTCATGTCGTCCCCGACATGACCTGATTGTTGATGGCGATGTGGTCTTTGCTGTTGTTTTGGCTTCATTTGTTGCACTGCTTGTAACTTTGTCGAACCACAACAAGAACTATGATCCATTAGAGCGGACATCTATCATCATAACCATTCATCTTTTGAGATCCTCTGATTACTTTTATGTCTGCTCTTCTTCATTGGGGACTTCTTTGTTCCTGTGCAATCATGTTGTTAGTGTTGTCTGCAGCTTTTTCATTGTAGGCCATTCTTCGACTCGCCATTGAGGAGAAGTATGCTATGATCTGAAATTGGTGCTCCAATTCATTTGTCAATTGATTTGAGTAGCATTTCCTTATTGTTGATGTAGAAGGAATATGTACAAGAGGGTGGTGATAGGTGTCTTTAGATTAGGGTTTGAAACCTGGATGACCAAAGGGGAAAAACCCGGGGGGGGGGAAATGCCTTTGGTATACGCTCTTATTGGAGTTGAGCAGTTGAACGTGAAGTACATGTTCATGAAAGGTGAGTGCTTGGGTGAAACACGAAAAGAGTGCCTGATGCAAGTGCCAATTATGGGACACTCTATATGCATATGAGAAATTTGTCACCAAAAGCATGCAATGTGAAAGAAGGAGATGATGGGTGTTTCGAGGAATAAATGTAGCACATGTGACATCAAAAGATGTCTCAATAGCTTCCACCTTTCCAAGAAGGGTTGTCGATGTAGAAGTTTCTCCACTCGTTTCTCACTGTGCTCAGTACGTGAGTGTCTTTTGGACCTTCTCCTTCACTTCACCAGACTTAAGTACTTAGACTTCGACTCTTTTGCTCACCTATACCAGCATGAGCGACACAACGTAAATATGCTCAACTCTTCCAGCTTGAGCAGTACCTAGAATAGCTAAGACGCTTAGACCACAGAGAATATTACTTGAAGCTTTGGGACTAACACCTCACTCATTTTGTGGCTTAGCTACTCGACTCTGACTTGTATGACTTGTCGGTTGCATGTTGACACTGCTTTGTGACAAGTTCTTCAGCTGTTGTATTGGCTGCTGAGACATACTTCGTGAAGTTTCATCATTTTCCTGTACCTTCTTCTCTTTGTAGTGCTCAGGCCTCTCGTCGGTCTTTTCTTCATGTGGATTACGGATTTTTTTATTTTTTCTTAATAATAAACAAAGAAAATCTTAAAACAACTCAACAAAAGAAAATTCATTCAAATAGAAATCTAAATGCTATGTACACTATACACATGTCCCTAGGGGCTCATATATGGATTTTGTCCCCATACTCCTTTGTAACACTACTATGAGGGCATATACTCTAAATTTCGTCAAAAAATTATCACAGTAAAACGCAAAAATTCAATGCATCTCACAAAACATTGCCCTCTAATAGTCATAATGTTAGGTTCGCATTCATAATGCCTCCCCCCTTCCTATTTGGAGTCATCCTTTACGACAGGGTATCGCAAAGGGTATGTGTTGTGCATGGGCAATTAAAAGTTGTGCCTATGCAGGCCTTGTAATGTAGCCCTATTATGCATACACAGTCAATGCATGGAAAAGATTTATGTTGTGCAAGATGTGGGTATAAGCAATTTTCTTATTGGCATTTGTTGGTGAGGCTTCCTATTCTAAGCAATGTAATGGTCTTTGAAGCTTCTGTATCGTTGCTTGATTGAAGCGACTTGCTCTCTTCTAATTGTACTGTAATCGTAGGAAGAATTGTAAGAATTCAAGTGGCGATGCACTGACAGCAGTTTTGTTGTTCTTCTTTGGGACCCATTTCTTTGTGATTATTGGTTGTTTTGTTGCTGACGCTCGTTTGGGAACCCATACTTGCCCGTGCTTCGTTTGTGTTTGAAGAGACTTCTTTGGGATCCACCTTTTTGTTGTGTGAGTCAACAGTGGTCTTTGCTTCAGCCCTTGTACGCTTGGTTGGGGACGGGATTTAGGCTTTGAAAGTTGATACTGTGGTTGTTTTGGAATCCAAATGAATTCCTGACTTTTTTTGTGCTTGAATCAACTTCTTTGGAGCCCAAACCTGAGTTGTGAAAGCTTGCGACTTTGTGATATTCTTACCCGTTCGTGCACGCTTTCCTTGTTTTTGTTTTGGTGTTGGATCTTGTGATTTGTCATTAGAGATCTTTGTCTTCTTGATCCATATCTGTTTTTGGCCGATCTGGCTTTTTGGTATTCAGATTTGTCGAGCTTTTTGGCTTTTACTTGTTGTCCTGTTCTTTTGACCTGTCATGGTTGTTGCTGAAGGGGTTGGTGATAGTGATGGCCTGAGTTGATGATAGGGGATGTCGTAAGATTCATCACTATAGCTATTATCCTCAGCAAGGTTGACTTCTTGTACTTTCCCTTGATTTTTTGGCTAGTAGTGGAAAGTTACTGTCTGTTTGCTCGTGGGTGGTATTTTCTTGGAGGACTTTTCTAGCCCATTGATTAGAGCATTGTTAGCTTGTTGCTCTGGTCGTATTCCTCCTAGCTGAGTCTTTGCATCCTTATTAGGAGCCATGTATGAGGATGCTTGTGGTGGCTATGTCTTAACCGAGGACTTTGGAATCCACTTTTGATGCACGTTATTCGTGTAGCGATGACATTGATCCCCGTGTCGTTGATCTTCTTGAAGCTCGAAGTGTTCTACAGAGTCATAGAACTCGTCGTCTTCTTCATCTTTTGATTCTCCACATTCCTTTGTTTGATCCTTATGTCGAGAGCTTGTTGATGTCTGGTTCTCTTCGTTTTCCTGGATTACACTCACTGCAAAATAAGGAATGACATCATAGCCATTTTCATCACAAAACTTTGTTGTGGGAGCATCCTCCACGGCGCACACGTCCAGAGTAGCCAAGATGTGTTCCCATCCAAAAGGCTCTAACTCTTCTTCAGGAAATGGTTCTAGGATATAGTCCCTATCCTCTATAACCCATTCTAGGATACATTCCTCACGTTTCAAGCTACCACATTGTGAAGCTCCACACATCCACAGTTCTTTAGGCTTACCTAACCAAGCTGGAAGTTCTGATCCTGCTACTGTGGCGGAATCAAACTCCTTAACTGGTGTTCTCGTCACATCCCTATAGCTATGGTCCCTCAAGTTTATCTTTGTTATGGTTTCCATATGTCTCAGGTATATATGGTCATAACCCCAATCTTGGACCATTTTCAATTGTTGCATGAATGGTCTTCCCAAAATGATGTCATAGTTGTTCTTCTTACCAAAGTCAACAACAGCAAAAGTGTGTTCATATTCAATGCCACAAGAAGTAACAAGTACTTTTTCTAGCAGTCCTAGGGGCTTTTCCTTGTGTCCGTCTGCAAGCTGTAGGGTCATTCGTGTGGATATCAAGGCAGGTTTTTCCCATTTTTTCCAAACCTCTTTGGTTGCAATGGCCACACCAGCTCCACTGTCAAGGATTGCCATGGTTTTTACATTATTGAATTTCACAGGAAGGGTGGTGTTTCCCTCTTCTCCCTCGTAATACTCGCCTACCTTGTTTAATGGAACTGGCCTAGTATTTAGTTGAGGCATTTCAAGCTCTTTGATGCCTTCCTCGATTTGAGTCATTGGGGTTTCTACACCAAATTTCTCTAGACATTTATCCACATTAGCCCACATGTTTGGTCTTATTCTGAGCAACTCGGCTAACATTATTGTACAGGTGACTGGGGTAGATAGAATATCTACTAGCCCCTTTGAATCGATGGCCTTGAGGGGAGACAGTATCTGTGATGGGACTGCAACCACATCTGACTTGGTCTCGTACTCTCCCATGTAGGACGGTAGTGTTCTTAGCGAATGGGGTTGACTATCCATAGATTGTACAGATCCTTTGTCGCCCCAATACGATCGCACGTCTAGATTTATTTGAGATCCAATCTCAAATTCCTCTATTGGTGGTAGAAACACTCCTTGTTCATCACCAGTCTTGTCTACTAGTCTTCTTAGGTCATCGGCTTCATTGGCCTCTCTGACTTGTTTCCACAATTCGTCAAGACCACCTATCTCTTTACAATCCTCAGGTATAGCTTGGTGAAATCCCTCGGAAGAGTTATCCATGGTATTTAGTACTATCCTTGGTTCTAATGCTGGGTCTTTGAGGTTTGGTCTGTGCTCATGACTAGAATCTGGCTCTTTTAGTTCCTGGTTTGGTGGGATTACTTGTGTAGGCATGACACGGATCACATCCTCAGGTTTTGCAAATGGTGGTTCTAGTAAAGCTTGGGCTGTTTGAATCATTTTCTGGCACATTTCAAACCTTTGCTTTTCTAGTTCCCCATAGGGATATGTCATCCACCTGTGTTCTTGGGTTTGGTTGTTTTTGAGCCTCACATCATAGGCTTTCAAGAGGGCATCTAATGTCTCATTAACCTTCTCTGCCAACACAGATCCTCCTGAACTAGCACTTCTCGATTTCTCATCCGTGGATGGTTCTTCTAGAGGTTTAACCATCTGTGTAAGAGAAGGTGCCTCCTTTTCCTCATGTTGTTTTATCTTCTTTTCAGCTTCGGTAAGCTTCTCAGCTAGGGATTTTTGCTCTCGTTCCCTGCGTGCTTTCATCCTAGTCTTTCTAGCTTTCTAACTATTTCATTTGCTCTTGGTTTTCTGACTAGGTGCGTCTGTCTTTGGTCCATCATCTTTCATTGGACTCATGTCACTTTCCGCGTTCTTTGTCTCTGGATTCTCATCAGCTTTCTTTTGAGCTTGTGCTCTCGTAACCACTTGAACTGGTACGACATTTTCATTTTCTGAGCTATTAGGTAGCTGAATAATCCCTAATACATTTGTCATGATTTTCTTGATTTGGTTTGGGTTTTTTGGGCAATCGGGGATCGAGTGAGTGATGCCACACTCAAGACAATAGGCATTTACTTCAGTGATCTCCGTATGAGGACATTGTTTGACCAAGTGGTTGTCACGACTTTTGTGACAATCTGTCTCTGGTTGAGGAGATTCTTTTAGCATTTCCTCTTGGCTATAAGCAAGCTTTGACCTAGATAAGCCGCTATTTGCAATGAATCGCAATGTCCTTTCGTCCATTTCATACCTTCTTTCTCTCGATTGAAACCCAGGAGGTGGAGGTTGTACCGGCCTCACCACTCCATGTGTTTCTCTCACATTTTGTTGCTCCGAAGGGTAGTACTCACTTTGGTTGCTATACCACATTGTAGCTGGTACTGGCGTTGGTTTATTTGATGCTTCCATCATTGGCATGTATCTCATGTCTACCTGCATTCTAGCACCTGGCAGCGGAGGTTGTTGTCCTAAGACAAGCTGTGGCCTTAAAACTCCTACTGGTCCTGGCGTATTCCCTGTAATGTATCTAGGTGGAGTAGGTGCTTCTGGAACAGGTTGTACATACGTCTCCCTAGCATTTTCCATGCTATAATAGCACTCTTCCCCCGTATGGTTCGTCCATTTTCTCTCAATTTCACACCACTTCGGCTCTCCCGAATCAGACCTTACAAGAGGAATCAACCTCTTGACCAAGTCGTCGATAAGCTTTTCTTGATCAATAGGTGCCATTGGCTTGGCAATGGACTCACTTATCTGTGAAAAACTGTGCTGAGAGGATGTGTCATCTCCTTGACTCTTTAAGTCGTTTTCTTTGTATGCCTCACAGTTATCCACTAGATAAAGAGCTTTTTTGATCAACTCGTCTAGCGTCATCCTCCTTATCATATGCAGATCCTTCTGAAGGCCTGCATGTCTCATTCCCTGAATAAAGATCAACATCAATCGTGCTTGCGTAGGTAATTCCGCTCTCGGACAGAGCTTAACATATCTCTTGAGCCGTAATGATGCTTTGCGTACTGATTCATTCTCTTTCTATTTGAATCTATGGATTTGTGAGACTGTGTTGTGAGCAATGCCTTTTGGCGAGAATTCTTCAATAAACTCCTCAAACAGATCATCTAAGGTCTCAAAATCCCAATTTTCCACCGAGTCAAACCATGTAGCTGCATCATCTTCCAAATCCCACAAACTGTGTCGCAAAATCTGAAACTTCCTCTGCTCTAATCACTCTTCTAAAAGCTGTTACGTGATCTCTCGGATCTTTATCTCTGGAGTATTTTCTGTTTACCCATTTCTGGACTTGGGATGGTCTAACTCGTCGATTGTCTACAAGTCTAACAAGAGACTCTCCCAATCCTTCTCTCGTTATCGCTCTTGAAGGGAATCCTGGTGGCTCTCTTCTTGGAATTCCTATAGGAATTCTCATGTTTGGTGGAGGCATTTGTGGTCCTTCATTGACCAAATATCCACCTCTTTCTAGTACAGTCTGTGGATTTGTGCTTTCTACAACTCTATATTCTCGTCCATACTTGTCGACAACTATAGATCTCCATTGACAGTCGACTCCGTATGTGTAGACATATAAGAGCTTGTAGTCCGTTATCTCTTCTATGTATGGATCTGAGCACCTATAAAGATTGGTCTCATTGTCGTCAATGTATCTATATAGTCCTTCACTCTCATGACCAATCATCCAAACTCTCTCAACAAGATGGATCTTTATCAATTGCAAGTTTGGAAGATCCATTGTGGGAGGATATTCCTCTATCGTCGGGATCTCCAAGCTTGTGTAAGCTGCGTTTGAATCTAGGGTAGACATGATTTCTGGGCTTAAGAGCTTTTGCTTGGTTCAAGTAGACTTAGTCCACTGTGTTCAAGTGCTTTGGTTAGGTAAAAGTCAAAACTATGTCCAAAACCGCAACCGTTTCGTCACAATTCTCGCAAATTGTCGCTTTTAGACACCCCTAACTTGCGGATGTATTTTGAGGCCTCAAACGACGTTTTTTTCAAAGTTGAACTAAGTGGTTGCCGTGGGCATACATTTAGTTGAAGTTTTGCTCTAAGATCTGTAGAGCCGCTCTCAGGCTACGTTTTGATATAAAAACTTTTCCGATCCGATACCATTTGTGACAGTTATGGCCAAAATAGTGAAATGCAGTTTAGACTGGTCAAAATGATTCCAAATTCAATTTTAAAAGAAGATTTGGGATCTTTGTGACACTGTGAACACTTCTGTATGGTCAAAACTTTTCCGATCCGATACCGTTTGTGAAAGTTATGGCCAAAATAGTGAAATGCAGTTTAGACTGGTCAAAATGAGTCCAAATTCAATTTTAAAAGAAGATTTGGGATCTCTGTGACACTGTGAACACTTCTGTATGGTCAAAAGTACAGTTGGACCCTAAAACTGGCCTAGAGACATCCTACACGTAGGATGTCTAGATGCTCAGAATTTAACAAAATTTGGTCCAGAGACTCCCCCCCCTTAAGTCTAGCAACACAATGGTATGCTCAGAATTTTGTTTGGACCTAAAAATGGCCTTGAGACATCCTACGCGTAGGATGTATTTTTGCTCCGAATGACTTGAAATTTTCACCCTAGCTTCTCCTTGATGTGTTGATCACAGTGGTGTGCTCATAGGTTGGTTTGGAGTCCTAAATCAAGCTGGAGATATCCTACGCGTAGGATGTCTAACTGCTCATATTTTGTCCAAACTTGATCCCAAGATTCTCCTAGTGCTCAGCAACCCAATGGTATGCTCAAAATTTTATTTGGATGCCAATAGGTCAAGATTTAGGCTACATGAGCTTCTAGTGCACTCCAAGAGTAGGATGTCTGACAATTCTTGTCTTTGCTTGGTAAATAGGCCAAACAAGGTCCAAATTCACTTTTGAAAAAAGTTCTGGAATCCTTGAGACACTTAGAACCTCCCTATATGGCTACATTAGAATTTTGACCACTTTATGACCCTGGAATAGGATGTCTTTTTGCTCTGTTTCAGCTCAAGCTTGCACTGTAGCTTCCCCTTGATGTCAGCAACCCAATGCTATGCTTAGATTTGAGTTTGGATGTCAAAAGACCCCAAAACTAGCTATCCTTGCCTTTTTCAGTCAAAAATGCTAAAGTCTGTTCAATCTTCCCTTTCACTGACCCAAATGAGATGAAATTTATCACATGCACTCAATACAACATTTAGAACATGCCTATGGAGTCATCCTATGGTTTGGTCTCAAAATTAGGCCTTGGACACAATTTGGGTAGGATGTCTGGCAATTCTCATCTTTTGGCTTTGATCTATCAAAATTTGGTCAAATTTCCACTTTCCAGGTGAAAATAGGGTAAAACCTACCTTCTAAACACACTGGTAACCTCAAATTTTCAAAAAAGTTCCCAGATCACCCTGTAGACATCCTACGTATAGGATGTCTACTACTGAATATTTTCCAGACTGAAGTGTCCCTGATGCTTCCTTATGCTCTCAACAAGTGCAAGTATGCTTCACAATTGCAAAAACATGCAAAAATCACTCAATTTAAGCCTTTTCTAAAATTTTACGTTTTCTGACTCCACCTTTTGGCTTTTGGTCAACAAAAATAGGGAAAAACACCCAAGTCAATATGTTACTAGGGTAAAACCTACCCTCTGAACCCACTGGTGCAGTCTGAATTTTCAAATTTGGTCTCCAGAACCCCCTTGAGACATCCTACGCGTAGGATGTCTATGTTTACAGAATTGCAGGTTTTCTTCACAGAACCCTTGCAAATGCTCTTTTATATGCACAGCATCAGTCAGTCATACAAAAATATCCACAAAAGCTTGTTTAATGCATTTTTATCCTCAAAAGCACACTTTTCCGTGATTTCAAATGCAATCAAGCACTTTAGCAAATAATTCAGTGTTGAATAGCTCTAGATCAGAATCGGATCACTTACCTAAAGCTACTCCTACAAATCATATGGGGTTTTGCATCTATGAGTAAAAAAATGCTTCACTGCCACACACGGACTAGTAAACGCTTTTATCACCTCACAAATCACTCGACCACCAACAACTACTCTAATCCACAGATCCTAACTAAACCTATCTAGTCGCAGACCCTCGGCAAGACACACGCTTCCTGGCTATCCACTTGATCGCGGAATATCCTCTTCCGGATCCACTTAAGAAAAACGTTTTCTTTAGCCGAAACTAAATCAAGCAACCATCACACGAGTGTTAGTAGGAAACCTACTTAGGTCCTTGTGTCCCCGGCAGCGGCGCCAATGTTGGAGGATCGACTCACACACCCATGAAGTGCATGCAAACACTACCTAGATCAACATAATGTCAATCGAGGACACAAATGACACGATAGGCACACGGAGGAAATATCTTTAGCTTGTCAGGCTGAGACCATCCTACACATACAACACTCTGGAAGGCCAACTATACCACAATCAAGAACCTCACTGCTCTCAACTACACCACCTAGCCACATACACACATACGGAAGGTAACTCACCTAATCATGCCAGATTCGTACGAAACTTAAGGAACACCATCCCCTCACTAGGATACACCTGTCCCTAAGCTTCTACACTCAAAACCCTCACTCTAAACCCATCTGCGGAAAACGTGTAGGATGACAAAGCAGAATTTTGAAAGTGCCCGAAACTGAAATTTATGAGTACCTATGTGTAGCTTATGTCGCCACGATTCTATAGACTACTAGCACGCAGAAAACAGACATCGTTTGATACCCTTACGGCCACAAATAGCTCGTAGATGCGTCGGCATGTGCGCTTCGTCTCGCGTGGAATGCTTGGCGTTGTCGCGTAGCTCTCCTTGAGCCTACAACAATGGTGCAGTTGGATCTCCAATGTGTTGAGTGAGCCGGGCGTAGCGAGAGGATAAAGCTCACGCTCACTCTCTTTCTCTCTCACACAAGTTTAACCAAAAATGGGGTTGAAAGGCTCAAATGGTTTTGTATTTACAATCTGGAAGTGCCATTGCACCCCGGCTTCTAAAACTAGAATAACTACTCATTACAAATGACGTTTATAGCCATAATCCGCAACATTTCATAACTCACAAAAGATAAGACTTTGGTACGAAACTTGAGTTATGTTGTGTTGTTGACCCAACGGTCAACAGAGAAACTTGGCAGTTGACCTCGCATCGGCCTTACGTGTCGCCCTGGCTTCCGCCCACTTTGTCACATAATTAGTGGCAACGATAATATATCGAGATTGAGTGCTAGGAGCTGCCGGACTAATTGGGCCTACAAAGTCCAAACCCCATTTTCCAAATGGTTGAGTCACTTTAACAGGATGTAAGGGCATCCTATCCTTTCGTTGTGTGATCTTGTAACGTTGGCATTCATCACATCCTTTTGCAAAAAGTGATGCATCCTTAAATAAGGTTGGCCACCAATAGCGTGATTGCAACACCTTTCTAGCTGTTAGTTCCCCTGAGAAATGTCCTCCAGCTATACCCATGTGGGCTTCTTGCAGTATGTATAAATGCTCATCCTCACGGGCACAACGTCTAAGAATATCATCCTTCCCTAGCCTATAGAGAGTTCCTGCAATGAGAGAGTAAGGTTCACATTATTTTAGCAGTTTCGAGCTATGTCTTTACAAAGCTCTTTGGGTGGAAAACCATTAACTAGAAAGTTCACAATCGTCTCACTCCATTCAGGTATGGTTTTGACTAGGAATAGAGAAGTATCGGGCAACTCATCATCGACTCCAGTAGGGGCTTCACCATTGGGTAAGGGAGACAAATGATCCGCCATGACATATCTTTTACCAGGTATCACCACAACGGTAAAATCAAACTCAAAGAGAATTAACAACCATCGTGTAATTCTTCCCGTGGAACAAGGTTTATTTACTAGATACAACAAGGCTTGATGATCAACATAGAAAACAAACTTGTTGGCTAGAAGGTAGTAGCAAAAATTCTTCATTGCATAAATCATACGTAAACCTTCTCGCTCTGTAGTGGTGTAGTTTCTCTCGGCATCATTCAATTGACGACTTGGAAAGCTAATGGGGTAGTCCAGTTTATGTTCTCCTGGTTGAGCTAGAACACACCCAATAGGAAAGTTTGATGCATCAATATGCACATGGAAATTTACATTCCAATCGGGCACTCGTAGAATAGAAGCGCTAGTCAAGGTCTTTTTCAATGACTCATAAGCATGGTTACACTCTGCGGTCCATTGGAACTCAATAAGAAGCTTGTACAAAGGACGAGCTATTTTGGCAAAGTTTAAAATAAATCGTCGGTAATAACCAACATGGCCCATGAACCTTTGAACTCCTTTATAATTTGTAGGAGGTGGCAATCCAGCAATGGCTTTAATTTTACTCTCATCTGTAGAAATCCCATTTTTGGACACTATATGCCCTAAAATGACTCCATGTTTAACCCAAAATTGGCATTTGAAAGGGTTTACGGAGATGCGATACAATCTGCACTTCTCAAACACTTTTCGTAAGCATGATAGATGTTCTTTCCAAGAGGAATAAATACAAAGGTCATCTAAGAAAGCTTCACAAAACTCCCTCAAATATTCTCTAAAAGTAGTGTTTATTAATCTTTGAAAGGTAGCAGGGGCATTGGTCAAGACAAAAGCCATAACAAGAAATGCGAACACTCCAAATTCGGTTATAAAGGTTGTTTTAGCTTGGTCCTCCAGCACAATTGTGATTTCATTGTAGCTAGAGTACCCATCTAAAAAGCTATAAGCTTCCTTCCCTGCAACTCTTTCAAGCACATGTTCTGAATATGGCAAGGGGTAATGGTCCCTCCTAGTGGCGGCATTGACCTTCTTGAGATCCACGCACATTCAGAGTTTCCCATTCTTTTTTGGCACAATCACTATTGGAGACACCCATTCTGAGTGCTCAATAGGGTATATGAATCCGCATTTCACAAGCTTTTCAATCTCTTCTTGAACGATTTTTGCATATTTAGGATTCATTGGGTAGGGTCATTGATGGACTGGTTTAGCCATGCTATTCATGGGGATTGTGTGTTGCACCACGGAAGGTGGAACACCTTTCATATCATGATATGTCCAAGCAAATATATCCCTAAATTCCTTGAGAAGTTCTTTAAGTACACACTCCTCAGTCTCTGTCAGATCTTGGGCAATGAAAACAGATTTTGACTCTTCTCCTAGGTCTGCTAACTCTATTTCCTTAACTATCGCTGGACCATCATAGCTCCATTGCTTCCATCGATAGGTTTTCTTTGAGCCTTTGTATACACTACCTTACGTTCCTCTGTGATGTAGGATTTGAAATGTTTAGATGCAGGGTGTAAGTCTGTGGGGTCATGTTGTTATGTGGACTGTGATTTCACTTCCGATTTCTTTTGTTGTTGAGCTAACTCTTGATTTTGTCGTCTCCTTACGATACGGCTCAACTTTGGCTTCTCTGTAGCCTCTAGTTGTGCAATGTCAATGGGTTGTAGTCTACACCACATAACGCTTTGAAGGTATTCACCCCAGTTATCTACCAACTTCCGATGAGCATCACATGTCCCTATATAATTAAGCCATTTTGCGGTAGATTTCTTTTCATTTATTCTAGCACGCATATTTGCTCGATACCGTTGCCTCTTATATCTCTTACTCCGCTTGTCTAATTTTTTATTACAGCCGATCTCTAGTGAAGAGTCACTAGAGGAATTGCTACTTGTGTCTTCTGTTGCCTTAGATAGATTGTCATCTAGGGTACCACTAGGCCCTAAAGGGTTTGTCCCCACATTTGCACTAAGATTTAACTCAGATTCTTCATCCTCATAGTCAATTTCAATTGATGATTCTGACCCCAAATTGTGTGGGGTATATATAGTCTTGTGAGGTGCTACTGGTTCCAATGCCAGTCAAACCTTCATCTTGTAGGTCATCATAAGCTATATGCATTGCTTCTAGCATATTTAAGGGTACAAGTGTTGGCATTTCATCCCACCTCAGGTGTTACCTAGGTCGTCCCCCTATTTCCCCAAGTGTCTATGGTTGCTGCTAGGTGGACCCAATCCACATTGTCCGACTCAATCATCCCAGGTAGTACATCCATATAAGGAGAATCTTCCCCAACATCAGTGTCCGCTTTACACGTGTAACAATACTGCAACGGGGTTGAGTGAACTGTGGTGTCAGATCTATGATCAATTATAAACCTGTTTCCTAGAGGATGTTTTTTGCTTCCCTCATGAAAGGACGTCCTAAGATCATCTCCGATGCCATAGTGTGTTTGGAGAAATCCATAACAATGAAGGTAACCCTTATTTTATGTCCAAAGTCCTTGATCTTGAGATCTTCTAGCACCACAATAGGTTTAACAACAGACCCATTGGTCATCTTCACTACTATGGTTATGGTCGCAAGGTGAGGTCTTCCCATAGTTTCCCCAGCAATTTTTAGTCACAATGCTAACCCCCATCGCCACCATCAAGGATTCCCTTCACAATTAATCCCTTAGTAGTGATTGGTATGGTCGCATTGGATTCATCACCCTCAAAGTATTGTCCCAACTTGTTAACAGGTATTTCTATAACAAGGTTCTCATCTAGGTTGGGTTGTGGATCTAAGTGTTCCTCCTCTATTGGCATCTCCCCAGCTCCATCCATCTGTGTGAATTGTGGTAGCCCAAACTTTAGTTCTCCATCGAGGAAGGCTCAAAGAGCTGAGACTAGCTCAGGGTCTTTATATAGTTTGGACATGATGGTGGTTCTAACTTCTAAAGACATGAAATCCATCAATTTGGCAATGTTTAACGGCACCTTTTGGGCTTCAGTCCCTTGACATGGAGAAGATGGGATCTCCATTTCTTCGATAGGATTAGGTAGTCCCTTTGTAAACATTATTTCCATCAAGAAGTGAGTACGCCCACTTCCCCATGACTTTAAGTCACTTTCTTCTTGGATGACACTAGGTATGCCTAAGGGTCTATAGACTTGGTGAGCTTGTTGTTGCGTAGGAAACACGGGTTCTAGATCCCTTTGGGTATCTTCTACCAAACTCCCTAGTTGCTTGACTCGCTCGATCTCCTCTGTAGGGTTTGGATAAGTTCCTATCTTCTTCTTGGATCTTGGACATTGTGGCTCATGCCGATCTTCCTTGTTGGTTTCTATCTTAGTGGTCGTTTTGGTCTCCCTGGTTTCACCTAAATCAGAATCCTCTTCAACGTCATTTATATATACGGGGTTGTCACCAGTCCCTATGTTGGTCTTTGAACTGAGGTCTGACTTCGCTGCTTTTTGCGATCTCTTCCTTCGTGTTTTCTCCTTTTTATGAGATTGTGCAATTGATGCCGTATCTCTTTCCTGAAGAATATAATTTTGTTTTTGGAGCGTTGATCTTGTGAGTACGTTTACTAGTACCATCTGGCTTGCGTTTCAACTTGTAAACCCACTTCGTACCAATGGCCTTTTTGCCAGGAGGCAAATCACATAAAGTCCATGTGTCATTTTCTATAAGTGCATCATATTCTGATTGCATGGCAGCCATCCAATTTTCTGAATTCTGTGCTTCATCAAAAGACAGAGGCTCCTCAACATTATGTAAGCTAGACACATCCAAATCATAACAATCTGATGCATAAGATGTATGGCAAGAGCCTGAACAAGTACGACTAGACAAAGGTGCATCCAATTTACTGTCACACAAAGTGTGCACCAGACATTTTGGCATACCTCTAGCCTGCTCCATTTTCAGCCCTTTCCTCATCAAGTACATCATGTACATCTGCATCAGTAAGGCTGATCTGTAACATTTTCAGTAACCTCCATAGGCTGTACATTTGCCTCATTGGAAATTACATTCGTATTTCCACCATTGAGAAGAGGCAACAAAGTGTCATAAATGTCCTATGAGCTAACATTACTGTCGCTAGTACATGACATCAAGGGCTAAACAGAATCTTCCACAAACACTACATCCCGTGAAACCAGAATACGCTTTGTTTGCGGATGATATAACCTGTAAGTACGATGTGTTTGTGGCACCAAAGCATATGCCAAACAGCCAAAAACACGCATGTGCTCAATAGAAGGCTTTCTATCATGCCATGCTTCATATGGAGTAATAGACTGCAAAGATTTTGTAGGACACTTATTAAGTACATAAGTGGCACACATGATGGCCTCAAGCCAAAAAGAATGCGGCAAAGCTTGACTTTTGACCATACATCGTGCCATTTCCGTAAGTGACCTGTGTTTCCTCTCAGCAACACCATTTTACTGAGGTGTATAAGGCACTGAACATTGGTGCTTTATCCCACGACTAGCCAGAAATGCATTAAATTCATGAGACATATACTCCCCCCCTCGATCGGAACGGAGGGTGCCCATAGTACATTTCGAGACATTTTCAACCATAGCCAGAAATTGTTTGAAGCACATAAAAGCTTCGGACTTTGCTTTAAGCGGGAATACCCATGCATGCCTGGAGTAATCATCAGCGAAAGTCACGAAGTAAAGGTAATTGCCCAAGGACGGAGTTTACATGGCCCACAAACATCACTATGCACAAGCTGCAATCTGCATGTGGCCCGAACTGAACCATCATTTGGAAACTTAGAACGATGCATCTTACCCAAAATACAGCCTTCACAAACATGTTTGACAGGTGCTTCAAGAGGCGGCAAAGAAGCAACCATATTAGATTTCTGCAAACGCAGCAAACTGGCAAAATTCAGATGACCAAAACGTGCATGCCAAAGTTTTGCATCTGAAATAGCCCTTGAATCTGTAACAGCATTTGCAAAATTTTGTCCACACTTGTCATACAAAGTGAGCTTATGCAGCCCACGACACAAAAGGCCAGATGCAACAATTTCATCACCAAAACTGAGATCATGAACTGTACATCTATCATCCACAAATTTGACTACAAGTCCAAGTCTAGCAAGTGTGGATACAGACAAGAGATTCTTCTTGATCCCAGGTACATAATGTTATAGAATTGATATTTTATTATCTATTGTTGCTGACAGGTGGCAAAAGCATCAGCAGATAATGGATTATGCAGAAGGATGTTACATTTTATGTAGATTTTATTATTCAAGTGCTCTTTATGAGCTTTGGCCAATTATGTCCGGCCGGCCAGTTTGTACTCATTTTTTACCATTCAAGAAATCTATGAATGAAATATGTGCAAGAGGGAAATGGTCACTCTTGCACGGGGGGAGATTGCACCCAGTGTCCGTCTCATTCTTATCTCCTCTCTTCTTCCTCTGTCGCCATGCCAGGCGTAGCACTCCGCTCTAGGAGGTGCGCCTGCACGAGCCGTATTACTCTCTCTCGCTCTCTGTCTCTCTCTTTTCGTGATTATGCGTCTATGTGGTTGCCAGGTATGTCGATTAGTCTATTTATGGTTTGTAGTATGCTATTTCGGATGTTTTGCAGGGAGCTCTACGCCTCCGGCTGTAGCAGTGGTATCAGAGCTGAGGCTACGCTCCAAGACTGAAGATTTTTGACACGTAACAGCTAAGTGTTTTGTTTTCTTATGCTTATAGATTTCGTTAATTGCTTAAATTTATACTAATTAATATCGATTATATGAGATAGTGATTTTTAGAAATTGAAGAGAATCCTTTGTTTATTACCACGATATAGTGCTTCTTAGTATAACTACGTTAATTAAACATATTAATAGAATATATTAAGTTTAATCTACGACGATACGCGGGAACGAGAAAGGATCACGAGTATTTTGTGGATGCTTTTAAGGTGTAAGACAAGGGAGTTTAGGTGAAACCCTTATACCTGCAATATGCAAAGCTTGAAGAGCTTCATGGACATGGCTATGAATAATTGTGAAGTAAAGGCTACTCCAGATAATGAGAAGATGGCCATATATTAAATTTACATTGCTCAGGAAACAAGAGTTTATGGCATTCCTCGAACATGTTTGATCTACGAGTGGATGCAAGATACAAGTTTGAAGATTATTAAGTCGCAGCAAAGAGACTACGACCCACGAGAAATTACCCCAAACAAGACCATGGAGAATCTTTTAAAATAATAATAATAATAATAAATATATGTTTTTTTTTTAAATGCTACTCGACGCTGTCAAACCAAGCCTAAGACAGGTGCCGCTGTCAAACCAAGACCACCTCTCTCTCTCTCTCTCCACTAGCTGCCGCCATGCAGCATTTGCAGTGGTGATCACTTCTCGAGCAGTACTCAGCCCGCCTCTCTCTCCTTTTCCTCACCTAACCACCACATGCACACCATGTAGCCACAGGCGTGTGTGTCCATGCAATTGTAGTGGTGTAGCCCACTCACATGCAGCAGACAAACTGGTGCCAACCACCTTCTCTCTAGCTCACAACCACTACATAGCCGCTGTCTTTGACTCTCCCACTCTCACTCCACTGCAGCGCCTGCCAACCCTTTGTAGTCCTTTGGATAGCTATCAACCGTGACCACTCGAACCACCCACCCCACCCGTATGCAATTGTTGGTAGTTATCTGCACTTTCCTCCCTTCGTAGCTACCCTTGCGTCCTTGCTACCCTTCTCTCGCTCTCTTCTACCAACCAACTCCAGTCCAGACAAGCACAAAGAAAAGGGTGGCGACTACAGATCAGGGTGGGTAGCCAGCCGCTTACAGTGTGCAGGGAGTTCATGGTCCGTGGGTGTAGAGAGCTTTCTTCCTTTGTCTCCCACTCCGTCTCTCGATGCTCTCCCACCATCGAAAACCACCACTAAACTCTCTCTCCCGCTCTCGTCTGCTGCATCAGATGCCCATACGGTTTGTTTCTTCTACCATCCAATCCCACTCACCATGCAGCCAATACCAACCAGCTCTTTCTCTCTCTCTCTCTCTAAGTTGTCGCCAATTTTCTGAGCATGCATGGCGTCAACACACCAGGCAACCCCACTGGCGCCCATATTTCGTAGGTGCTCCCATTCAATGTTCTCTCTCTTTCTCCCACTCCGATGACTTACAGAGACGGACCAACAAGTAAAGCTCATAAGCAATATAGCAGCTGCCTCCAACATGCAGGAGACCACCATCAGCATTTTCAGAAAAGAGCTTATTGCAAAGAGATGCATGCAGGTGAAGGACACTTACAAGGGATAGAGAAGCATCACCACAGGCCTGCAGGTAAGAAGAGCGTGTGCAAGGCAAAAAACAATAGGATGATCAGAACAAGGATCGCAAATGTGACAACCGAAAACTAATCTGCAGAGAATGTGGCTTCTGAATATGGGAGTATTGAAGAGAACTCACCCGGACAACATGTGAATGAAGCAAGCCATGGACCATAGCAGGTTGGGAAAGCCCATTCTTGACAGCTCACGCAAGTAGGGGCCGGCTGTGGAGTAGAGAAGACTCGGAAAATAGAAAAGTGGCAGCAAAACAGCTCCTTCAAGAAGCGCATGTGGGAAATCCTGTGATTTGCAGAATGGAAAATACGGCGCGCTAACCCAATTTCCGAGAGGCTTTGCACGGAGTACTGCAAGCAACCCTCTTTCCCCCACCTCGCTTTATCTCCCTCTCTTCTAGTACTCCAAGGATCTCTCTCTCTCCGTCACCGACAACTGAGGGCGTCTCCATGATGAGCCAACTC
The DNA here is from genome assembly GCF_014529385.1 of Adiantum capillus-veneris. Lineage (NCBI taxonomy): Eukaryota > Viridiplantae > Streptophyta > Polypodiopsida > Polypodiales > Pteridaceae > Adiantum > Adiantum capillus-veneris. The sequence continues at coordinate 122,419,397 of NC_140945.1, forward strand.
TCTGTCGAGAACAACCTCAGTAGATGCATCAAAATCTTGCTCTATCTCCCTCTCCCCGACTCCTCGAGTACGATGGCGTACAGAAGCGGACATTGACCAAGCTCTGCAGAGCTCGCTGCTTTGACAAACACCCGACGTCCAAAAAAAGAATATCCATTTTCATTTTGATTCTCACTTTACTTCAATTTTTTTGCTCCTAGGCATTGGATCAAATTCACACGGATGGTATCATTTGGCCTCATGTACAATTTTGGCCTTTTGAAAGTTCATTCTCTCTCTCTCTCTCTCTCTCTCTCTCTCTCTCTCTCTCTCTCTCTCTCTCTTTGGCTATACCAAACTCCTGGCCACCCTCCCTTTCTCTCTTTCCTCTTCCCCAGTACGGCTACTTACGGCAATGACGAAGCTCTGCAGCGGCCGCTGCAATACTTTCTCGGACAACGTCCGATGCCAGGCATCCATGTACATTGACGATGACGATAATGATGCGTTTTTAGGCTTTCAATTTAATCTTTCACTTTACTTCATTTTTTGTACCCATACATTGTATTAGAACCATAACGATTGTATCAGTTTGTTCCCATAGCCCTTTGGAAGACAAGTAATATAGCATTTTATGGCGCTCTCTCTCTTTCCCCTCCCAATATGACTACTTATAGCAATGGACATTGCCAGAAGCTCTTCCAGGACTAATGCAATAATTTTTGCGACGACGCCCAATGCAGGGCATCTATAGGACTTGACGACGACGACGATGATTTTAGTCTATTTTTGTACCCAAACATTGTATTAGATCCATAAGGACTATCTCACTTTGTTTTCATAGGTAATTTTCGCATTCTAAACACGGTTCGTGTAACATCTCATTTCATTTCTTTCTCTCTCTCTTCACAACCCCCGACCACCTTGTTATGTTTTGGTCATTGACATCAATAATGTTGTAATTTTGACAATTAAAACATATATTTGTATAATAATACAATAATTAAAATAAAAATAAATAAATAAATATATATATATATAATAAAAATAAAGACATTAAAATAAGGTATATAGAGAATAAATGGTATACTAACTGGAATATATATATATATCTATATATACCAATCAAGATGTGTGTGTTCTACTGATATCGACAGTGCTTGTTGTCCAACAACGTACATAAGGATCATGGTCTGTATTCATCGCTAGCAACCTATTGTCATTTAACCTCTAGCATCTACGCACAACTCCCTCATCACTTAATGTTCATTCATCATTTGATGTTATAATTGACTGTTATGCACACATATCCATAGTTGAAATTTGTATAAATTACAAATTTTGGGGATTTTTTAATTCAAAGTTTCCCTCTTTAAATGGCTCATTCTGCACCTACTACTTGCACTGGTCAATCCTGCTAACCTTATGTTTCTTTTATTTTCACAATTTTACAGCTCCAAACCATCATCTGAACTACCCCATTTTCGACTTTATTGTAATTAGCACACCATTAAGGACGCAAGCGTTTTCAGTATACCATTTACATGAATCCTCTCTTTGTTTTGCAAAATTATTTTAACCCTTTTTGCTTGGTACTTATTTGGTTCAGTATACTAATCCTCTCGTACAATATCTCATTCATGAAAAACAATGCAGGTACGCATACTTCTCTAAACTCGTTTCTATATTGCATCGCTCAATCACTATTTCTTCACCAAACTTTTACGTATTCAATTTCTCAATGTAGTTTACATTCCAGAAACTCATTTAATTTTCAATAGAAAATACATTGCTACGGTCAGGGCTCACTACTTGCACGTTATGAGGAATAGAAGTTTCTCCATTCGCAACAGAAGAATTAATAACAAAGTTTTGCCACTTGCAGCAGAACCATAAGAAGTGGCCGCATTGCTGTTACCACCCTTTCTTTGAGAAGCAATAAAAGCCTGTTCAATTGCACGCTGCCTAATTCTGTTTTTTCTGGAAAGCGACTCTTGCAACAACAATTTGCATAATGCATCAAACTTGACAACTTCAGGATTTCCTTGGGTCATCAGTCTCCAAGTACTAGCAAAAGTCTGGTAGGAATCTGGTAAGGCATCAAGAACAGTCTGCACAAGGGAACTGTCTGAAATGACTTCACCTATAGAAATAAGTTGCTCATTGATATCCTTGACACCAGCAAGGAAAGTGTCCATATCATATTCCTCATGTATAATCTTCGACTCCAGCTCTTTACGCAACAAAGCAATTTTAGCCTCATTGCGGCGTGCATAAAGACCTGCTAGAATATCCCAAGCCTATTTTGCAGATTTTGTTGAATGAATGTGAGGAACAATGGTGTGCTTCATAGACAACGCAATCAATGCATGAGCCTACGCATCCTTTACATCCCAACGAGCTTGTTCTACCGTAGGCAAAACAACTCTAATAGCAGCAATCCTTGCAGCAAGATCTGCAACATCCTCAACATCGCCTACATCCTCATAACTAGGATGTACATCAATGCCTTGCACAATGTTCCAGACGCCCTTTGACACAAGAACATGTTGCATCATATAAGCCCACATAGGGTAGTTGTCCCCATCCAACCTTTCGTGAGCAGCAAACATCTTGAACACATCTGTGTTATTGTTAGCCATGGTAAATGCTGCACCTGATGTGAAAACTGCCCGAAAATAGGAGAGACGAAGCGGGAAGAACATGTGCTATATAGCACAAACCGTAAAAGACTATGAGGCACCTGTTATGCAGAAAATGGCACTGACAGAAATTCTGCACAAAATGATGAAGTAGCCTATGGAGTACTACCTGTAGTGTAAATGGAGGCCAAAATGAGCTCGAATCAAGAATGTGAGCTTACCTGTGAACGCTTGCCAAAGCTCATTGAAATCGGAGAAAGTGAGCAGGCGTGTGCTAGAGCAGTTGGCGACTAAGTCCGAGAGGACACAAACTGCTATGATACCAATTGTTGGAATTAGGCACACAGCTTGGAGAAGATGAAGGAAGCTCAAGGCACACAATAGAGAGTGTGTTACTCAGTGTGCAATGGAAAGATAGATAGCCCTAGAGTGATGGGCGTATATACAATGCTCGGGGGAAAAAACCTCCTAAGGAGGGAAAAAATGCCCCGGCGGTCCTAGTGTGTTCACACACAGCACTACCACATGTATATGGTAACAGTGAGCTTGGCTATTTGTACTGCCTTACTTCTAGGTTCTCTATCAGGCGTGTTACGCATAATCTCAGCAATAGATCGACTGATAGCTTGAGCAAACGTTGCCAAGTCACCTAAGTGAGCAGGCACCGTGGGTAAAGGCGCTCTAGAGACTACATGTGGAGTAGGTATTGGCATTGGGCTTGGCGCATAGGAAGCCCTTGGGTTCCACGTTTGGTACAGTGTTGTGCCATGTGACGGCCCAAAGCTCATATGGGTGGCCCTGGGCATAGCAAACGTCGGATGTGACATGCTAATGCTAGCCGGTATGGTCCCATGCAAATAAGAGCTTGGGTGTTGGGGTTGTGGAGCATAGGTAGTTGAAACAATGGGAGGGGTAGGAACTACATGAGTTCGAGGACCCATGGGTGTATACGATTGGTACACACTTGTAGGTACTGTTGCAGGCATTGAGCTACCATGTAGTGGTGCTTTACTAACAAATGAGGTCCATGGCGTGTTTCTTGGCATGCCTATCATTGGGGTAGGCATGGTAGCCGTGGTGTCATCAAGGGAAAGATAAGCTAGACTTGGAAAGGTAAAGCTATCACTTGTGGGCTCAGATTGCACTGAGACCCCTGGCGAAACAACATATAGAGGATCCATTGGACTTACCGAGGGAGTCTCCATGATAAGGTCGGTTGTTTAGCCTTCCCTGTATCCAAGAATATCATGAGACCCGTTGAAGGCATGTGGATCCCCTTGTTTTGTCTCTCTAGCTCAATAACCCTATGGATGACCTCACAAACTCTTTCTTGTTGATCCTCCACACTAGTAGTACCCATTGTGGATTGTAGGATATCTAACCAACCCACGTGATAGGTGTGACCTATGTATAGGTCAGTTAGAGTTTCCATTTGTAGTTCGTACTCCCAGTTCTCATTTAGGAACGCTCCATCTAAGCTTGAGGTGCTAGGGGTGTCCTTTGAACTAGATGCAATGTGGCTCTCTATCCCGGGGGATTCACCATGGAAAACTTATCGCACCACGTAAGTGCAGGGGAGGGGTGTTTTTCTACAAGTTACATAAGCGTATAAGTTAGGGGAAGGCCCCAATAATTTATCTCTTAAGCTTAAAAAATAAGGGAGGGGGGTATCATATTTATGGGGGGGGGGGGGGGGGGGGGGGGGGGGCTGACCGAGGTTGATTACTTATAACGATTGGTCGCCGGTGTACACTAGAACTTGGATGAATTTTGGGGAATTTTTGTTGGAATTAGGGTTGCAGAGAAACACACACAGCTTGGAGAAGACGAAGGAAGCTCAAGGCACACAATAGAGAGTGTATTACTTGGTGTGCAATGGAAAGATAGATAGCCCTAGAGTGATGGGCGTATATACAATGCTCGGGGGAAAAAACCTCCTAAAGAGGGAAAAAGTGCCCTGGCGGTCCTAGTGTGTTCACACACATCACTACCACATGTATATGGTAACAAATCCCCCCTGGAGTGATGCGGTGAACGAGAGCTGACACATGAGTAAAGGGAAGTGCCATGCCCTAAGGACACGATCAATTCACAAAGGGGAGTAAGCCCAAAGCTTTGCGGAAAGCTTCAAGCTTCTCACGAGACAATGCCTTTGTGAAAAGATCTGCAAGGTTGTGCTGTGTTGGCACATAAGCCAAGCTGATCTCTCCTCCTGAGAGCTTCTCCCTGACATAGCTTGGTCTTCTCCATGTTTGACATCATTTTGACATGAAACTTGGTCAGCTTGTTGTTTATGTCCTATAGATGCTAATGCCCAACCTTTTTTGAATTTGGATCACTAAAAGTTGGAAAACCCTAGATTTTGGTCAATTTTCCGAGCTTTTGTAGGTTTTGTCTAATTTCTTTTGTTTTGAGTGTGTTTTTGGTGTCAATTTAACCCTAAACTTTGGTTTTTATTACTTGGAAGCACCCTCTGGCAAATGGTTTCAGTTTTTGGTCAAACAACTCCAGAGGTACACGAACCACGATACACGTTCGTCCACAAAACTGGGTGAAAATTTTCAGTTTGCCTCCTATGAGTTTGGTGATCCTCTTTTGCACCAAATTTTTGGGATTTGATGACCTTTTATGATTTGACCATGAAATTTTCTAATTTTTCAAAGTTATGGTCTCTTTTGCCAAAATATGGTTTTTGATAGTTTTTTCTTTGAACTTTTAGCCCATATTTGATGGTAGTAATTGCTACTTACCCTACTCCTAGGTATTGAAATGAATCTATGAACAAAAAACTAACAAAACAATGCAAATTGACAGTGGAATGGATTATGGAACAATACTTTCAAAGCACCAAGAAAACTTAAGAATGAATTGTCTTCTGTATCTCACAACTCCCTTTGCCTATCAAGACTACATCTAAAAAATCCTTGACTTCTAGCCACTACCAAGTACTAATCCCCGAGTCTAGCTACTTCACTTCTAAACGGAATGGGTAACAAAATCTCTAGAAAAGAAGGCTATGAATTACGACTAGGTCACTCACCACCTAAGGATCATATCCCCAGTAATGGCGCAACATGCTTAGTGTGCTATGCAAGGAAGGAGAATGCAACGAGTTTTGGGTGGAGCTCTAAGTGAGGATTTACCCCTCACCTCTTCTTATTGATCTATATTACCAAAGAATAGGATAAGATTAGTACGGTCAGTGTGATGGGTGTTTGGCTAGTTGGCTTGAACCTTGACATTTGACGCTTTATATTCAAAGAGTACTTTGACAAGCAAGCACACAACAAAACTTTAAGACACCGCAACTCAATTTGGCAATAATCAAGGCAAGGTTTTGTATTTACATGCAACTTTCAACAAGGTTGGTAAGCAAATTGGAAAAATTGAAGCTACTACAACTTCTAAGGGCTATCCAACAAGGTACTTGGTAGACATGCCCTTTCGAGGATTTGTAACGTTCGTATTTGCATCAAATTTGATTGTGGCAACTCATTATGGTGTTGGGCTTTGATTTGGCATGGCTAATTGATGTCCCTAGTTGTAGTTGCTCATCAACATTCACTACATCAATTTGAAAAAGCTTCGCAAGTCGGTGTTTAATACAAGGTGTTTATCTTTTTCTTGTTAAAACAACATTGCAACATGGATTTAGACATAGACATGCATCATACTTTTGATTTGGAAAATCCTAAGACTGCTGGGCCTATTGTTGCACCGCAACAAGATACTCTCATGGAGGGTACCCGCACGGCAACTCGATGGATGACATCATAGAACTGCTTGATCTTCAAGAGTTTAGAGAATTTCTATCATGCATGTCTGTTTTGGAAATGAATTTTTCATGTTTGAATGAGAATGTCACTAAACTATCTGATCTAGTAGTGCAATACATGCACCAACAAGCCAAGGGCCCTGCAAGTGAGCAAACTCATATTTTTTGGGCTCTAAGCCTAAAAATCCAATCCCTGGCATGCCAAACCAAGGCTTCAATATGGGCCTGTTGCCAATTCTCACTTAGAAAGAGGTGGAAGAGTTGTTGAAAAACACGAAATCACTGATCTTTTGAGGGGAGGAGAAAGAACACAACAAGATACAATATATATTTTCCTGTGTAAATGGGATGGTATTCACGATCTTTGTTGGACTCCGAAACACTGCAAACTGGTTTGACACTAGAAGGTAAAGCCTATAATTGGTGGATGTTTCTCAAGGAGCGTGCCGAGCATATGGGATGACTTTGAGGATGAGTTCAAAAAAGAATTTTTGCTTACTGATGAGAAGAACATAAATTGGACTATATACTGGAGGGTTTGGATGCCAAGAGAGAACAAAATTGATTGTGATAATCAACACCCAGGTTATGCTATCAATCCCCTCTACCATCCTCAACAATTACAGTATCTATCTGGCGCGTTCTGCATGATAAAATGATTAAATGACCGATCAACATTCCCACCAATTGGTTACGTCATGAGCTAGGGGTTTAGAGGGATTAAGTCGACTAATCCATTACTCGCATTGATGCCATTTCTGTTTTCACCACGTGGAGGTAGTAATGTGTGTGGGCCATTAAGAGCATGAAGGGCGAATCAAGTCACCACAATGAATTGTTCACTGTTCGTAGATTGTTATTTGTAGAGAAGGTTCTTCAAATTTTCTTGGCAAAATGAGATATGGAGTCTGCAATAGCAACCAAACGCAGGTGGCAAAGGGCCCCCCCCTCTGAAATGCTCGAATGGCCCCTCCCTACACTCATCAACCATGATGTGGTATGCATGACAAGCCTTCGGTACACACACAAACAACTGCTTTCTTTCATCGCCCTTTTTAAATGATTGCCTGCTGATGATAGCGATGCCAATGGCCCTAAACAAAAATGGTGATGCTCTTTGCTGCCCCACCAATTGCATTTGTCTCACCGATTAAACAATAAATTTCTGATAAAGAGTACCTTGAATTGAAGTCTGAAAGGGGCTTTCTGGGGAATTGGGCAGCGACGCATCACATTTGTATCTGCATCAATTTTGCATGTGCATGAGAGAGAGAGAGAGAGAGAGAGAGAGAGAGGTGTGTGTGTGTGTTGCAGCAACATCGGGGTTTCCAAAGAAGTTGGGCATTGACCCTTGAGCGTGAAGAGCTAATTAAAATATTAGGGCAAACAGTGTTTTCTGCAAAGTCATTTCACATTGGTCTTTGAGAAAAACCCTTAAATCGCTATTCAGCACGAATTTGGCGTCACGAAAGGTATGAGCCCCTCTGTTAGATTTGCTGCATCATCTTCCCCCTGGATATGGCCATGGGGTTTACATCAAACTTCATGTCAGAGAGCAGGCCGTCCAGGACAAAAAGGTACCATCAAGCTGCAAAGGATGTAGGGCAAGTGTGATGCCGTAAGGGGCGCATGCACATGGGCCCTTTTCTGATGATGTGATGCATGATGAGCATGCATGAAAGCAGCAGCAGTACATGACGTTACTGGCTTTGCTCCTCACACAGCCGGGCCAGCCCACATGAAGCATGCCAGAAGAAACCTTGAAACCCAGCATATGCCGACTTACTCAATGTCTCATTGAGGAGGATCGAGTTTTCATGGTGACTAATAAAATCAGAATTTGACACCCCTGGCTCACCATGTCCAACCTCAGCAATGAAGGAGCCCTGCCTCCTATCAATGTTTCTGTTGCAAAAAAGAAGAGAAATCTCCCGGGCCGTCCAGGTACCTCTCACTCTGTTCATCTATTCGGTGTAAGGTACTTGTGAAGGTTCTGTTCTTGCAGTTTGTAGACACTAAAAGTCTGTTGTAGTCCTGTCGTATGGTGGGTGCATCCTTGGCACCTTGTGTGTGCTTGTACATGCAAGTGCATGTGCCACAAGGAGCTTGATCCCTCTGTTTGCTCTCTTCTATGAAGGTGTTTAAATCAAGGTATTCTGTGGAGGCTTTTGAATATTTAGTCAAGATAGGCTTTAAAGAAGCTTTGTCAAATATTTCACTGATTTCACTAATTTCCAAAACAATAACAAGATCTGTGTGATCACTAAGTTTCCTTCAAAGATCTCTAAGCCCATAGGGCTGCAACCTTAATCCGCTAGTGGTATTAGTGGATGAGGGGATTACCTGTCCAACATTTGAAAGTAAGCAGTGGTTATATCATACATGATCAATGCCAAACATAATGCCCTTGTTACAAAGTGGGACTCTTCTTGTTTTCTACAGTTAAGGGAATACTGTTTCAAGAATGGTGGAGAATATACTGAGGAGTAAATGCCTCTGCCCATGATCAACAGGTTCATTGAGGCAAACCTTACTAAATGGCATTGAAGACCGTAGGAAGGTTTGCTGAAGTACCTATTTTGAAGAAAATTTTAGAAAATTGTGATTGGCGAAGATGTTGCACATTTTATTGAGTTTTAAGTTTGCAGAAGATGGAGACTTTTGCGAGGGAAGCTTCTTAGAGCTCCTGCCATGCAAATTTTAAGGGCTTCGTTTTTGTGACAAATTAGTCAAATATCCATGAGTACTAGTGGATGAAAACTGGCGTCTTGTTTTCTCAGAAAATGATTGCTATCTTATCATGCATGGTTTCATTGTGAAATCTGATCACTTCCTTTTCTTTGCCTCCGCGGCCTGCACATGTTTATCAGTTGAGGCCTTCTACATTCGCTTTCTATCTTCAGAAGTAATGTGAGGAAGGACCATTTGTAACCCCTAAGTTCAATTAGTCTTGTCTTGAAGTTTGGGCCAGCAGAATTTTGGAAACTTTAGATTGGTTTGGTCAGACGTTGGGCCCCACTACTCTTAACTAAGATCTTTAAAATCGCTTATCTGTGTTAACCAACAGTCATGAATTATAGTCCAGATCTAGGAAAAATAGAGGACTTTGCTTTTTCTTGAAAGAAGCCACAGAAATCTTTCAATGTTTTGAATTTGTCATATTTTGCAGAAATACTACATGAAATGTAAGATTTTTGTGGTAAATTTGTTGACCATTTGTTGATATTTCGTGGATTGTGAACACACTATTTGATAATTTTGTATTCAGCGGAAGAAGTTTAAAATTTATTTGAAAAGAGGATAATATGCTTAAGCAGATGCACCAGGGATTTCTTTCGACTTTAGAAAACCTTCGTCAAACTTTTAGGCCCACCATAGTGATTAGAACCTCTAGAGGTCTAGCTTTTATGTAAGACTCCATTGATGGCCACTGGGTATGACCATCAAGTTTTGCAGAATAGCAGACAGTTTTTCACAATGTTTTCTTTAAGAGGAAGTTCTCTTACTCGGTTTTTTTTAGTGTAGATCCTGATGCAGAGGTTATAGCCCTCTCTCCAAGAAGTCTGTTGACAACCAACAGATTTGTTTGTGAAATATGCAACAAGGGATTCCAGAGGGATCAAAATTTGCAGCTTCATCGGAGGGGCCACAACTTACCTTGGAGGTTGAAGCAAAAAGAAAACCATGAGTATAGAAAAAAGGTGTACATTTGTCCAGAGCTTAACTGTGTTCACCATGATCCAGCTCGAGCCTTGGGGGATCTTACAGGAATAAAGAAGCACTTTTCCAGAAAGCATGGTGAAAAGAAATGGAAGTGCGACAAGTGTTCCAAGAGATATGCTGTTCAATCGGATTGGAAGGCACATCAAAAGACATGTGGGACTAAGGAATACCGTTGCGATTGTGGGACCCTGTTCTCAAGGTTTGTTTAAGTTTTTGGGTTATAAGCAGGTCATTTAGTGCATGCATGTCTCTCATTTGTTGACACCCTTCAATTTTTCACACAGGAAAGATAGCTTCATCACCCACCGAGCGTTTTGTGATGTATTAGAGAATGGCAAGGATCCACCATGTAATGATGACCAATCCCAGAAGCCAGCAGCCAGTCCTGATGATACTGGTATTGATAATGCAATGGAGGACACTTCAGCTGCCATGGATACTGCTGCATCCCCTGTTTCTCAAGTCAGTGGTGATGTTCTTGCTTCTTCAGACTTTGTGAAACCCAACGCAGCTGAAAAAGTTTCTGATCCTGCAATACCAGAAGGTGGTATTGCCTCATTATCATCAAAATGGATGCCAGGTGGCATTGGAGCGAAGAGCAACGGGCCAAGTCAGGGACCCGGATTGTCTCTCTGCCTTGGAACAGGCCTCGGACCTGGTCCTCCAAGCGGGCTGCAAGTGACTGGTACCCAGAATGCACCTGTACCTCCCTTCAGGTATCCGAGTCCTAAAGACTCGAATAAGCTCGCGTTTTCTCAAGTGGCAGGTTCAGAGAGTCAAATTAGTAGCAAGCATGTGCCTTCTATAGGAGCCATGGGTATGTTGGCAAGCCTATTCTCTTCTTCAGCACATCGACAGTCGGGGGTTGATAGTAGCGATTCCATTGCACATGCTTTCTCTATCGGTGATCATGACCATTGTACACTATCAGCTGGACTATCCAGCAGTGCTCATGATCCTAGAAATGCATATGGACCATCAAAGACATATCTTCACTCTGCGAGTGCAGCAACATCTGCAACTGCTTTACTTCAAAAAGCTGCAGAATTGGGTGCAAAGGCAAGTAATCCCTCTGTGCTTCAAAGATATGGAATCGGAGGAATAGACCACAGCGTGTCTAGGAGTGTGCAGGGAATGCCAAGGGAATCACCATGGGCCAGTTTTGGCAACAATCTTTCGGGTTCGATGTCTATTCCTTTCAAAGCAAAGAGGGCTGAGGATGTTTCGAAGAGGGCTGAATTGTTTGCTACATCAAGTAAAAGTGACAGCATGCATGCAGTTATGGGCTCATCAGAATGTGTCCGTTTGCCTGGAAGTACGCTGCCGAGTATATCTTTTCAAGCTGGGCCATCCGGCAGCAGCAGCACAGTTTTGAAGCATGAGAGAACAACAGGGGAAGGTAATTTGGGCTCGATGCAGAGCTTTGGAGACCAGGTAGAATATGCACAACAGAATGGTAGTGGGTTTCAAAGAGGTCACGGCGAAAGGCGAATGGTTGATTTTTTGGGTGTTGGAAGTTCTAGTGGGACAATATTGGGCAAAAACAATGCAGGTATGGGCCAAATTCTCTCTCACAGAGACTTGGCAAGTATCACATCGCTGACAGCAGGAATCAAGGTACAAAAGAGGTTTCATTATCCCGATAGCAGGGTAGGTTGACTCATGCATGAAGCCCCCTCTTAGAGCTGCATTTCGCTAGGCACAATCAGATATGGTCTCTCTTTGATATTCATTTTATTTCTCTTACAAGGCCCACCGCTTGTTCCATGGCATGCTTGCTACATAAGCAAGTCTTACAGCCTCGTTACTTTTACTTCTGTTGTTCTGGAACTGGACATCCTTAAAGTATGGTTGTCCTGTATACATCCTTATTGTACATTTATAAGAAACTGTAAAGTAAGATTTTTTTTTTTTTGCACGTGCGTGGAAGTTGGCGCATTTGCGTAGAAGTTGGCGGTGCGATACACACGTGCATGTGTGGATATACAGATCGACATTGACTACAAGTCAACAAGCCCAAATTTTCATGCAAGCTGTGTGTATCACACAAGAAAGTATGAGAAAGTCTTTGCTCTGTGTTTGACGTGACAGGCACACCGAATACGAACAGGCAAAAGTCTTTTTGCACCGTTACTTCAGGAGAGCTATGAGTCATGTCTGAGATTATGTGGAGTATGAATTGAGGGGCAACGTAGAGGCCCCTAAAGACATGGGTTAGGTGTGAAGTAAGTGTCAGTAATGCGTATGGCAAGGTTGCAAGTAGTCTTCAGAAGGAAGCTGAGAGGAAATAAGTTACTTTTGGAATCAAGCCTGTTCTTTGAAGCAACATTGAACTTGCCCTAGCTCTTTTTTAAAGAGTACTTACTGGACACATTTTATCTTATAATGCCAAGCTAGTTTATTGTGTTCTCACTCTATTGTCTTGTTGTGTACAGGCATTTGCATTGCTCTAAACCAGATTTTGTGAGTTCTCCTCTGCTTGAGTTAAGCTTCTTTGCATAAGAATTTAGAGTAGCACTTACTCTAGTTGTTAATTACTGGTCTTTGAGCAAGTTTATGGCACATGCCTAGAGCCGCTACCTTGCCCGAGTAATTGCATCATATTATGTGCTTGATTAGAGCACATACTAATCTAGCTGCCATTGGACAAGTCACCAAGAGGGTTTATCTTAATCCAAGGCAAATTGCAGCGTGTGTAGCCTGATATAGTGTTGAGGCTGTCTAATCAGCTTTTGACTTCCATTTTTCCTTCTCTATAAAAGTTATTGTTCACATGGTTTCATTGTATTGATCAATGTGCCTAGAAGCCTTTGCATGCAGCTCTCATTGGAAGGCGTAACCTCTAAATCCGACCCTCATTATCATCACTAGTTGGCTTTTTCAATCATGGGTGTGTGCATGAGACTCCTTCCCAAAGAAAGTATCAAATCCCATTGTTTGGGCTTCCTTACTACCAGTGCATTAGCTTGTAGGAAAGAGGTCGTAGGTTCCAAGAACTTAATTTTAGATAGGCAAGTCCTTCGGATTTGAAATCATATTTATCCTGGCTCACTTGCTTGGCCGAGCCTATCGGCAATAGTCTAATTTAACGGGAGGCTTTCAGTTACATCTTCATCTGTCCTTGCATCATCTTCTTCCAATGAAGGCATGAGGAAGTGCTATGAGTGTGGGAAAGTAGGGTAATTTTTGAGAGTTTGCTTCAAGAACAGGTATTGTATGCATTGTTGAAAGGAGGTCCAAGTGTCCAACAAAGGTTTGGTCAAATTGATCAAGCAACAGTAGCAAATATAAGAGGGAAGCAACAATGTGTTGTTGAATCATTAGAGAAGAGGAGCATAGTGATAGTGAAACCTTGTAGAGGATATAGAAGATCTTCAACCTTTTACTTTGGAGCCACTTTCAGATAGTTTGAGGGGAGGTATGTTATAGTCTAAGTGATATTATAGCTTGTGTCATTATAGTTTGTGTGACATGAGTAGCATGTGGCATTTATGGTCCATCTATAGTTAGTCCCCAATGGGAGGGTTGCTTTTTTTTTTCCGGTTGGTGGGGGGTTGGGTTGGGTTGGTCATATGACACCACCACCTATGTGAGCTCTACCTTGATTGTCCTTTGTATCTTGGTGTGTGTTACCATTCCTAGTTTTCAGACATTGGCATCTTGTCTTGTGCTTGTCATGTTTAGCTTATGTGTCCTTTTCCACTAGTATAGGGAGCCAAATGTATCTCCACACTTGTAGTGCTTGACCAACCATTCTAGGAAATGCTTATTCTATTTGGTTTTTTATTTTGTGCCTAGATCACAAGAAGATTTATAATTTTTCTCATGTACGAAAAGGGAGCCTTTTTCAATGTTTTTCATACAATGCATAACATCATGAGCTTCTGCTCGGGAGGCACCACATACCTAGCTAGGTACGATTGCCCCCAATCGTACCTAGCTAGGTATGCGGTGCCTCCCTCACATAAGCTCATGATGTTCAGGTAAGTCGCAATGTGGGAATCCTTGTGAGAATTTGTCCAAAACTTCTTGTGGAAGGGAGTAGGCTTGTTTCTTTTGTAGCCTTGTGCAGCGAAGGGGATAATCGTCATCCATGTTTTGGAAGAAGGGGTAGCCCATTTGCATCTACGTTTTCAGTGTGAGGGGACATGTGTTTTTAGCCTAAGAGGAGATATGTTCTCAACGCATGCATTATTTAATGAGGGTGGTCAATTCTTGCAGTTTTGGTGGACTTCAGTCTCACCTTGCGTTTTCCTCTCACCTCATCTATGGCCAATGCTACCCCTTGGTCTCCTACCTTGCTAGAGCTTGCCATCCTATGCTTGCTGATGGCGGTATTCGCATTGTTGTTGGTCAGATCAATGGCCTTATTAAATTGGGCCGCTGTTTTTGAACGTTGCGAAGGTGTCCAATAAAACTATGCTCATTGGGAATTGATTGTGCACTTACAATTTTTATGCAAAGGCTTATGCGACATTGTCAATGGCATTGGAGGTAGACTTGTGCGGCTCAACAATAACAGGTGGAGTCAATTTTAGGATGACGATTTTCCCCAATCTTGTGTTGGTTAGGGTTCAAGTAATGCAAATGCCATTTCTAAATGCGAGTGATCACCCTCGTACTGGGGTAAAGGGTCATTATGCCCAAGCTACACATTGCTATCTCACTAACTTGATTTTATATTCATTATCTTGAGAGAACAATATTCTCAAGGGTATAGGTGGAGCAAAATTGATCATTGCCTAAACACAAAGAATCTACAGACGTGAGTTTTTTGGATTTTGATCCTATATGAGATGATATGCTCATGCGGTGCGTGTGCGGGGCGGGGGGAGAGAGAGAGAGAGAGAGAGAGAGAGAGAGAGAGATGATGTGGATAGAGCAACTCACCACAATGTGTGTGAGATAGCCCCTTATTCTTCTATCTAGTAAAGAATATTTTATGTATAAGTGATGGGTGGTCGGACGTCTCTAGCGCATCCGACCGAAATAAGAGACACACCGCGTTTACCCCAATAATCTTCCACTTAAAAGTGAATGTGCCGATCAATGTTACTACTATAGGACCCAACAGTATGTACAAGTGGTATAGGGAGGAAACTTGTCTTAACCTATGTCCATTGGCTCTCTCGAAGTCGATGCATGTCTCCGTATGCGCTCTAGTGGTGTGCAAAACATATATCCTTGCTAGAATAAACATGCATACCTTGCAAGTATCGTGTAATGACCTACACCGATCCATAATGCATCATGCTAGTGTCGGTCATCGCTCGACTGATAACCCCACTCCAAATGCTCCCACTACAATTGTTATGTTGGGTCTCGACACTAAGAGGTCGTACATGAGAGTCCCGAAGGTTGATGACAATCGCGTTGTCGTGGTGTGACACGTACATAGTGGGAACGCATGCTACAAGATCTATCTTGTAACTTTTTAGATACATAATTATCTTTCCTATAATGTACATATGCATATTTAAGTATAATAATAAGCCTTCTATCTCATCCTATTATTTTTCTCAAGGGTAACCAAAAGCATTGATTCTTTATTTCTACTATCTCATTATCATCTCACACCCTAGCTAGATCCTATATCTAGGGTAAACTCCAATATATATATATTCTATGTATTTTTAATACTTTTCTTATATTTCTTTTTAAATAGTTACTAGGAGGGAATCAAATCCTAGTGGGACACTAGGTGGCATGATTTCAAAGATACACTTATTTTAATGCATTATTGCAAGCATGATTACAAAACTTTGTCAAGGAGCAATGTCATGCTTTCATATGGCATGAGGTGTCCTTTGGAATTAAATGAAAGTCTAAGCTAAGGGGACCACGGGAAGACTTTTGCTGCCAGAAATGGACTTTATTTTGATGAATTTTTTACACAAGGTTCCAATCCGAATTGGAAAATGATTTTAAAATGAAAATCGTAGCTAATGAGCTGAAGTTTCTGCTCATATTTTTACTTTTTTATTTGGAGCCACGGTTGAGGAGATATGATCAAAATAGTGGACCCCAATCTGTCCACATCATTCAGGGACAACTCATTTCCAACTTTTCCAATTCCTATTCACACTGGCTCCTCTCTTCTTGTGTAAACCCTTGGGGGTTCCCTTCACCTATAAAAGGGGACCTCTTCTTCCTTGAAAAAAAAAAACTCAAGCATTCAAGCCATTGATGAGAGGAATTCTTGAGGGAGTGAGTAGTAATGCCTAATTGTATTTAGCCCCATTAACATAAGCCCAAGCCTACACTTTCTCCTAGAGGAAGACTAGCCATTCTTGTACGCTATCCTTGGAAGATCAACTCTAATCAAAGAAGGTGTTGTACTTGGCGTATCAGTCAACGTTGAATTCTCCCCTCTTCTTCTCTCTCTCATCAATAATGGTGCCGAAGGGTTTCAAGTAAGATGTGTTCTACATTGATGTTTTCTTGATTTCTTGTTGTTTTCATTTTCATCTCTAATCCAACATATATATATGTATCTAATCACATCTCCTTAACCAAACCTATCTCTCTCATTCTTAGTAATTCATTCTCTCTAGGTTCTCTTTGCTACAGGTACATCTCTCCCCGCAGTATCCTTATTGCCTACGAGCAAGAATAGGGCTTGGGAGGGAAACTTCTCATCTCTTCACTTCTCTCATATCTACATTTCTCACATACTATACTAGATGAATAACCCACATGATGATCATTTCTATCGCTTTCACTCTATACGATCTATTAGAATTAACGTATGGATTAGCCGAAAAATACACTTTCAACAACGTATAGTGTTTCTCTTTGGCCCAGAAAGGCTTAATGAAATACTTCTATCACCGGATCCCATCATACTACCTCTCATAGACTATAACTTTTCTTAGCGTAGTTATCTTGCTATGAACCAAGAGGATTTGTACACACAATTAATCCCAATCACTAGACAAAATATATATATTATGGTAAGCACAAAACTACAATTCCAAAGAACAATTCGTAGCCTATTTGGTCATGCAAGATTGAATGCCATTAACTCATCTATTAACCCTTTCATATTACCCATGATACGATATGACCATAGCCTTGATGTTTTCATTTTCGTATTGTTTTGACATTCTCTTTTGTGTTTTTTCTTTGTGTGTGTGAGTGCAAGAGAGAAAGAGTGAGTCTTCTTTGATTGCACTTCTTTCCAAACCCTAGTCTTCATGGCATCTATGGTTTAACTCCTTCATATAGTTTTTGTTGAGTTCTCTCACAAACTCTCACAGCCATAAGTCCGGTGCTTTCCTGGCAAGACCGCAAATTTCTCGACATATTTTTGGTGAACCCGATGCGAAATTGCCAGGTTGAGATTTTGTGGATAACCATGGGTGATCATGTTGAGCAACAGGGTATGCATTTTGACCCAGCAACAATGCAAATGTTTCAAGCATTTGCAATGTTCATGCAACAACAACATGCCATTGAAAGAAGGGAGATTTCAGCAACGAAGGCCATACAAGCAGTCGTCAATAGAATGGATCAGTTCAATGGCAAAGATGTAACCAAGTACTTACGCTAGTATGTGAAGGAGATGGAGCTGCATCGCGTGTCAGAAGGTGAGATGATTCAAAGCTTTGAGCTAGTTGTTGCTCCAGAAATTAGAGAGCATGTTAGGGTAATTAAAGATGGGCATGGGAGAAATTGGGAAGAACTCAAAGTAGCTTTAAAGGAGAAATATTTCACGGAGGACTCTGAGAGAGTGACCAAAAGGACATTCTTAGAATGGGTAGTCAAGCCAAAGCAAGGACTATCAATAACAGAGTTACTTAGGGAATTTAAGCGGCGCTATGCACAACTCACCAGGACAGAAAGGGCCACACTAGATGCAGAGAAGACATATCTTTTCTTCCAAGCTGCAGGTAAAGAGTTTCAAGAAAATTTGGAGCTTCTTCTTGAAGATAAAGATGCTGAGCAAGGACTAAAGACCGACTGGAATGAGGTTGAAGGTGTTGTCTCACTGCTTGCCAAACGACAAAGAAGAAGGGACAAGATGGTAGTAAACACTACAAGTCCTTCCACCTCAACTTCTGACAAAATGGTAAAGCCTACTTTTATCGCTCCTAAGTTTGATGAGTCCATGCTAGATGAGCTTGTAAAGGGAATGCGTGACTTGAAGGTGAAGTTTGCAAAGCTTGAAGAAAAAGGCCAACCATCGGGGCCACTTCCTAGGCAAAGACAACAGCCCAAAGAAGGGTTTGTTAATAGATGTATTTGGTGTGATAGTACAGACCATGTAAGAAGGGATTGTGATGATTTTAGTGATGCTTTGTCAAAAGATGTTGTCTTTTTTAAGGATGGTAAAATCCACTTAAGAGAGACAGGTCTACCCTTGAGAAGTAACTTTGGGAAGGGGGGAATGCAAACCCTAGTTGAAGATATGGCAACTAAGCATGCCACCTCTGTAGTTGAGGCAGCTACTTATGGAGTAAAAATTGAACATTTTTGTGATGAAGAGGTGAGTGACCATCATGGTCAAATTTGGCCAAATGTCATGCAATTAGCTAAAAAGGGAAAGATTACAAAAGAGATTCTACATGAAGCAGGTGATTGCATACGTTTAGAAACAGGATGGAATGATCCAGTGGACTCATTGTCAGTGCATGCCTACATTACAAAATGCCAACAAAATGAGGCAATTGTAGAAGAGAAGCGCAGACGTGAGAATGCTGATGAAGGACCATCAAAAAGAGCTTCTAGAAGTGGGGGAAGAAGTGACTCAATGCCTTCTCAAACACCCTCAACACAAGGAGCATCTCCACTTGAAGTACTCATGGAGGAGTCTACAACAGGAAAGAAGAAAGAGCCAACGAAACGTAAGACAAAAGGCCCAACTTATAAACTACAATCTGATATTGAGGTTGCTACAGATTTAAAGAAAGTCTTGGAGGAAAGGATTTTGAATAGCAAGATTGAGTTTACTCTGGGAGAAGTTCTTGGCATTGCAAAGCGTGAATTCCATGGGGAGATCATTGACATCATCAAGAGGAAGAGGCAAACCCTTGCTGAAGTTTCTCGTCCACAGGTTGAAGGGGAAACCTCAAAGACACAAGGGATGCAACTGCAAAATAAGGAGAATGATGGAGTTGTGGTAGGATGCTACCAATCTAGTGGGAGAGTGAAGCAAGTGCATTTCTCAAATGATGATGAAGAAGTTGAAGATATTCCTAGGAGTTACTATTCACGAAGTCATTGGGCAAGGGCTACTACAGAAACTTTGGTCAAGGTAGGTGATCTTGAAGAGCCATTTGTTGCCTTGATTGACCATGGTTCAGAAATAAACATAATGTCAAAGAGTCTCTACAACAAGTGCAAATGGCCGATGGACACATATCATGGTTGGATGATAAAAGTGGCAAACAATTCATCCGGTGAATTGTATGCAGCATGTCCAGGTGTGAAGGTAACAATAGGTGATGTAAAGATTGACCAAAACTTCTTTGTACAGGATACATCTTCATATCATCTCATCCTTGGACAACCCTACATTGTGGGAGTTCGAATGGAAACAAAGGTAATGGATGATGGTTCAACATATGCTAGGATACGTAGCAAAGATGGTAAACGAGCTATCCAATTTCTCACAGTTTGTGTAAACCATGAAAGAAATCGTGACAACCTCAGAGAACATCCTCTACCAAAGGTGAGCAAAGAGTTTCATGATCATAGAGAAATGATGGGTTTTGGCCAAGTACCATTGTAAAGCGGGATTGCAGTGGTACAGAAAGAAAAAGGGTCTCGCCTGATCCAAAAATAGGTGAAGCTTTTTCAATGAGCTCCTTGGTAACAAAGAATGGATTAGTATGTTTTACAAAACTTGAAGATTTGAAGAGATGTGAGAGGCAATATGTGCATAATGTACAAATAGGCATGAAAAAGAGTGGGTTGCTAGAGCCTACTGAAAATGTTTTGGGTTTGTGTGAACAAGTTTCTTTTGTAGATACTATGGGTGAGCTTGATGCTATAATGGGCTCTAGTTTGCATCTTGAAAATGAAGTTGTGGAAGTTTGCTCTATGGAAATGTATCAAGTAATAGAAGCCTTTAAAGAAAGCCAAATAGTTGGCCCAGAAGTCCATGTTGAAACTAAATACAAGAGTGTAGCAAAGAAGGTGAAACCAGTAGCTTCACCCTTACCACCCAACAACAGGGAAAAGATTGAGCAGGCTTCTTTACAACCAAGTTTGAGGAATCCTAAAAAGATCGGGCATACCTTCACAAAGAAGTCTTTTCAAGAGTTGCAGATTGGTTGCGAGGAGTTTCTAACACAGGAGGAGACGAAGTGCTTCAAGGAAATGCTTTCAAAGCATGGTAAGGCTTTTGCATTTGAGCCACATGAGATAGGATGTGTTGATCCTTCTATTGTAGCTCCTATGGTAATTTTCACAATACCTCATGTACCTTGGAATCTGTGGCCTATTCCGATTCCAAAGGCTCATTTGCGAAAGTTAGTAGAGCTACTGAATGAGAAAATCAAAATGGGAATCTTGGAGCCTTCTTGTGCTCCATACTCAAACAGGTGGTTCACAGTTCCGAAGAAGAATGGTTCTCTACGCTTCATCCAAGATATGCAACCAGTGAACAAGGTGACAATTAGAAATGTAGGTACAGGTCCAATTGTGGATGAGTTTGCAGAGGCATTTGCAGGGAGGGCAATCTACTCAATGGGGGATCTCTACTCAGGGTATGATCAATTTCAGCTTGCAATCAAAAGCAGAGACTTGACAACCATGAGGACACCTTTGGGTTTGGTAAGGATGTGTACCTTGCCACAGGGAGCAACCAACTCGGTTGCACATATGATGAATGGGATGAATAAGGTCTTACGTGACTTTATTCCTCAAATCACAATGCCTTTCATTGATGATTTGCCTATCAAAGGATGTGAAGAAAGTGACAAAGATGAAGCTTTGGATCTCAAGGGATGTCGCAGGTTTGTGGTAAATCACATAAATGATTGTGATAAAATTTTGTCTAGGTTGGAAGAAGTGAATCTTACATTGTCAGGGAAAGAGTCTATGTTTGGTGTCAATGAAGTGCTTATTGTGGGACACATGTGTGGGCTATATGGTAGGAAACCTTGTCCATCAAAGGTAGATACCATCCAAAGAACGAAAGAAACATGCACTAGCATCACTGAGGTTAGAAGGTTTCTGGGAGTATGTGTCTTCTATGTTATTTGGATTCCACATTATGCACATGTAGCTGATCCTCTTTATCAGCTTCTTAGAAAGAATCAGAAGTTTAAATGGACAGAAGCACATGTAAAATCCATGAAAAAGCTAAAGGAGTTGCTCCAGTCAGCAACAACTTTGAGAAAGGTAGACTATGAGTGTCAAAGGCCAGTAATTGTGACAGTAGACACCAGTCTTACAGGGATTGGATGGGCAAGAGGGCAAGATGACAAAGAAGGACACAGGTATGTGGTAAGATTTGGAGCAAAGGTGCTAAGTGCTCGCCAAAGAAACTATCCACAGATAAAGAGAGAGTTATGGGGTATGGTTACAGCCTTGAAAAGTGGAAAAGAGTACCTAATTGGTGCATGTGTGGTTGTAGAAACAGATTGTCTACCACTTCTTAGGATGATTACAAGCTGCTCAACTCCAGACATTGCTATGTTGCGGTGGATTGCCTACATTAAGTCCTTAAATCCTGAGT
This sequence comes from Adiantum capillus-veneris, assembly GCF_014529385.1. Taxonomy (NCBI): domain Eukaryota; kingdom Viridiplantae; phylum Streptophyta; class Polypodiopsida; order Polypodiales; family Pteridaceae; genus Adiantum; species Adiantum capillus-veneris. The sequence continues at coordinate 122,441,202 of NC_140945.1, forward strand.
TTAAGCACATTGCAGGTAAAGACAATACAGTGGCAGATATGCTATCAAGGGCAAGGTATGAAGATGAGCCACAAACGATTGATGAGGGAGATGATGTAGGTACAAAGTTCTATTCTATCTTTCATGTCAAAGGTAACAATGTCTGCATGAATAATTCACTTGAATTGTTCTTGAAAGATCTTTATGAAGGTGATTGGCTTTCTATTGGAAGCTACTTGAGTACTCTAACAAAACATGATGATTGGTCTGAACAAGAATTCAAGAGGATACGCAGGAAAGCATATGGGTACGTTTTGAGGGATGGTTACTTGTGGAAGCATCCTAAACAAAAGGGTGCTACACCACAACGGGTTATATGTAAAAAAGAGACTCAAGTAAAGATCATGCAAGAGTTTCATGAGAGTCTATGGGCTGGACACAGGGGTGTGTGGGCAACCTTCTCCAAGTTGAAAGAAAAATACTGGTGGAAGGGTATGTATAAAGATGTATCTCAATTTGTAGAGTCATGTGTAACTTGTCAAATGTATTCAAATGTCCGACATCGTGATGGATTGCACCCTACATATCCACTAGCCATGCACTATAAATGGGTTGTGGATATAGTCACAATGCCTCTAGGACTTTGGCAGATGAGATACTTGGTTCTTGCACGAGAGGACCTAACTAACTAGGTTGAAGGAAGAGCATTAAGAGCTAAAACCACAGAAGCTGTGTGCAAATTCCTTCTTGATGAGGTGATTTCCCGTTATGGTTGTGTGGAAAAAATCACTGCAGATAGAGGTGAACTGGATGCCGAAGAAGCAAGGGAGTTCTTTTTTAGATTAGGAATCAAGATTTCTCTTACTACAGCTTACAACCCTGAAGGCAATGGAAAGAGTGAAAGAGGGTATCCTCCTATCATCAAAGCTTTGGCCAAGTCTTGCAAAGGAAGAGTTGGTGAGTGGCCAAAACTGTTACCATATGCTTTATGGGCTGATCGTACAACACATAGCTCAGTAACTGGCTACATGCCTGCGAAGCTAATGTATGGTCAAAAGCCAGTGATGCCGATTGAAGATACAATTCCCACATGGAATGTACTACCTTGACAAGAGGGGCTTAGTAGGGAAGATCTCCTTGCACTGCGTATAAGGCAACCATAGAGAAGACCTGGAGACATTGAAGCTGCAAAAGAACGACTCAAAAATGCAAGGTTGAAAAACAAGGACTACTTTGATAAGCGACATCGACTCAGGGGCAAAGCAATTGACAAAGGTGACTGGGTTTTAGTGTATGATAGTAGCCTTGATAACCAGCACACAATCATGCGTAAGTTTTCAAAAAGATGGTTTGGACCGTATGTTGTAAAGCATGTGCAAGAAAATGCTACTTACAGCTTGTCTGAACTAGATGGTACAGAAGTAAAGATTCCCATTGCAGAAAAAAGGATCAAAATGTTTAAGAGAAGAGGAGACAATGATCCAGAAGATGTTGATGAGGAAGAAGAGTAAACCACAGGTAAAGATTAAAGTGAAGATGAAGATTTGGAATCATCCAGTGAAGAAGAAAGCAAGGAAGATGTACAAGAGGGCTCATCTTACAAAGAAATAATGTGGCACATACCGGAGGATGTGCAGGTTTAGAGGGGGTGGATGTCGTGCTGTGACACGTACATAGTGGGAACGCATGCTACAAGATCTATCTTGTAATTTTTTAGATACATAATTATCTTTCCTATAATGTACATATGCATATTTAAGTATAAAAATAAGCCTTCTATCTCATCCTATTATTTTTAGATACATAATTATCTTTCCTATAATGTACATATGCATATTGAAGTATAATAATAAGCCTTCTATCTCATCCTATTATTTTTCTCAAGGGTAACCTATCCTTACTTTACCATCAGAAAATACTATGGAAAAAGCTCAATAGATCCGCCTCTTTAACTTGGGACAAAAACCATTGATTATTTATTTCTACTATCTCATTATCATCTCACACCCTAGTTAGATCCTATATCTAGGGTAAACTCCAATATATATATATTCTATGTATTTTTTATACTTTTCTTATATTTCTTTTTAAATAGATACTAGGAGGGAATCAAATCCTAGTGGGACACTAGGTGGCATGATTTCAAAGATACACTTATTTTAATGCATTATTGCAAGCATGATTACAAAACTTTGTCAAGGAGCAATGTCATGCTTTCATATGGCATGAGGTGTCCTTTGGAATTAAATGAAAGTCTAAGCTAAGGGGACCACGGGAAGACTTTTGCTGCCAGAAATGGACTTTATTTTGATGAATTTTTTACACAAGGTTCCAATCCGAATTGGAAAATGATTTTAAAATGAAAATCGTAGCTAATGAGCTGAAGTTTCTGCTCATATTTTTACTTTTTTATTTGGAGCCACGGTTGAGGAGATATGATCAAAATAGTGGACCCCAATCTGTCCACATCATTCAGGGACAACTCATTTCCAACTTTTCCAATTCCTATTCACACTGGCTCCTCTCTTCTTGTGTAAACCCTTGGGGGTTCCCTTCACCTATAAAAGGGGACCTCTTCTTCCTTGAAAAAAAAAAACTCAAGCATTCAAGCCATTGATGAGAGGAATTCTTGAGGGAGTGAGTAGTAATGCCTAATTGTATTTAGCCCCATTAACATAAGCCCAAGCCTACACTTTCTCCTAGAGGAAGACTAGCCATTCTTGTACGCTATCCTTGGAAGATCAACTCTAATCAAAGAAGGTGTTGTACTTGGCGTATCAGTCAACGTTGAATTCTCCCCTCTTCTTCTCTCTCTCATCAATAATGGTGCCGAAGGGTTTCAAGTAAGATGTGTTCTACATTGATGTTTTCTTGATTTCTTGTTGTTTTCATTTTCATCTCTAATCCAACATATATATATGTATCTAATCACATCTCCTTAACCAAACCTATCTCTCTCATTCTTAGTAATTCATTCTCTCTAGGTTCTCTTTGCTACAGGTACATCTCTCCCCGCAGTATCCTTATTGCCTACGAGCAAGAATAGGGCTTGGGAGGGAAACTTCTCATCTCTTCACTTCTCTCATATCTACATTTCTCACATACTATACTAGATGAATAACCCACATGATGATCATTTCTATCGCTTTCACTCTATACGATCTATTAGAATTAACGTATGGATTAGCCGAAAAATACACTTTCAACAACGTATAGTGTTTCTCTTTGGCCCAGAAAGGCTTAATGAAATACTTCTATCACCGGATCCCATCATACTACCTCTCATAGACTATAACTTTTCTTAGCGTAGTTATCTTGCTATGAACCAAGAGGATTTGTACACACAATTAATCCCAATCACTAGACAAAATATATATATTATGGTAAGCACAAAACTACAATTCCAAAGAACAATTCGTAGCCTATTTGGTCATGCAAGATTGAATGCCATTAACTCATCTATTAACCCTTTCATATTACCCATGATACGATATGACCATAGCCTTGATGTTTTCATTTTCGTATTGTTTTGACATTCTCTTTTGTGTTCTTTCTTTGTGTGTGTGAGTGCAAGAGAGAAAGAGTGAGTCTTCTTTGATTGCACTTCTTTCCAAACCCTAGTCTTCATGGCATCTATGGTTTAACTCCTTCATATAGTTTTTGTTGAGTTCTCTCACAAACTCTCACAGCCATAAGCCCGGTGCTTTCCTGGCTAGACCGCAAATTTCTCGACAACGTAAGCTCTGCCAACATATCCGTGCCAATCGTACCGATGCCATGCATAATGAACTCTACTAATCTATCCGTAGTTGATGTCTGAATGCTCAATGTATCACCACCAAAACTAGTCATGCATAGATGCGTCAATCCTGAAACCAGTGGAGTCATCACTCTCTCATCGTCCATAGGGACTATATCCACATATCCTAGCATCAATATATCAGCATCTAACATGAGCATGTCAAAGAAATCCATATCCATACTCTCCATAGTAGGAGGTATCTCTGTCCTAAGAGGATCAATCTTTTGTGTCTTGCTAGAGCATGGCTGCTCTAATTCTGCATCTACAAACATGTAGTACATAGCACTTTGGATCTCATCCGTGAAAGATATGCGTTTAGTCTCTTGTTGACATGACTATAATGCAATCTAGCCTATGCCATCTCACACCTCAATTACATGCATAGCGTAGACCAAACCACTCTAGGCTCCCCGCACAATGACTAGCAATCCACAATGCATCTGAAAAGACTACTCTCTCACTAGTACCTAACATCCATTGTCTCTCAAAGTGTCTCACCAAGATCAAAATCTGTGCAATCTCAGGAATATAACGCACATGTCGTAGCATATAAGATGCACCATTGCATAATGACAAGTATACATCTTTTGCACCCTCTATGTATATGTTAATCCCGTCAACTACATGCACACGACCAAGGCTCCCACTAGCAAAAGTGCGAAACCATTCACGACATGATGTGACGTGAAATGTTGCATACTCATCTAGAAACCATCTAGAGCAAGTGGCATTTTTATTAGACATGAAAGCAAGAGGAACACTAGAGGTAAACGTGACATCACCGCCACTACCATATGAAGCCACCTCTCTAGTCTGTGTCAAAATTGTCTTTGCATCACACATACATCTGCGTCACTATTTCGTGTTTAAAAAAACGTCGTCTAAAGTGCCCAATGTGACCACAATGCCAACATCTCAAGTGTTGACACAAACGAGACCACTGTCTCACATGAGTCATCATCGTGGACTCAAAACTATCACACATATCAACTACCATAAGTGAAGCTATGGCTCTACAAGGCAATGTGCATAAACCAATGCCGAAGAAAAGTGCACCAAACCTGGAACAAAAGGAGCTTCCCGCGGTGAGAAAACACTCTCAAAAGAGCTCACTAGCACTCGTAGTGCTCAAGCGCATCAACACATAAATCTCCCGTAGTAGTGTAACCACAATATGCTCTGTAATCGTCACATTGATGAAAGTCTCAATTGCCAAAAGTACATGGAATTTGTAATGAGTGACCACCTGTAAACTGTATGTAGTAGACTCACGATCAAAATTGTCGTCAATTGATACCATAAGTCTACCTCTAGCCACTGCGAGCATACACAAATTTCACTTTTGCAAGAGTGAATACAAGAACACCAATCCATGTCCAAAAAAACCATATGTCTGTCAATGTGGCAGCAAAGTCGACCACAACAAGAGAGAATCACCATCTCAATCCACTAACTAGAAATGCATCAAAAGAATGTATGGCAATCAAGCCAAAACTATAGCAAGAAATTTACAAAAAATAGGACAAGGTCTACCCTGCAAAATAAGCAAAATATTAATGTAAACTCTCAAACCATAATTCGCATTCAAAATGTCAAAGTGAAATAAGCTCTTGACCACGATAAAATGACCAAAATCTGTCAACAAAAGATATGGCAATTGGGAGTAAACCTTGACCACTATAGTCTCCAAAAGAGGATTCAAAACCATAAACCATAAACCATAAACCATAACACTACTCAATGCCAATGAGTAGAAACACCAAAGTGGGTTGACACAATGTCACATACAATGCCAATCCACACAACATACATCAATGGAGTGATCATGCATAAACAAGTACCAAAAGAGTTGCAATTTGAAAAACCAATGCTCTCAAGAGAGCTGAATGTGAAAACAATGCTCTCAAGAGAGATCACTAACACTCATAAGTGCTCGTCAAAATGCATGTACAATGGGCATCAACCATGCGCCACAACCATATGCAAATCCGTCCACAAAGACTATGAAACAAAGCACGAAATCATTGCCAAAGTGTCCTATGAAACCCGTGAAAGAAACTCCACATGTAGTGGCCAACACTGGTAACTTTAGTCCGATTGAAAACGGGTATCCGTGGCCACCTCTATCTGCTTTTTCTTTACCCAAATCTATCAAAAACCTCAAACCTTAAGCTCCGCACAAGCTGAAATTTCATCTTCAACTCAAAATTTATGCACCCAACTTTGAGCACCTGTCGTGCTTCTAAAGTGCATCAAACTCGCACACTGCACAAAAACAAAAAACCTAAAATTCTATGTATATAGTCAGTTTGAGTGGAATATCAACAAAATAGTGAGAAATTGCAAAAAGTTTCTTCTGCAAAGTTGTAAACCATGTCAAAACGAAAAAAAAATAGAGGACAGATTTTTAAGATCTTCAATCTACAAGGAGAAAACAAATATGAAAATAGTGCTAGTGCGCGCACAATTTTTAGGGCAACACCTTTACTTACACACTTTCCATATTGTCTTTTGATCTTCCACAAGAGCATACATCCCTCTCAGTTGAGCTCACAAGCTGTTATTACGTTCTCACAAAGGTTCCAACCTTTCTTGATCTCTCCACTGTTGAGAGCGTCCAAGCTATCACTTTGAAGATCTCGACACCGCTATACTCTCTGTGATCGCCATGCATACTCTAATATCAATTGAAGAGTACGCAAATGCGATGCATATGTGGGGGGGGGAGAGAGAGAGAGAGAGAGAGAGAGAGAGAGAGAGAGAGAGAGAGAGAGAGAGAGAGAGAGAGAGAACATAGGATGTGAGTGGAGAAACTCACCACAATGTGTGTGATAGGTGTGTACAAGTGATGGGTGGTTGGACGTGCCAAAGCTTAGACGCCTTTGGCACATCCGACCAAGGGAAGAGTCCCACCGCCTTTACCCCAACACTCATCAATGGAAGAACAATCAAGGTAGATGCATTGAAGGTGAAGTTGCATCAAAACTTTGATCTAGATTTTGGTGAGCAAAGCATATTTGTGGCATACACATTATGTAGGACAAGTCAAAGAAGGTTCTTTACTTGTCACAGAAAAAGTATATTTTTTTGTATGCTGAAGAGTTTCAGTATGAAGGGTGAGAAGTCGATGTACTCCATTCCTCCATATGTGAAACTTAGTCAAGATGATTGTCCTACATCTGATAAAGGAAGACCTGAAATGGTCAAGATTATTCCATATTCATTGGCGGTTGGTTCTTTGATGTACACAATGATTGGGAGCCGTGTAAACATTGCATTTGTAGTGGGAGTTATTAGCATTTTTACGAAAAATCCTGGCAAGAAGCATTGCGATTTACATTTTCCTTGGAGGCAAATATGCATGTGTACTTGGCTAGATAAATGAAAATTATGCAGGGAATATTAAAAGTAGAAGGTTTGTAATAGTTTATATCTTTACATTCAATAGTGGTGCAAATTGATGGCAATCTTGTTTACAACATTGTAAGTCTTAGTCTACCATATAAGTGGAGTATGGTGCTACGTTTGATGCCAACAAGGAAGTTACATGGCTTACTCGACTAGTGGGAGATTTGTATCAATGCAAAGGTTCCAATTTTTCATTACAATAGTAATAGAGATATCTAGCTAGCATATAATCTAGTGCTTTTTGTAAAGAAAAATCACATTGATGTGAGATATTTCTTCATTCGTGATGGCTTGAGGACACGCACATAGAGCTTGTCAAGATTCACACCCGATTGATCTACTATCCAAAGGTAGCCAAAGTTCTACACTCCAAGAAGTTTACATATTATCGAGTGACAAGGGGTAGAGATCCAAACTCTACATACCTTGTTTATATATACATGGCTTGGTTAAGGGCACATTGGCTTTTTTGGGTAAATGGCCACTGTGCTCGGGCTAGAATGACCGGTTGACCACCTTACTCGCCTCACTAACTTTTACATTCATTATCTTGAGAGAAAAATAAGGAGCTATGTGTTACCACAGAGAGCTCCACCCACAAAACTTTGTGTAAGCTCTCCTCTTTGTACACACCTCACTTCATGTCACCTCCTTGGATATTCATTTACCCTTAAGTATGAAGCCCATACTTTCATGCAGTCATTTTTTATGAAGGGATCCATGATCATCTCTCGACTATAAAAAGTGCACTAACTAGTACTTAGTTAGCTACATTAACTAGTACTTACAAATTTGCCTAAGGTATATGAGATGGTTGCAAAGGCATTAGGCTAGCAAATGATGTAGTAAATTCTGTATTTTGATGATCTAAAGTCTGTTCTTATTGAAGAGAAATCCATCTTACCCTCCCAAGGTAAGGGTTGGATTGCAATAGGAGATGAATAAATACATGCTACATTGGCAAACTAAAAAAGAAGTCCCCAAGCCGTTGTGACAATTGTGGAAATTGTGATCATTTATCTTGCGGTTGCACATTCAAAGGGATGTGTTCTATTAAGGACAAAGGTAAATGCAAACTTGATGAAGATAACAACAAAATGATTCTACTAAGGACTACACAAAGTTTACCAGTGAGACGAAGACCAGACTAGACCAGCAAAAGCTCTAGGCTTTTAGTCATTTGCTAGGCTCTGCATTTGCTTCAACCAAAGAGAGACACGAGTGACACAGAGGAGCAAGTGGTGCTAGCTAATACATGACTTGGGCTTGTAAGTCGGAGTTCAATTCATCGATTTTTAGAGTCAATGTGTTAAGCATTCAAAGCACATTGCAACTAGCATTGCAAAACACTATAGATGTGTTGGAGACAATTCATTGGTGTTGGTAGGATGATGGACATGATGTATTCCAAAGTTCATTGTTCTGAATAGTTTAGGACATGATGTGTTCAATTAATGTAGAATCTTGGATATAGTATATTCTACAACGCAACTTTCTAAGAGGTGACTGGTTCTTGAGATGGCATCATTATGGTGACTTGTTGACGATTGGAATTTTTTCAGGTGTATCCACTAGTTGGAAATTGTTGGGGCATCCATGGTAGCTTCTACATCAACTTGATATTCCTATGTATGTCTAGTATGAGCTACAAAGAGGGTGTTAAGCATCTCAAATAAATATCAACTTAATCTCACTCATTAATTTAGGTCTTTTCATGTATTTGTACTTTTTGACATGATGAATTGGCCAGAAAAACTCTTTTGAGTGGTATATAAGAAACCCCAACACCCATATGATAATTATCTAGCTCATTACCAAGCTTGTTGGTTCTATAGACCTGTGTGTTTGTGTGTGTGTGTGTGTGTGTGTGTGTGTGTGTGTGTGTGTGTGTGTGTGTGTGTGTGTGTGTGTGTGTGTGTGTGTGTGTGTGGAAATACGGCTGTAGGAATGTACGGGAAGATGGAGAAAATGAAGAAAGAACTCAACAACACAAAACATAGGAAGTAGTATCACTAAGTGTGCTAATACAAAAATGAGGGCTTGCCTTATAATGATAGGCATATATACAAGCCAGGGGACAAAAACTTTCTAACAAGGAAAAAAATGTCATGGTGATCTTAAATGTATTCACACACATCACTACCATAACATGGTAGCAATTTCACCTTGGGAGTGATGCGGTGAGCATGAGGTGACACTCATCATGTACATGGAAGTGTTAGACCCTATGTGATCAATCCACAAAGGACAATAAGCTTGAATCTTTGCAAAAAGCTACAAACTTCTCATAAGACAAAGCCTTTGAAAAAAGATTAGCAAGGTCGTCTTGTGTAGGCACAATGACAAGTTCACCGCTTCTTTAGAGGTGATGAGTATGCACCTCAATGTGCTTTGTTAGAGCATGGAACATTGAGTTCCTTCCATGTGCCAAAGCTCTTTAACTATTAGTGAAGATAGTGGTGGCAGCAAGTTGCTTACCAACCAAAAAGGCAAAATGAATCTGAGCCAAACGCACTCAACAATACTTGTGAAAGATGCCTCGGACTAAAGTGGCCACTATAGGACACTTCTTTCTCAAATACAAGTGCATGAACTATCAAGCTTGAAATGTCAAATACCTAAACCCATAGCTCTGGTTGATGAACCTCCAGCACTATCTACTTACCATTCAAAACTGAATATACTGTAGCTGGTATTTTGTACCTTAACCATTGCAACCATGAAGGAAAGACTCAAAAATCTTCCCTCCTGCCAAAAAATGAATAAAGAATTAGCTAACATTGGCACTAAACAGATGAAGAGGTTAGAAATTTATTTGTGATTATGACCCCCCTCCCTTATGTTTTAGTAATGAAGGAGAAATTATTAAGTGACTACCCCTAACGTGTCAATATGGATGCTCTAGAAGGACACCTAATCCACCCATTAGCCTTGGGTCCATTGGATACTCTTGAAATATTACATTATTCTCTTAATAGGCACCTTGGCTACCCTATGGCCTTAGGAAAATAAGGCTCTAGCAAACATAGAAGGCACTCTTTGTCCTTAGGATCTACAAATGCTAAGTAAATAGGAAAATGATTTTTAAATCTAAAGTATATCATATGGCCCAAAGGCTATAAATTATTTATTTTTACGTATAAAGTACTCCATAAATGCCCTATGGCCTTGGCGGCTTACAATGATACATGTAAAGACCTTAGGGTCATAGGGTGCTACAAGCAAAAAGTACCCTACAATGCAACCTATGGCCCTTGAGCTTATACATTGGCACCCTATGGACCTAGGGCCATATGATTCTTTTTTTGAATCAAGAGCAACCTAAGGCTCTTGAGCCCTATGGCTCTAGGGCCATATGATCTCTCATTATAATAGATTGCAACCTATGGCCCGTGAGCTTATACGTTGGACTCCTATGGTCCTAGGGCCATATGATGTCTCATTAAAGTAGAGGGCAACATATAGCCCTAGGGCTAGAGGGTGGCCTAGGTGCTGATGTAAAAGCTCTTAAAAAGCATTTAGGCCATTCTAGTATGCCTACATGGTCACCATGACAGCCTATGCCCCTGGGACCATATGATATATCATTACAATAGAAGGAAACTTAAGGTCTTTGAGCTTATACATTGGCAACCTAAGGCCCTAGGTCCATATGAACTCACATTAGAATAGAGGACAACCTATGGCCCTTGAGCCTTATCGCCCTAGGACCATAGAATCTCTCATTACAATAGAGTATAACCTATGGCCCTTGAGCTTATATATTGGCACCCTATGGCCCTAGGGCCATATGATCTCTCATTAGAATAGAGGGCGACCTATGGCCCTAGGGACAAAGGATGGCCTAGGTGTCAATGTAAAAGCTCTCAAAGAGAATTTAGGGGATTCAAGGACAATTACATATGCACCATGGAAGTGCTATGGCCATATGATCTCATATTGGAATAGGGGGCAACCTATGGCCCTTGAGCTTATACATTGGTACCATATGTCCCTAAGGCCATATGATCTCATATTGGAATAGGGGGCAATCTATGGACCTTGAGCTTATACATTTGTACCATATGTCCCTAAGGCCATAGGATTTCTCATCAAAATAAAGGGAAGCCTATGGCCCTATGACCAGAGGTTGTCCTAGGTGTCAATGTAAAAGGTCTCAAAGTGCATCTAGGCCATTCAAGGGCATCTACATGGGCACCATGGCAGTCCTATGACCCTAGGGCGATAGGATCTCATATTACAATAGATTGCCTATGGCCCATGAGATTATACGTTGTTACCATATGGCCCTAGGTCCATATGATCTCTCATCAGAATAAAGGGCAACCTATGGCCCTAGGGGTAGAGGGTGGCCTTAGTGTCAATGTACAAGCTCTCAAAGTGCGTTTAGGCCATTCAAGGGAACCTACATGGGCACCATGGCAGTGTTAGGGTAAGACAATGGATGTAAAGCACTAATCCTATTTGAGAGGCTCTTTTCTAATTAATCTTTGCATTTTGAATCTTATCATTGTGTCTACACTCTACTTTTATCCTCTTGCTTTAGGTGAATCCCTAATTCTAATCTTCATTACTCTAACCCTAACACCATGGTGAGCTTAAGGCTACACCCTCCATAGCTTGGTATCTCACCATTGATCTTAGAGAGGAGATCTTCTCCTTTTCAATTGGTATCAGAGCACCAAGATGATGCTCTCCATTACTTATCTCTCTCTTTCTAATGACTAGAGTCTTTTGGTTAACTTTGGGTACGCTCCTGGAAATACCCCTTCTTAATTAATGACATTGTGATTAGTGGAATTGTAATAGTGCATGTGTATGTAATTAGTGTGTGTATTGCATTGCATTTCACTCATTTCAAACAAACTTTGATGATCATATCTCTCATGCACGCACTCATTTGGTTTTGCAATATATGTTTGCACATAACACTTGTTAAGATATTTCAATAGCACCCCTAATTGCATTATTTGCATAGCAATTGAGCCCACAATTGTGCGTTCTACAAGCTCTCTGCATTTTAGCTTTCAAGCTACTGCTCTTAATGAAAGGATTTGGGTTTCACTACATCTTTAAGTGTGTATGTGTGGGTGCCTTCGTGGTTGGAGCCACACCTTGCAAGAGTAAAAAAAAAAACATTGTTGCGATTTTCATCCTTTGCACATGGTTTCTTTGCTATTGTTGAGCATATTCGACTGAGATCTGTTTGGACTCTAGTCGATTGTTTAGCACTATCACATGCTCACCCTTGCTACTCACTCTCTGCTACTCTACACATGCTTGTCTCACTATTATCCCACCACAGCTTGGATTTGACCATCAACATCATCAGCTCGTCATATCCACTATGGCTACAGCATAGCCCCTTGTTATTGGTCGTTACTGCCTGAATCAATCTTCAATACCTATAGCAACCCACTGAGCTTTTCCATTCCCTCCTGCCTACCGTCCCTAACCATTGATGCCAAGCCCTCAGGCTATGCAATTTGGTTACTTGCAAACAAGGCTATCGTTCCTCATCATCGAACTCTTCGTCGGTGCTCACACATCTCTGACTTCTCCCCTGCTGTGCACGTGCACATCATCAAAATTCACTGCAATTGCTACCTTCTTCACTTTCTTCCACGAGATTCACTACTCGTTGCTCCCTGATTGCCCTTGCTCCTACTCGTCATCAAGAGGCTCATCGCCCATTGGCTTGCTTTTGCTCATCTACTTGCCACCGCATTTGGGAAGCACTACACCAAATGAAGCGGCAACCATTGTTGGGCATCATCATCTAGGCCCAGTTTAGCTGGCTTGGCACCTGAAGACTATGCCCTTTTCATTTTTGCTAAGCTTTGCTCCCACACCCGAGCTGAGGCCGTCCTCCCAAAGTTCATGCTAAGGGACTGTTTCCATATCAAACAACACTTTCAAGATCCCCCCGCAAGGGCTCATTCCCATAGTCAAAACTCTACCATAGATGGGTTTTCCTACTAGTAGCTACTCCCACAAGCTCCAATGGCTATTGCCCATGTTTTTGTTCTAAGAATTTTGATCTCTAGAAGACCTGTTCCACCATCTTGAGTCCTCTTTCAAAGAGGTGTTTCATGCATATCACTTGTGCATCCACACCATTCACTATTATCAATATATGTAATGTTTTAGCTTCAAGGCTAAGTGAGCCTCAAGACAATAAAAATTCTGTCTATGAAATGTATGTGAAATTTAGAGATTGTAAAAACCCCCATTAGCTTCACACTATGTAACTCCACACACATATTCTCACATTTGCAAAACCCTTGCATTCACACTAGCACAATGCATATGGGACTAGACACTACCACTGAAGATCAAGACGATGATGGTGAAGGGGGCAACTACCACTCTTCTTCATTGAATTAAAACTTTATGAAATGAATTATTTTGTATTATTGTAGGTCTACCTTGTGAGCCTAGGATGAGTACTATTGAACCATAGGCAATGAATTTGTTATGAGAACCGCAATGATGAATCATTTACTATTCCTAGATGTATCTGTAGAGCCTAGTACACTAAGACATGAAATTAGAAAATCATTGTAATTGTCTCCAAGCGTTGGCTTAAGGGGGCAATTGTTAGGGTAATCCCATGCTTGTGGCACCATGTGGAAAACCCCCCTAGACAACTAGGATGGATAAATGATGAGATTGTCCAATGAGAATAGGGTGCAACCTCTCTAGCCAATGGATGTAGAGCACTAAGCCTATTTGAGAGGCTCTTTTCTAATTAATCTTTGCAAATTGAATCTTATCATTGTGTCTACACTCTACTTTTATCCTCTTGCTTTAGGTGAACCCCTAATTCTAATCTTCATTACTCTAACCCTAACACCATGGTGAGCTTAAGGCTACACCCTCCATAGCTTGATAGATCACCCTTAAATATTAGAGAGTGCAATCCGCTCCTTTTCAGGTATCCCTATGGCCCTAGGGCCATAGAATCTCTCATTACAATAGAAGGAAACCTAAGGCCCTTGAGCTTATACATTGGAAACCTATGGCCCTAGGGACAAAGTGGGGCCTAGGCGTCATTGTAAAAGATCTCAAAGAGCATTTAGGCCATTCAAGTAATTTTCATATGCACCATGGTAGTGTTATGACCATAGGATCTCTAATTGGAATAGAGCCCTTAAGCTTATACATTGGTACCATATGGCCCTAGGGACATAGGATTTCTCACCAAATAGAGGGAATCCTATGGTCCTATGGCCAGAGATTGGCCTATGTGTTAATATAAAAGGTCTCAAAGAGCATCTAGGCCCTTGAGCTTATACATTGGTACCATATGGCCCTAAGGCCATAAGGTTTCTCATCAAAATAGAGGGAAGCCTATGGCCCTATGGCCAGAGGTTGGCCTAGGTGTCAATGTAAAAGGTCTCAAAGAGCATCTAGGCCATTCAAGGGTACCTACATGGGAACCATGGCAACCCTATGGCCCTAGGGCCAGAGGATCTCTCATCAAAATAAAGGGCAACCTATGGACCTAGGGGTAGAGGGTGACCTAAGTGTCGATGTAAAAGCTCTCAAAGAGAATTTGGTCCATTCAAGGGCACCTACATGGGCATCACGGGAGCCCTATGGCCCTAGGACTATAGGATCTCTTATTGGGATAGAGGAAAACCTATGGCCCTTGAGCTTATTCATTGGAATCTTATGGCTATAAGGCCATACTATGGCTATAAGGCCATAGTATCTCATTATTAGAAATAAGAGTCCTATGGCCCTAGGGCTAGAAAATGGCTTAGGTGTCAATGTTAAAGCTCTCAAAGAGAATTTAGGCCATTCAAGGCCACCTACATGGGCACCATGCAACCCTATGGCCATAGTGCCATAGTATCTCTCATTACAATAGAGGGCAACCTATGGCCCTTGCGATTCTACATTGGCATTGGCAAGGATCATTATGGATATACAGGGTCGGGTTTGTTTTTGCTAAATGCATGCACACTAGGTGTTATGGGCCCTAGTGCTTAGCAAAGACTGATTTGGAACAGCATGCATATTCCTTAAGTTGTTGCTTATGAAGCATTTTGCACTCTAAGTGCAATATCTCTAGGAGAATACTTTTGGGTCTTCTAATCACCAATAGAGGTCATGGCTCGGTTTGGGCATTTGTGGATTTTTTTCAAGTTAACCATGATGGTTATTTTGGACATTGTTGATTCCTCACCTATGTTATACACTACTGTGATTCCCCGTTTACCAGTCATCTGGGACAACTGTCTGTAAACCGTGAGGAAAACACACCTCAGTACTGTTAGTTATCCAAGGGGATAGGCAAATTACAAAGTGTAATCTTGTGTTGAAGGATAAGCAAAGTGCGTACGTTAGCACCAAGCGATCCAATTAGTAAGCATTTATTGCTCTTCTTGGAGTCTAATTACTATCAATTAATGCATGTTGCAACTCGGTAGTCTCTTCATGTATAAGTCAGGTTCTCAACCTTGACAATCGTTAGGGTGGGGTTGTTTACTGATGAAATTTGAAACAAGTCAAGGACTTACACTTGGTTGATGAGTTAGGTCAGCAAGTTACTTTCACAGAAAGTGAAAAGCGGTTAGACCCATGAGGGATGCCACTTGGGAAAACATTAGTGTTCTTAAGAAGAAGTTCTCCACTTTTGTTTTTGAGGACGAAAACTCTTCTTAAGGGGGGAATAATGTCAGGACAAGGGTCCTACGGGGCAAGGCCTTACCTAGGGGGTCAGGGACCTAGGCCAAGGGCCTGGACTGGACCGGCGTGGACTGGGGATCCGCTTAGGGAAAGAGCTAGGAGC
The DNA here is from genome assembly GCF_014529385.1 of Adiantum capillus-veneris. NCBI lineage: Eukaryota > Viridiplantae > Streptophyta > Polypodiopsida > Polypodiales > Pteridaceae > Adiantum > Adiantum capillus-veneris. Next base: position 122,457,191 of record NC_140945.1, read on the forward strand.
TAGGCCTATATAAAGAGCGGTAGGGAGGAGGATCCTACGTCTTAGTCTCCTAGGTCTTACATGGAAAGTCCATAAGATTTGGACAACAGTCCAAATCTCATGTTCAACCATGGATCTGGTTTGTGATTGAGATTTGGATGATTATCAAGGGGCTTGGATCTAAGACAAGCTTTGAGAACTGGATGATCAATCATAACTGGTGCAAGATTCATGAGTTCTAAAAAGTAGAATATAATATCAGGTTGCAGTAAACTCATGAGAAAGGTTGTCTTTAAAGCTTAGCTTTGATATTTGGATAGTTGTCCAAATCTAATTTGGTATTGACATTTCAACGGCTCTCCAAATTTCATCAACCTCTAGATTTAAGTATTCTTTAGAGATATAAAGAATATTAAATCTATGAGTGATAAGTCTATCAGATTTGGATGCTTGTCCAAATCACATCTCCTAATATAGTATATATTTGTGTGATGCATGTGCTTGTATGATGGATATTAATAACTCTTACAAAATTCTCAAGACGGATATCCATTCCAAGGAACATCTCATGGAGAAATAAAATAAACAATTTCTCTTCTCTAACAGCTTGGTCATGAGTTCTCGACGTCATCCAAATCTCAAAAAATCTAAGAAAGAGCTAATGATAAATGGGAAATCTATTCTTGCGGATAACAATTTAACTAACAACATAGGATAAACTTGAATATAGAATGGTGCATACATATGCACAAGAATGTATCTTATCAATTAATCTCTAACTTTAAGTGAACAAGCTAACAATACAAAAAAGCACAAGGTTAAGAAGTGGTAACATACAAAAGATAAAAATGTTAAAGTACTGACATCCCAATTTTTGCAGACAGCTTGTTTTGCTCTTTTCCTTGCTCTCCTTGTGTTGTTATCTACTATGCAAAAGACATACATACATACGTACATACATACATACATACATACATACATACATACATACATACATACATACATACATACATACATACATATATGTATATGTATATGTATATGCATATATATGTATATGGATATGTGTGTGTGTGTGTGTGTGTGTGTATATATATATATATATATATATATATATATATATATATATATATATATATATATATATATATATATATATATATATATATATATATATATATATATATATATATATATATATATATATATATATATATATATATATATATATATATATATATATATATATATATATATATATATATATATATATATATATATATATATTCACAATCTTGATCATTCAATTAGAACTATTGATCAACATTTTTAATGAAACCATATAATGAATTCTGCTTTGAGTGATGAATGATTAGTTCACAATGACTATATACGCTCATTCACAATCTTGATCATTCAACTAGGATTATTGATCAACATTTTTAATGACACCGCATAATTAATTTTGCTTTGAGTGATTGATGTGCCTAGTACGCATTAAAAGGAATGTAAATAGTTCTAAAAAGAAACTGAAGACTTTTAGTTGCAATCTTTTGCAAGCCTTGCTGAAACGTCTGAATCACAATAGAAGGTGAAACATTGATCACTTCTAGGGACAGACAATGAAACTTTTTCATTAACAACTTATAGCCTTGCTATATGTATAAACAACCCTCTGTAATGTTGTTTAGCAATACTTGTAGCTGAACTAGTCATTGTAAGTATCCGACAATTTTTGGCCACTGAAATTGCTCCTGATACGTCGTGCTGAAAAATGGTCTAGAAAACAGATTTGACTAGCACTTAGGGAATTTTGTCGTGACACATATTGGAAATACAGGGCGCGAGTGTCAGTCCCAGAGACTCATATTCGCCACATGTGGAATATGTCTGAACTACGGATGTCGAAAAAAGAACATCCTACAAGTACAAGATGTACTTGTGTGTGGAGGTAGCTCTAAACACTTTACGACAAGAGTGAGAGGGACCCTCATTCATTGCTCCACACTGGCTAAACCGAACTCCTTGAGTCCCTAGACCATGTTGTATCCCATGTGACAACATGTGCCAAATCGAACCCTACAAGTGGATTCGTAACAACATAATGTACATTGGACACTACGGCCCAAAATACTTGTTTTAACATGCCCTTGGCATGGCCCTAGAGATTGAACTGAATGTTCACTTATCCGTATTCAAATACAGAAGAACATGTCGTTCACGTGTGAAAAACAAGCAACATTGTACTAGAAACCCTGGGTGTTGCTTTCGCAATCCAAACCCATTGGGTAGAAGCTACATAACCAAACGCCTTGGTAAGACCCTTTGTAGAACTGCGTAACTAGCAGGTAACGATAATCCACCTAGTTAACCATGTACAAAATGATGAGAATCAACTTAAAAAGTTGAATTTTTCCGCTACTGCGTGGTAGATTGCGGAATTCTCTCCTTGAAAGTATAATGACAAAGATCAAACTGTGATCCTCCATGACCATGGGATGATTTAGTAAGCACCCGCGGAATTGTACCCCAAAACTAGGATTCCATAGACACTCAAAGTGCTATAGAGAGAGCAAGAAATCCACACAAGTGAGATGCCTAGCTCGTATCAACAACCATGCTGTCCCAACTGTTTGCTGACTATAGACCCCATGATATAGATGAGCTGATGTAAGTGGAAGAGTATTGAGAACTCAACTTGAGTGTTGCACTAGAAACCTATAGTGCAAAAAGAACACCCTAGACATCCGTACTGCTAAGACTCTTACTTGTCTAGTAATATCTATGTATACTTCCTTGGGAAGAGCTGTTCGATCTTGAAAACAATCACCCAAAGAATGCCAGTAGTTAGGTCCTACCCTTGGCCTGACAATGGCTCTTAGCCAATATAGCTCATAGCCATGATGCAGATTAGTGTTCAATGAACAAAGCGATGAATACTAATTTGAGTAGCATCTTAGCCACGTGGTAGCTGAGAGGTAGAGCACCTTGGCTCAGGTTGACTCACGAGCAAAACATGTATCAAAAGCTTCTTAGAAGATTTTCATTATTCTCGTAGAGAGAGAGAGAGAGAGAGAGAGAGAGAGAGAGAGAGAGAGAGCATGCTGGGCTGAGGAACTTTCCTTAAGGTTTTAGAGTGTGTACCCAAGCTATCTGCCCTTACGCATCTTATGCCTAAATTGCAGCTTATCGTATAAACATTCCATAGTTTGTCGCTGTGACGCTCTCATCGAGAGAGGTAATAGAAAAAGAGAAAACTCATTCCGACCCACCTACCATGCAAGGGTCGTGATTGTATGAGGACTACTTAGCCTGAGCAGTTTGCCCGTAAAATAAGTCCTAGATTTAGGTTCCTTTTAGTGTTGTTGTGTGTTGATAACAACCAACAATCATATTAATCCACTTAGTCTGTCCTTGACAGACTTGCAAATGATAGCAGAAGCATAAAGCATGAATCGGTAGAAATGAATCCACCTCACTAGCATGCCTTGCATGCAGAATTGTAAGCCCGCGGAGAGTGATGGCCTCAATCGTGAGAACCGAAACCATAAGTGCCTTGCACAGTTTAGAATGGTAGGGATTCTGTGAGCTGATATTCCCTATTTTTGCCAGTTACTCAAAGCCCTGCTTCCTATAAAATTGCCAAAGCACTGGTTGTTGCTGCAACCAGTTGGCCCGATATTCCATGAAAGAAAACTCGCTTAGAAAATGGCGCATAGCCATACCTATTGCACGATTGGGGTCTGTTGTATGTACAGATATGTCCCTTGTATCAAATACGCTCGTCTGTTTCTCATGAAATAACTTGCTGGCATATTGTCAATTCCGTCCCAAGTTTGTATGCTCAAAGCAGAGGTCAAACATGGAAGTCTTTTCTTTGCATGATACTTTTCATTAGACCCAATTTGGATGCTACCATGCCTCAGAGCTACAGATACTCTTGCATAGATAAATGTCCTATTGAAAGAAAGTCGATCTTGTTGGGAAATCACAAACAATCGACCTTGTCGAATTGTACAATGTATTGAAAAACCGAAAATAAAAATTTCTGGCAAAAGATGTACCTCGTACCTGCTTGGCTTGATTACGGAGACAAGCCCTAACAATTTGCTTGACAGCTTCTTGAAATGGTTGTGAATGGTTGGTCCTGTCGAGCATCTGTTGCCTCCTGCATCAAGATTAGCAACATGCCGTGCCGATCTCCATGGGATTCTCAAGCACGACCATGCGTTGAACTTTGTTATGCACGAATGAGAACATTGCTCACTGAAGCTGTGCTTGAGTGTGAGTTTATGTTGCTCATCGTGTTTGCAGAAAAAAAAAACATGCTTTTGGGAACGCTCATGAGCCTTGCCGATGCCGTCAGAGTTGAAATTGTACAAGCATGGAAAAGCAATAGTCAGGCAGCATACATACCTGCTAAAGTACTCGCATCGACTTGCCTAACAGTGTTTGCCTTACATGCCACATCCCTTGAAACAAACTCCCTTCCCTTGAAGCTTTCTTGTACTAATCTTTTGGCCCATTGATGCGAGGAATAATCGCAAGCCTCGCTTGTATGACGAGAGCATGTAATTTAAAAAGTTGTCGAACACAATCGAAAGTGATTTCGTACCTCATATTGTATGTTTATCAACATGCCATCTGGATTGCTTGGCTCGAATGTTAATGAACCTCGAACCAATGTAAGACCTAGGAGACTAAGACGTAGGATCCTCCTCCCTACCGCCCTTTATATAGGCCTAGCTCCTACCTCTTGCCCTAAGTGGATCCCCATTCCACACTGGTCCAGTCCAGGCCCTTGGCCTATGTCCCTGACCCCCTAGGTTGGGCCTTGCCCCGTAGGACCCTTGTCCTGACATTCCACTCATAGACTTATTATCTTAGCATCTCTAATATATATAAAAATAGAGAAATCTAGAGCATTATGAGATTTGGACAGTCGTCCAGATCTCAACTGCAAACGAGATTTGGAAAACCATCTAAATATCAAACCTAAGCTTCAAAAAAAACCTTTTTCATGTTGCAACCCAATACCACATTCTCCTTTTGTTTATTTTACCTACGATTCTTATACTTCTTATGAGTGATTGTCATGATTTGAAGGCTTTTCTCAAATCCAAGATGCCTGATCACTGTTCTTAACGTCTTAACATCCCAAACATGCAATCCTAAGAATTGGACAAGCATCTAGATCTCAATCTCAAGCCTATCCATGCTTGAGCATGAGGTACATCAATTTTTGAAATCTCATAGAGTTGACATTTGAAGATACAGGACAATCAACATCTCTAGAGGATGATGATATTCAAAAAATTGTGCAAATCTCAACCTCAAACAAATTACATAGCCTTTCATACAAGCTTCTAGTACTATCTCTGACAAGGCTTCAATCCCATACAAGCAATCAAGGGTGTGTTTAGCCTAGATAGTATTTCCACGGAGTACAGAGGAAAAAAATGGAAAGAACTTTTACGTTTTCATAACAATGCAAAAATTATCCCAATAAACTCTTTGAATTCCCACTTTCTAAAAAAAATATAATTAAGCACAACCAACAACCATGGATGTGTATGCCACTTATCTTTTGGGGATGATATTCTAATTGTACAATAATAAGGAGTATAGATGCTGCTAGTTTGGAGAGTCTCTAAAATTGCTAAGACCAATTAAAAAATTGTTGGGTAAACTTTGTAAACCCACGGTTGGAGAGTGCACTAAAAACCTCATGCTAGTGGCTACTTTATCTCCATAACACTATATTAGATAAAATGGGAAAATCTCAATTCCCGCTTTAGAACTTTTGGGTTTTATAACAAAAGATTCTATGACTTTTGCTAGATGGGAAAAAGATCTTCTATGTTTGGGATCTATTTTTTTATGCCCATTACAATTTCAATAGACAAATAGAAAATTACTCTCATATTTGATTGATGGTGTTGATAAACATAAACATCAAGATGCAAACCAACCAGGAAAACATAACCTCCAGGATTCCAATAGACAAATCACTTGATAGCGCTACGAATATGAGCTTCGTAATTTGATTTTTGTAAGTCGAGAAAAAGATCTTCCAAGTGTATCCTCTATGTGCCATACCTTGAGGCAATTGCTAAATAAATTTATGTGTACAATCCCAACAGCTAGAGAGGATATTATTCTCATATCGGATTTATGGTGTTGATAAACACCGAAATGCAAAGCATACAAGGGAGAAAGCATAAATTCATTTAATTATAAAACCATTTCTTTCATGATGAAACATACAAATAATTGGAAGTATTTTCACATACTTCACTTCCAAATACTTCACTTCCAAATACCAATCTGTGAATAATGTCTTGTCATGAAGAACAATAAACAATGCATACAATACGATAAATAAAAAGGCTTTGAAATATGAGATAATATAACACCTCTTGCAAGTAATTCTTTGCAACTTGAGGTTGAAAGGTTCTTCCTTTATACCCTAGTTGTGTGGCATAATACACTATAGTAAGGCCATGTAGTTTAGAGTTCGTTGGGACTTTCCTTAGAAGTCCTACTTGGTCTTAGTTCAGATTTTAGTGGGACTTTTCTTACAAGTCCTACCTACTCTTTGTTTAGCTTATACAAATTAGGCTTGCTCACATTGGGCACAATTTGATTTGTGTATGGATTGTGTCCTCCATATTAAATGTAGAGTTCTCTTGAATTTCTTCACATAAAGAATTGCTAGCATGTATCTGTGTCGCCCATGCATTAATTTCAATAGAAGTTCCTTAAAGTGGATCCTATACTTGGAATCCCTAGCATCAACAAGATTTTCCCATAATGGAAATGGTGAGATATCAATCTCAAGGTTTAATGATATTAAATATGGAAGCAAGTCCTCTAGTAGAATGTTATCCCCTTGCAGCAACTAAAAAGTTGGTGGATAGATACACCTCTCTTGAGGGTTCACAGAGCACTTGTAAGTTGTGTTGTCAATGAGCAATGTACGCCTAGAGTGCAAGTATGATGCTCTTTTGACTTTTTAGAGGGGTTTGAAAATGGCCTCAACTCCAAGCTTGGCAGGACGACATATTTTGTTGTGAGGATGCATCTCACAATCCTCCTATCCCCATACCATAAAAAAAAACTCATCTCCTACCATTTGATCCACATTACATTTCATAGTTGTGGGCCATATGTCAATGTTGAATATTTTCCCAATTTTGACAAGAACTCAGCATTTTGGTTGTGATGCAATCCCTCTTTTCTCATACTTGATGCTTGTATGCTTGTTTGACCTTGTAACACAATGCTCCAATAGCAATCCACTAATATCTAAGATGATATTTAGTTTTTCTCTCCCATTGTAATTGTTTGATCCTATTTGCATCGGTAATTCTTTTGGGTTGTTAAACTAAAGAAATCTATTACCCTCATGATGCTAAATATAAGGTATCACATGTGTATTCTAGATTGAAAAACACATGCACATATTATATAATAGATTGATGAAACAATCTAGAAATAAATATTTGTGTGTGTGTGTGTGTGTGTGTGTGTGAGAGAGAGAGAGAGAGAGAGAGAGAGAGATTAGGGAGCAAGAACTAAAGAGACATCCATCCTAAGAGACTATCATAGAATGGTTGAACTTTGGATAAGAATTTCTTCAGAAGGTTCCAATGCTTTAACTAAGATTTGTGTCCATAAAGTTTGAACGATTATCCAAATCTTGACTCACAATTAATTTTTGTTAATTTAGTAGTTCGGTTGTAACAAACCTTGGTAGTTGTGTAAAGAGCTATCAACACATAACATCTGACAATCAAGAATAGAGAATCCAACTATTGTGAGTTGTAATCAATAGATCCGGATAATTATATGGTTCCATTAGGGTGGATCTCATTGCTTCTTGCAACATATTAATGTATTCTTGATCAATAAAATCAATTAGCACAACTTGCATAGGATCTATCGACATTTCAAGAAGTCCTTGTGAAGACATTCTTCAATGTTTGCAGACCCCATGTAATATCTTTGGCAAAACCAAATAGCAAGTCTAGAAAACAAGTGTCAATTGAGACCTTCTGCTTCAATTTCTCATTCATATATGAACGCTTGTGGCATTATGTCCTGTATTGTAAATGCTCTAAGAAAATGGACCTGATAGTGAAGATCCTTCTCATTTTCTATTTATAAGCCAATGAAGTGTTTCCAAAATAAAGCTTGAAAACTTTGGAGTCTTTGTCTCATGATGGAGCTTATCCTCAAGCCATTCTTTGCAAATGACTCGAAACTCTTCATAAACAATGTTAGAGATGGAGCTTATCTCAAGCCATTCTTTGCAAATGCCTTGAAACTCTTCATAAAAAGGGTTAGAGATATTAAAATATTCACTACACTCATTCCAATTGGAAAAATGATCTTGGAAATACTCTTTCTTGAAGAGTTTTGGAAGCTCTTCTTGGAGTGCTCTATTCTCTTTAATCATCGTAGCACATTGTTGTATATCTATATATTTGGATTGTGATTATCACATACCATGACAATATTCTTGCTCTCCATGTCCTTATGGACCTGCTCATATTGAGTGTCACATGAGGTGCTCTTGATCCAAGAGGAATAGATGTGGTCGGGCACGACTCTAATTTTAGACCGAATTGAAATTATGGGTGACATCTGAATATAGAAGAAACGGGGTCAATACCCACGCTAGAAAGCCTTCAAATCCAGTTGACCATGGTAGTCAGGTCTGCTAACTTCCTCTACATAAAATAGGTGAATCGAGCCTTCGACCCATGCATGCCAAGATTAGGAAACATGCGCTAGCTAGATAGCCCTTATGGCCTTGTTGTGACTAGGGATTCTAAATATAAAAGTTTTGAATTCAAACTAGCAAAGGCACACCTCCTCCCCCCCCACCCCCCAAAACACACACACACACACATATTTTTTTGAAAAAACTTAGGCTTTGTGATTAGGAACCTTAGATTGTGCGGTTTACAAAAGATTAAGGGCTTGCTTAAAAGATTAATGAACCAACTTTATCCACATGCAAAGCCGAGGGGCCTAAATGACTTTGAACTAAGCCTAGCCAACCTTTTATTGCTTGGATTTTAGTGCAGACTGGCCCGACCATCTCGTGGCGACCTGCCCTTCCTAAATGCGGGTGAAACTCTCAACCAACTGCCGTTTCGCATTAGTCATGCAATGTCTGGGCATGTGTGATTTTAACAAGAGGGTCCCAAAAATTAAATAACAACAATCAAGGGAAAGAAATCATCAAATATATATAGTAGTTGTCAATCTCGTGACATACCTCCCTCTTAAAATCGCAACGTCCTCGATTGCATGCCATATATACATGCCATAGATGATTTAGTATGGTTAGAACCCTTTTATCATTGCACGTATCTGCAAGAAAGACTCTCAAACATGTGTACAAATGACTTAATGAGACCTTCACACTTTTGTTAAGCTATGCACACTTCTATTGCACTGAATCCTTACGTACATGTGCAGTTCTAGCTCTATCATCACCACTCTTTTTAGCACGTGCCAAGCCCTTTGACCTTTTCTCTACTGAAGTGACCTGAGTTGGGGAATAACCAAAAGCTTCATGGTAATACTGCAATACATTTGGTGACTATACATGCCATAGATGATTTAGTGTGATAAGAACCCTTTTATCATCGCACGCATCCGCAAGAAACACTGTCAAACATGTGTACAAATGACTTAATGAGACCTTCACACTTTTCTCAAACAATGTCCACTTCTATTGCAATGAAAACCTTGCTGGATGACAATGTTACCATACATGGGGTTTGGCATCATGCCCTGCATACCCCCAAAGATTGTTCCTGGCATGTATTGCTTGTTTCCAAGCACATAACCAACCATGATTTGAAACACAGATCCACCTCCAAAATACCCAAGATGTACCGTGGATGGTGAAAAAACTTGACGCATAGCCTGAAGATTGGTTCCCTGTCCATTTAAACCAACATTTGGACTCTGAAAGGTGACTAGCTGAACTGGTATAGCCTGTGGAATTGGCCTCCTAGCCACCTGTTCGTGGACAGAAAAGGTTTCCTTGGAGCCCAATTGACTCCGCAATAATGCGAGTGCTCCCTGACGCATAAGGGACCTGGGCTTGAGTCTCAACGGGCTCTCTTGCATGAGAAAGTTGCCTTGTCTGCTGTGACACTGGTGGCGCTTGCAAATATTCCTTAAACCTAGGATTCTGCACCAACCGAGAAAACACATTCCTAAATGCATCCTCGTCTAGTTGCCCAATCATAAACCCTTGAACTTCTGGAGCCTTCACATCAACAAAAGGCACAGACAGTGGTGGTCGTGAACTCTCACCAACCTCAAAACACTAGAGGAACTTCCTATCTGTCCTGTGAATAGGAACCCTCTTCCCTGATTCCTCATGGGAAATCTCTCTAAATTGTCTTGTATAGGCACCCAAGGCTTTCATGAGGCTCTTCTACTAGCATCACCTTGAAGTTTAGGTGCGAAACCCTAAGCTTGCAAAAAAACACAGCAGGTTGTAATTCCCTGTTTCGGAGCGGAGCAAACACGTCTACGCTTGTCTCAGAAGCTCGCACACAAAATGGGACAGTTCCCCTGTAAATCGGAGGAGTTTTCACGCGAGAAAACTCTCTGTTTTTTCATTCCTTCACGATGGAACTGTGTCCCCTACTCTAACCCGATTTCGGTAGCATAACCACAATAGAAGTCTTCACAAACAAAATCCCAAGTAAACAGTGACTTTCCAAGCACTTTAGAGCACTTTGCAAAACCTGATGAAAAATTATAGCACACTAAAATCTCTGTTTTTGGCCTCCAATTCGCACCAAAACACATGTTCGGTGATGCCCTAGCTTCCCCGAAGCGTTTTGGACCTGTAGGAAAAGCTGGCAAAAGCCCTAAACCTGTAAAAAGTTATAGTAAGCTGTAATTCTCTATTTTGCGCTCCGATTCACATGCTGATCACTTCTGTGGGTAGCCCTCGAGCTCTCGCACTTGTAGTGTCACTTGCCCTTTGAATACAATGAGATTCCCTCACGAGAAATCTCTCTAAATTGTCATGTACAAGCACCCAAGGCTTTCATGAGGCTCTCCTAGCATCACCTTGCAATTTAGGTGCAAAACCCTAAACATGCAGAAAAACACAACAGGTTGTAATTCCCTATTTCGCATCATTTTGAGCGGAGCAAACACGTCTACGCGTGTCTCAAAAGCTTGCGCACGCAATGGGGCAGTTCCCCTGTAAATCGAACGAGTATTTACGCAAGAAAACTCTCCGTTTTCGTATTCCTTCATGATGGAATTGTGCGTACTTGAAGGGGATTAACAAGTAGCTAATCCGGTTCCTATACAGACGGCTCTTGCCTTGGCAAACACGCATAAACCCCCCCGAACTGTACCTGGTCAGCTGAGAAGCCCAACTAGTGGGACATTACCATTTGTGCAAAGGGGAGAGAGTGATGTGCGAGAGCAAATCATCGCACTACATAGAGCAAAGGAGAAGGCAAGCTTTCCATTAAGGTTGTGATCACCTGCACCCACTACTCACCCACACTGTGTAGCACAATTCTGATGTCCAAAAATTAGTCCCCCACTAAAAAATGGGCACCCCCTCTTGGATGAGGCTTATGGAAAGTGTATGTTGGCCTGCATGCAGCTCCCCTACTGCCAAGTGTCCATTTGACTCCATTTGGTTTAATTTCCTAGTGCCCACCAACTTAAAAGTCATGCCCAGGGGCCTAAATGACCTTGAACTGAGCCTAGCCAACCTTTTATTGCTCGGATTTCAGTGCCGACTGGCCCGACCATCTCGTGGCGACTTGCCCTTCCTGAATGCCAGTGAAACTCTTAGCCAACGACCATTTCGCACCGGCCATGTAATGTCCGGACATGTGTGATTTTAACAAGAGGATCCCAAAAATTAAATAACAATCAAGGGAAAGGAACCATCAAATATATATAGTAGTTTTCAATCTCGTGACATATCTCCCTCTTAAAATCGCAAACGTCCTCAATTGCATGCCATATATACATGTCATAGATCATTTAGTATGGTAAGTACCCTTTTATCATCGTATGTATCCGCAAGAAAGGCTGTCAAACATGTGTACAAATGACTTAATGAGACCTTCATACTTTTGTCAAGCTATGTACACTTCTATTGCACTGAAGCCTTACGTACATGTGAAGTGCTAGCTCTATCATTACCACTCTTTTGAGCACGTGCCAAGCCCTTTGACCTTTGCTCTACTGAAGTAACCTCAGTTGGGGAATAACCAAAACAAGGTAACACTGCATTACATTTGGTGACTATACATGCCATAGATGATTTAATGTGGTAAGCACCCTTTTATCATTGCACACATCCACAAGAAAGACTATCAAACATCTGTACAAATGACTTAATGAGACCTTCACACTTTTGTCAATGAAGATAGGTACGATAATAGACAAACTTTAAGTATCATGTGCACATGGCACGGTTGAACATCACTGCTAGAAGCTCTGCAAGCAGATCTCTGGCATGTATAAAATGCTTTGCTACTAGGCCATCGTGATTATATGCTCTCCTAGTCCTCATCCTGTCAATGGCCTTCTTTATCATCTCGACAAAGAAAGCACATGTGTGTAGGCATGGCTCTGACGGTTCTGGAAGAGGTGGCAGCCCCGAGACTGTGTAGAGAGATGATGCATACTGACCCCATACCTCCGTAGAAGTGATGACTAGTTGAGGAAAATGCCCATGGAAGAGTCGCCATGCCTCGCCTGAATCCTGGCTCAAAAATAGCTGGTATAAATCTTGCTTTAATCGAGCTAGAAACACCCTCTTCTTCCGTCGCACCAAACGCCAAGAAGCAATCTATGACTGCCTCCGAGTGATGACTCCTAGAAGTACCTTGTAACATTTAATGGCCTAATAACTTGTGTGTAGCGGAAATTAGCATGAACATAGTGGGCATTGAAGGGGATCGGGGAGCACCACAGACGGAGAGTGAGCGAGAGAGAATGAGACACACACACGATATGGGTGGGGAGACTCAAAGAGTGAGCAGCCCCTTATACACTTATGCTATGTATAAGGTATACAAGTCAGTGGGCGCCCAGACTCTGGGCGGCCGGGCAAGGCACAAGCGCCTATACCCCAACAACCTCCCACTTAAAGGCGACTGTGCCTTTAAGCAAGAGAACCTAGTCTAAAGACTACAAAAGGTGAGAGAAAACCGCTCTCAACCGATGCCCACTGGCTGGCTGTGATCGTGTGCATCCGGTTGTCCTGCTCCCGTGTAAATCCATACACCACCAGACGTACCACACACGTACTGCAAGTATGTACGCAATACCTGCATATCTCCCTCATGCACTATGCTATCATCAGTCAACAAACGACTGACAACCCCAACTGCAAATGCTCCCACTGCAGTTGCGATATCTGGTCTCAAGATCATCATCTCATACATGAGATCACCGAATGCTGATGCAATGCTAGCGGGCCCTGCTAGCTCTACGGAGCATGCATCAACATATATATCCCTGGCAATAGGCATCTCTGACTGACAAGGCGTGTCAGCCACATGCATCTCCTGACTGTCCGCAAAAGACGCATCAACCTGTCGTGCAACCTCAGAGCAAACCAGCTGCTCTAGGTGTCTGCTGGAAGACATATCCTGCACAACTATATCCCCATGCTCACTGTCGAGCATAGAAAGGAATGACTTCATAATCGCTGACATCTCAGTCTCCTCTGCAATCATCCACTGCAAACATGACCACTCAATCTGCTGTGACTCACTAGAGCTCTCATGCTCTAACTCCGTATGCATAGACTCTTGCACAACGTCCTCCTGTCGTGACTCACTAGAGCAAGACTGCTCTACCTGTCTATCCTGCATAGAAGTATCTCTCACAACTGACTCTTTGCTTTGCTCAGTCACTAGCAAAGCATGCATGTCTGACTCTGTCACCTCTCTGTGTGACTGCTCAAGTCGTGCCCCAACTGTGTGCACAACGAGCTCACTACTCTGCACTCCATGCAAAGCATTCTGCAACCCACAAGCAAAAGAGACTCGCCTGCTCTCTCGCTCTCTACCTGGCTGCGTGATCACAGAGACAACACCGTCTCTCCCGTGATCCACATGCAATGGGTAACCTATACCACTCCTTGCACCTCTCGCAATCACTAGCGAACCCAAACGCATCACAAAATCTCGCTCTCGAAGCGAAATCTGACATCCACTATTCCGTAACTGTCTGACTGAGATAAAATCCCGTCTCAGATCTGGCACATAACGCACATGACGCAGGGTAAATCTCATACCACTGGGCAAGGACAAACATACGTCTCCTGCACCCTCAATGTTATACACAACACCATCAGCCATGTGCACACAACCAAGTCTCCCACTAGAAAACGTGCTAAACCACTCACGATGCGACGTGACATGAAAAGTAGCATCTGAATCTAGTAACCAATGTGAAGACAATGTGCAATCCGATATGCAATCCGTAGACATAAGATCGTCTGAAGACAAGCTAGATGTAAATGTGACATCGCCGTCACAAGCATACTCAGTAACCACTGTACTGATCTCACTAGCATCTGTCATGCCCAAATCTGCATCACGCATCTGTTGCCTCCGTTGTCTCAAACGCCTGAAACATCAACGCCTAATGTGCCCTCTATGTCCACAATGCCAACATGTCAAGTCTCTATGCCGTCGAGACTTGCGTGTGGGACCAATCTCTCCCATGGACATAGAAGTGGGACTAGACTCCCCTGTAGACATGGATGTCGCGTACATAGCATGTAAACTCTGCCATAAAGCATGAGTTGTAGTCTCCCTCGAGACCTGCCAGTCAACAGACTCAACCAGATGCAAACGAATCGTAGACATTGCTAACTCATCAAGATCCTGCCAATCATCATCACGCATAGACTTGGGCTTCGCCGATAAACCACGCAAAGGTTTATCCTGCCCCAAATCCGCCAATGCAACAAGCATATCCTCCTTCCAAGCAACAAAATCTGCACCATCAAACTGTGTCAGACTATAACGCTGGAAGTCAAATGAAAAATCAGCCATAATGCTCGCAAAAGAGCAACCAACAATGAGTAGCAAATGTCAACCAAATCAGCCCTAAACTGGCTCTAATCGCATCAACAAAAGTCTGTAAATATGGCTGCAAATCAGCCCCAAAACAGCCCCAAAATTCAGCTCTTAAACAACCGCATAAACAAGTCGCAAACGTGTCCCAGATCAGCCTACAAACTGAGCCATACATGGACACCTGCAAAGAGGAAACAATGGCTGAAAATTCAGCGCCCAAATAAACCCTCAAACCTGCCTGTAAACTTGTAAACCTGTAGCTGAAACCTGCTGAAAAACCTCAAGCCATTAGTGCTCGAATCCGGCTACCTAGCTCGTAGCCAAACAAGCATACATCTGGTAAGATGTCGTAACAAGTAAGATGCACCACTCGGTAATGACAGTCTCACATCTCCTGCACCTGCTATCGCATGCACCGATCCATCGGTCAAACGTACATTGCCAAGCATCCCGCTAGAATAGCTACAAAACCATGCACGATGCGGCGTGACATGAAACATAGCATCTGCGTCTAGCAACCACTGCGAAGGGAGTGCACTATCCACATGTATAACATCTCGTGCATAGCTCGAGGTAAAAGTGACATCCCCGTCACTAGTATACTCCGACACTACATCTGCCTCAACTGTCAAAGCAACTGAGTCCATGGCATCACTACATACATCTCTGAGACTGTCATGTCTCTTACGATGTCGCATACGACGAAAACAGCGCCGTCTAACGTGTCCAGAATGACCAAATGTCTGCCAGATAACTATAGCAACATTTCGCAAAACTTTGCAAGATCTGTCGCTATGCGCAATACGAAATACGGCACACAAGGGCATACACAAGTGACTCCAAACTCCAACCAAATGATGACTGAAAATCACATGTCAAAGTGGGAGTAAACTCAACCACTAAACTGTCAAAGAGCAACCTACGGATACGTAGAAGCTATGGCAAGAACCTGGATAAAATCCAACAGAGTTCTTCTATAAATTGAGCCAAATCTCAAATAATCTCAGCCACAAACAAATACACAAATCCATATATGGCATACATAAACCGCCAAGACCATGGCAACATAGCTCACTCTCGCATGAGTGGCTCTCTGGAAAAATGCATATCCAAAAACCTGTGTACACCTATGAATTTGCTGGTTGCTGCAGAGAATACTCCATGTGTGTGAGATATACCAAGAACAGTGTTTTTGGGATCCGAAAGTGCACAAATAAACCTGCTACTGTACCTGCTGTAATTCAAAGTAGAATTTCAGAAAATAGACATCACCATCGCATCCGGAGCGTGCCAAAACCCTGACCTAGACTCCTGGATCATCTAGATCTGACTCTGTATGACGGAGCTACGCAAAAAACTGCGATTTAGAGCCCGAAAATGACAAAAACGAGCTGCACACAGTCTTGAACCTGCTCCTGCTCCACTCTGCATGATGCAATGTCCTCTCAATGCAAGCTCCAACGCAAGAGCTCTGCCACAACAGCATCCAAGCACTCGAATGTCAAGCTCTCCTCCGCCGAGCACTTCTCTAACGAGCTCCACTGAGCTCAAAAGCTCCTCTCACCAAGGAAGCCGCAACCACCTCCTCGACCAAGCTTGACCACAGCAAGCTCCTAAGCTCCAAAGACAATGCTCCTCAAGCTAAAATCGCTCTCCGTGAAACTCCGCGATCGAACTCCACCGTCGAGAGCGAGCGAGCTATTGTCTCGAAGCTCTCAAAGCCGTCGTGCTCTCCGCGGTCACCATAGCTCTGATACCAATTGAAGGGGATCGGGGAGCACCACAGACGGAGAGTGAGCGAGAGAGAAGGAGACACACACACGATATGGGTGGGGAGATTCAAAGAGTGAGCAGCCCCCTATACACTTATGCTATGTATAAGGTATACAAGTCAGTGGGCGCCCAGACTCTGGGCGGCCGGGCAAGGCACATGCGCCTATACCCCAACAGGCATTTCATTAGAATAGATTCCTAATGAGAATTACAAGAGTGCTTGGGTGGAGAGAGCGACAAAAAGCATAACACCTAGTTAGATAGCATCAACAATACTTTCAAAAGAGAGAGAAATTAAGCTATTGACAACAGTTGAGGACCGGATTTGCATGGAGCCGGTCCCTCCTTCAAAAGGCTTTGTATTATGGTTTCTCCCATCAAGAGAGACATTGTACAATACAATTTTTTGTGTTCCTTCAAGACTAGCTAGTGCAATGAAGATGAAAGCTTCATGCACTAAGCAAAACACTTAGCAAACACAACTTAAATTATCCCCGGTCTCAGACCCAAGACCTCACACACCTTCGAAGATGGTGCGAGCTAGCAGGGTATGAGAGTAGATTGGGAGGGAGAAGGAGTATCTTACGAGAAAGATGTACATCTCCTCACATAATCACTCATATTAGCATAGCTTAGCTTAGTAATTAGCTTGGTAGAGGAGATGAGCATGCATTGAAGCTTGGCTCTTGGTTGGATTTGCATCCACATGCCAAGAGTGTGTCGATGTAAGCTTCTATCTCACAAGCTTGGAGTAGGTGATGAGCTCTCCATTAAAGCTTGGGAAGAGATAGTCTTATTTGCTTCACACATAGACTGTGTGTGTGTGTGTGTGTGTGTGTGTGTGATAATGCCTTGCAAAAATCAGCCCCCCCTCTCTCTTGGGCGAGCCCTCTTGCTATTTGCTCTTCCTTTTCCCCCATTGGACCTCCCCAGGTCAAGCCAATGGCTATTAAGCAGCATAAGTGATAGCCTTCTGACATGCGTCCCCCTTTCCCCTTTTGTGAGAGCTTTAGGTAATTTAATTATTAAACTAAACTCTCATTGGACCCCTTTGCCTCCTGGCCAATAGAAATCAGGCAAGCCATTGGGCTCCTGAATGCTCATCGGACCCCTTGGGAGACTGTCCAATAGTCTTATAGGAGACTTAATTCTCATTGGTTCTGTTATTAAGTGTTTTTAGTTAATTAAACTAGATTTACTCTAGACTAATTCTCATTGGTCCACCTCCAAGGCCATCCAATAGGAATTGGGCACACCTTGTGGGCATCTGGGCTAGGGAGCTGACATGTGTCCCTCATTCCCTTTGTGTAAAGGGAGCTTGTGTGTGTGTGTGTGTGGCTTTCTCTCTCATCCCCTAGAAGAAAGGCTCGCCCCCTCCTATGTAGGGATATGCAAGACTTTTTTGGTCACACACAAAGCATCCAATTCCTTAAGGTTGACCTTTGGACATAACCTTTGAATTTTGGAACCTTAGCATTTTGGAAGTCTTAATGGGCTGAACCTTAGGGTCTTTTTAGCCCATTGTTTCACATGGCTCTTTTGCAGATGGCCCCCCCTTTGGATCCCTATTTTCCCTCCTTTGGATCCCTACTGTGGCCGGTCTGCTAGCTTAACCAATATTCTAGCTTTTTCTCCCCTGGCACTTCCCCACATTAAATGATCAGTTTAATATGAGAAAATCATTTAGGAGAATTAGATATTGATTATTATGACATACCTCCCTCTACACTCCTCATCATACCACCTATTCTGAAGGATGCTCCTAGAACGTTGTTGCTGCCCAGAGAGAGAAATGAAATGTTATATTAACGTCTTCAAAAAGCCAAAGTGACCTATGAGACCAGAAAATTACAATGTGGTGGATCTGAACAAAGTCAGAGAGAGAGAGAGAGAGAGAGAGAGAGAGAGAGAGAGAGAGAGAGAGAGAGAGAGAGAGAGAGAGAGAGAGAGAGAGAGCAACTATTTTGGGGTATGCTCCTAGAACTTCTTTGCTGCCCACACACACAGAGAGAGAAATAAAACGAAATGTAATATTAACGTCTTCAAAAGGCCAAAAAGACCTATGAGACCAAAAGGTTATATGTGGTGAATCTAATACCAGGTCTGGGTACAGAAAGTACAAAGAACTGAAAAGAAATAGTGGGTAGGGGTGGGGTGAAAGCTGATATAAGGGGAATACAAAGGGTGAGATAATACAATGGAGCTGTCTGACAATCGAGGCATCATATACATATACATCAGTATCCAAAAGGCTATATAGATTCAATTTCCTCCAAGGTAGGCACTCTATCACGACAGCTCCTATGTCGCGCCAGTATGGTATGGATCCTCTGTCGCAGTCTGCATCGATGTCGAGAAGGTCCCCTCATCCGTGGGTGATGGGACCGCACCAACTCTATCGCCCGATCAAGCAATATGCCTCTGGTGCCTCTGGTGTTGTTATGCTGTTGGGGCTGCTCTAAGTCCTTTGTCTGTGACTGAAAGAAATCTGTAATCTTCCGTTGTTGCTGGATCTCTCTCATTGTGCCCCTCTTCAAGAGGTCCTCTCCAGTAAGTATAATCCGAGGCATCTCTGATCCTGGTATCTCATAACTCTAGAAAGTGGCCCAAAACCCTCTCTAAATAGACAGTGAAAGCGGCCTTGTATCTCATAGTATACTGGGCAGTGACATATGCAATGTAGCTCTGTCTCTGGCTCTATCTGGCACACCTGACAAATCCTGGACTCAGCGGGGGTACTCCTCTAAATCTGTCTGTCTCGATCTCTAGTTGATGTGAGGATGTGCGTATCTGATCAATAGCACATCGTATCCTGTGGGATAGATGAGTGTCCATGTATCCTGTCTGATCACAAAACCATCCTCCGTGAGTTGGAGAAGATGCTCTCTATAGAAAGTCATCTTCGTACCTAGCTCATGTGTAGGTTGTATCCATGTCCTCTTCGTATCTAGCTGAATCAAGTCCTGTCTGATGAGCCTAGTAATCTCTGCCCTAGTGAGGGAGATGGAGGGTGCATCCAAAGAGTATTGAAATGGGGGTAGCCGATCCATACTAAAGCCATGTAATTGAAACAAAGATGCCATCTTTGCATACCAACATGATCTATCTCCCTGCAATGCTAGATGTCGCGAAGACTCTAGTGCTAATCGAGCATATCTGTCTATAGGGAGAGCCCAAGTGCTATGCATAAATGAAACTGAACGAGTGAGTGCCTCCACTACCAATGGAGGAGTAGCGAGCTCTGCCCTAATAATGTCATGTTGGCCCTAATCATCCGTGAAATCATAAACACCAAGGCTTCTCCATACATCTCCATCCATCAGTACTGCCAGCTCTGCTATGATGATCAACTGAGGGTCCCCATATCTCCACTCCGTACAACATGGCCGAAGTGACCAAAGTGTCAAAGAGCCAAAGCTTTGTCCGAGGTTCCCGGAACTAAACTTGCGAACATATCCTCTCAAGTCTCCCCAATGCTGCACATAGAGAGAGAGAGAGAGAGAGAGAGAGAGAGAGAGAGAGAGAGAGAGAGAGAGAGAGAGAGAGAGAGAGAGAGAGAGAGAGAGAGAGAGAGAGAGAGATCCGACGATAGATCAGTTGGAAAGAGTGGAGTGCATGGGACCATAAGGTCAAGAACTAGACTCCCGGATGCGTCACCATAAATAGCGAGCTCCGTCCTAATAATGTCATGTGGTACTGAGGCCTTGGTCCTAATCATCCAAGAAATCATAGACACCAAGGGCTTCTCCATACATCTCCATCCATCAATACTGCCAGCTCTGCTATGATGATCAACTGAGGGTCCCCATATCTCCACTCCGTACAACATGGCCGAAGTGACCAAAGTGTCAAAGAGCCAAAGCTTTGTCCGAGCTTCCTGGAACTAAACCTGCGAACATATCCTATCAAGTCTCCCCAATGCTGCATATATATATATATATATATATAGCGAGAGAGAGAGAGAGAGAGAGAGAGAGAGAGAGAGAGAGAGAGAGAGAGAGAGAGAGAGAGAGAGAGAGAGAGAGAGAGAGAGAGAGAGAGAGAGAGAGAGAGAGAGAGAGAGAGAGAGAGAGATCCGGCTATAGCTCAGTTGGAGAGAGTGGAGTGCATGGGACCATAAGGTCAAGAACTGGACTCCCGGATGCGTCACCATAAATGGATTAAAATGTGTCATAGTTGAGATGGGAGGACTTGAGCTCACGTGGGGCGAGTTGAGAGGCCCGTAGACCATCCTCAGGACTAAGTGCCACGGGCACCTCAGGGTGGGATCAAGGGCTGTGGTTGATTGGGGGTTGGATCCAAGGAGGATGGCCATTGATTTTTTCGGGGGCCAAAAGGGTAAATTAGGGAACAAAAGTAAACTAGGGAACCCTAGTTTACTTTTTGGCAAAAAGTGCACGCCCAAAGATTTTCGACTAAGCATTAAATATGGGGGATTTTGGGACCCATAAAGTACTCAATGGATCATATTACTGACAGATTTTTATGATCTTATTAAAAGTCTATGGACTAATGTCATTAAGCATGGCGGCTACCCAACTGTAAACTAGGGAACCCTAGTTTACTTTTTACACAAAAGTAAACTAGGGTTCCCTAGTTTACAGTTGTGTAAGAAGGAAGCTAGTGGGGTTTTCAACGGTTTGCTCATTTCTCTGATTAATGTCTCCACAAATTGGAGCTATAAATTACCTTTGCTCCATTTCTTGAGGATCATTGATTAGTCTACAATGGATTGGGTGATGACAAGTGAAGATAGTGCCAGTGTTACAACCAATTCAGAATCGAGCTTCAACAACAATGAAGAGGATGACGTAGATGCTCAAGGAATACATGTTTGGCGACCAAATCCTCTTGATTTTACATCCTCCATGTACTTCTCCTTTGATAGGGAAACTTACAATGTAATGGTTTTGTCTCTACAAGATGCGATGCCGACAACCCTTGAGGATTTGAAAGGTTGCAAGAGAAGCAATGTACATGATCTCAAGAAGTGGAGACGATTCGAAGACCGGCTTTGCTTGGTGGTAGAGGGTGAGAAATTAGCACTTTGCTTGAAACAGGAACCCAAGTTAAAGATTGCTTGTATTGAGGATTGGGAGGGCCTAGTATTAGCCGCTCATCGCAAGGAAGGAAGGGGGGATCATAAAGGAGGTCTTAATGCTACCATGGACACCTTGAAGTTACAATGGTGTATTAATTTGCAACATTTTTCAATACCACGCTCTTATATTAAGGCACTCATTGCATCGTGTGAATGTCAATGTGTCAAGAGTAGGGTTGAATCTTCTTCCCACCAAGGTTTGGATCTCGATAGAGTACCATTGCTTGAAATTTTCACAAACAAAAATGATGTGGACAAGGTTCTAGTAGATCTCATGGTAAAGTACAAGGTTAAGTTAAGAATGGCACGCTCTTAAAAAAAGCGCACATCTTCCAAAGTCAAGGTGGACTACATATGTCATCGTGGAGGCTTTAGTAAGCGAAGAGAAAAGATGAAGAGGTTGCGCACAACAAGAAGGTGTGGGTGTCCATTCAAACTACAAGTAGAGCTACATGAAGGATTAGATGATGTTACAATAACCGTCTATCCTCAACATGAAAATCATGTACCCAGATCAAGAAGCGACTTGTATCATTTACCAATGCATCCATCGGTTATAGAGTGCTGCATTGAAGATTTTTTTGATGTTGGAAGCTCGCGTCATGTTTCTCAAATGTCAAAGTCGAAGGAGAAATTACAAATGGAAAAGGCCTCATTGTTGGACCTCACTATCTATAGGTTCTTTATGATACCCAAAGAGATCAGAATGCTATAATATCAAATGCGGATTAAAGGTATGCTTCAATTCATTATTGCGATTCTAGTAAACAAATGCATTTTATGTCACAACCGATGTATTTTTTTGGGTGTAGACCGAGTTAGTAATGATGATTGGACGGCAATGTATATGGAAGCACTATCCCTACAAAAACAACATAAGGTGCCTTTTGTTACATGTGCATATGTTATCCACCTTTATATTAGTATCTTCACTACTTTATGGCTTCATTGAATCAAAGAAAATTGTGTATGTAGGTTGTCCATGTCCAACCATATAATCCCAAAGCAAAGGAAGCCAAAGATAGACCATTTATTTTGATTATACAAGATGATTGGATGCTAGACATTTGTGTCCATTTCTCACAAAACAATGCTTGGGCCATTGATAGTACCTTCAAGACAAATGCATATGGTTTTCCTTTATTTGCAGCAGTGTTACCAAATAAATTGGGAGTTGGCATTCCCATTTGTTTCATTCTATGCACCTCCAACTTGGGTGCTCAACACGAAGTTATAGCCTTAAATCTCACGATGCGTTTGATTTTCTCAAGAATAGGATGCGTTTAAACCGCACTATCTATAGGTTCTTTATGATACCCAAAGAGAGCAGAATGCTATCATATAGAATGCGGATTAAAGGTATGCTTCGATTCATTATTGCGATTCTAGTAAACAAATGCATTTTATGTCACAACCGGTGTATTTTTTGGGTGTAGACCGAGTTAGTAATGATGATTGGACGGCAATGTATATGGAAGCATTATCCCTACAAAAACAACATAAGGTGCCTTTTGTTACATGTGCATATGTTATCCACCTTCATATTAGCATCTTCACTACTTTATGGCTTCATTGAATCATAAAAAATTGTGTATTTAGGTTTTCCATGTCCAACCATATAATCCCAAAGCAAAGGAAGCCAAAGATAGACCATTTATTTTGATTATACAAGATGATTGGATGCTAGACATTTGTGTCCGTTTCTCACAAAACAATGCTTGGGCCATTGATAGTACCTTCAAGACAAATGCATATGGTTTGCCTTTATTTGTAGCAGTGTTACCAAATCAATTGGGAGTTGGCATTCCCAATTGGTTAATGCTATGCACCTCGGACTTGGGTGCTCAACACGAAGTTATAGCCTTAAATCTCACGATGCGTTTGATTTTCTCACGAATGGGAAACGTCCGACCAACTGCATTGGTGATTGATAAATCTCAACAAGAATTAGAAGCCTTGCTTGATGCCATCAACAAAGATCCACATTGTTGGAGGATATATGAGCATGGGAATTACACTCAAGTTTCTTGTCATGTCGTATTGTGTTGGTTTCATATAAAGAAGGCATGGGTTGAAAATCTTCTTCTTCAGGTATAACACACTTCTTTGATTTTGTGTGTGGCTCTTTTTGTGATCAATGTGCTTATAAATTGTCCTTATCATCAGGTTCCCAAGAACCAACGTGGGGATATATACATAGGGTTGTGCAATCTTATGCAAATCGTAACTGAAGGTGAATTTGATGGGCGGTATGAGATGTTATGTCAAAAGTACGATAACCACCCAAACATAGTTCGATATCTACAAAATGGTTGGTGCGCTCCAGATTGCATTTGGAGGAAGCGATGGCAAAATTTTGGGAGATTGTTTATGCATGGTAATGTAGACACCACAAATTTGGTGGAGCGATTGTGGCAATACATAAAATATAAACTTTTGGTGGCACGCATTAACCGATCGGTCTTGGAGTTGATACATGCTCTAGTTGGAGATTCCAAGACAAAAAATAGCATGGGTGGTACTTTGCTAAGGTTTTTAAAGAAAAAACAGGAAATCGGTACTATTTCATATGTTGTTTTTAAAATTGCTACTTTTACATGCTTCTCTTAATGTCTCATTTGCTGGTGTATTGATTTTATGCACTTTATATGCAGCTAATGCAGGGCGATATGGAGCTCCTGGATCCTCAAAGAAGCACACAACAAAGTTAAAAGAAGGAGAACAGCTTATGAAGAGGTTTCAAGATGGCCCAACAAGCCTACAAGAATTGATGAATTGACGTTGCAATTTAGAATAAAGAGCTCAAATCGTACCAACCAGTGGTATTATGTTAATTTGCAAGGCAATTATTGTGATTGTCTAGACTGGAGCTCGGAATGTAAGTATCTATATGGCACCCACTTGATAGTTATGAATCACTTTCCCTATTTGACTGGCATAATCCCAATAGTAGACAATGCCCATGACGTGACGAGGGATTTCAATATAGATACAACATGTGACACTTCACAACCGTTGGAAGAGGTGTTAACCATGATGGAAGAAATGAGAACTTCTATGGTGTCCATCCGAGAAGACCTCCCTAAGAAAAGCAACAAAGAGATGGGTATTATTTTGCACCAACTTCAATCCATTAGGGACACTCTGGGATCATTGGCATGCCCAAAGAAGATCAAAATGCCAGAACAAGGCCATGTTCATCAAATTCAAGCGCATGTGATGCATACTCGACTTGGCCATGGCACAAAATTTGTTCATGACCACAATCATGTCATGACACCCCCAAATCCTCAGCACCAAACATGCATTTTACGAAGAAAACATCAACGTGGTCATCATCGCGTGCGCTTCAATGGGAGCCCAAGAATTTCTTATCCCCATTGTTTCTCTAAAACTCTGTTGGTTAGGCCCTTGGTGATTACTTGTCACACATGCCATGCATTATTGCCATTGACAAAAAGGCATTGTCACAATCTCCCTGAATCATGTATTTTGGGAAAAGAGGCCCACGTTTGTGATGGACCCTCTAGTTTTTTTTGTACTATAGTTTCATGTATTTATCCAGATGAAGAAGATGATGAGCGTACCTTAGCTCTATGCAAGAGAGAAACAAAGGAGACAATCAGAGTATGTGTCTCTAGCACAAGGGTCTTGCTTGTATTTAGGGATCATATACCTTCACAAAGGTCGTTCATTTAGCCATACAGATGCTACATTGAAACTTAACTTGAATTTTGATGTGTCTTTCTTATATTTAGTACTCTTTAAGTTATATCCTTCTTGTGTTATCAACTAGTAATCTAGGGTACCCTAAATTACTTCACTGGCTAGAGAGCAACCTTTTTGGGTGTGGAAAGTGCACATAGGTAATCTAGGGTACCCTAGATTACTTCACTAACCAGAGAGCAACCTTTTTAGGTGTGGAAAGTGCACACAGGTAATCTAGGGTACCCTAGATTACTTCACTAACTAGAGTGCAACCTTTTCATGTGTAGAAAGTGCCCACAGGCAAACTAGGGTACCCTAGATTACTTCCCACAAGTAATCTAGGGTACACTATATTAGTTGACTAACCAGAGAGCAAGTCCTTTTGGTGTGGGGAGTACCCTAGATTACTTCCCACAAGTAATCTAACATACCCTTGATTACATCACTACTCCTTTTGGGTGCCATAGATAGTGTTAGATTGCATGTAAAAAGAAATACTTGGTACCCTAGATTACTGTCCACAAGTAATCTAGGGTACCCTAGATTACTTCACTAACTAGAGAGCAACCTTTTTATGTGTGGAAAGTGCACATAGGTAATCTAGGGTACCGTCAATTACTTCCTTTAGGTAATCTAGGGTACCCTAGATTACTTCACTGGCCAGAGAGCAACCTTTTTATGTGTGGAAAGTGCCCACAGGTAAACTAGGGTACCCTAGATTACTTCCCACAAGTAATCTAGGGTACACTATATTAGTTGACTAACCAAAGAGCAAGTCCTTTTGGTGTGGGGAGTACCCTAAATTACTTCCCACTAGTAATCTAGGATACCCTTGATTACATCACTACCCCTTTTGGGTACCATAGATAGTGTTAGATTTCATGTCAAAAGAAATACTTGGTACCCTAGATTACTTCCACATGTAATCTAGGGTAATCTAGGGTACCCTAGATTACTTGTGTAGGTAATCTAGAGTACCCTAGTTTACTACCAAATAGGAAGGCCTTTGTTGTGTGGGGAGCCCACATGTAATCTGGGATACCTAATATTACTTCATTAACCCTTTTGGGTGCCTTAGATAATATTAGATTGCCTATCAAAAGAAATCCTTAGCACCTTAGATCATCTCCCACCAGTACCCTAGATTACTTCTGTAAAGTAATCTAGGGTACCCAGTTTACTTCCAACAAATAATCTAGGGTACCATAGATTACTTATCAAAACAGAAATCAACCTCTTTTTTGTGATTTTGGTCCCAACAGGTAATCTAGGGTACCCTAGATTACTTCAAAAACTAGAACGCAAGCCCTTTCTATGATTTTGGTACCTACAACTAATTTAGGGTACCCTGGATCACTTCAAAAACCAAGAAAGCAACCCCTTTTTTGTGCCTTTAGTACTGATAGGTAGCCTAAATTAATTCTCTAACAAGATAACAAATTATATATCAAGTAGATTAGGGTGTCATATAGATTCGGATGTCAAAGATTGTGGTCATGGATTAGTATTTTTCGCGTGCGATTTTAGTTAGTGTTTCTTCACTCCAATTTTGGTGTATAGAAGCTCCAATACTTTGTGAGAGCACGAGGTAATTTATGTGAGGTAAATTGTGATGGGAGCTTTGCTACATTTAGAGCTACTTGGAGTGTGAGCCACTCAAGCATACTTTGCTCCGGACACATGACAACAAGAGTAGCTTTCGTATCTATTAACGTTTTTCGCGCTCACAAAGCAACATTAACACCAAGACCCATATCAAGCATCAACCCCAAAGTAATTTCATTTGACAACAATGAAAAATTAACACCAAAGCAAGCAAAATTTGCCAAACAATGCTTTGGCAACCGACACGTATTGGCATACCTTAACAACAAAGCTTTACTACCTTAACAAACTTGCCTCCAATGCTTAGGCAAATACCAAGAATTGATTCAAATTAAACCTATATGTCCTTACATATACCAAATCAAAACTGACCAAAACTACCACCGTCGTAAGTGGCAAAGAAGTTTTCTTGGTGTACATATGACAAACTTGCACAAAAAATAGATATCCCGGATCTTGGCAAAGTCAATCTCCCTTTGCTACTCCATGCACGGGACACTTTATCCATTCACCAAGATGTTCCTTTAGACTTTCCACATCACCATGAGAGAACCAATCTTTGGATAGCTATTCAATTGCAACATGCTAAAAGAGGAAAACAAGTTACGACTCGAAACACACCAACATAGCAATTTTCAATATATGTAAATGGTTTAAAAACACATACCCATTTTCGTGGTTTCCTTTGCATAAGTGCGCCATTGATAAACTTTGACATCACAGTCATTGTGTAATACCCACAATCTGTACCATTAGGTTGTTTTGGCATCTAAGACCAAAAATATACTTCAATATTTAAGCCAAGCCCAAATCATCGTCAAAATCTTTGATAATTTAACTCAACCTAGCATCGTGCATACCTCCATGGAATCGTAGTAGCAAAGATGCTCCGGATGTTCTAGCTCCGCCTTGAGATCAGGATGGGAACAAAATCGAGAGAAATGTTGCAAAACCCTAACAATCAATACATAAACAAGTTTCACTAAAGTATATAAAAAAAGTTATAAAACGTCTTACAAAAGCACACTACCTCAAAAACTCCTGGAAGAACATTGTCATTAGGCCCATACTCATGGAATCGAAAAAGAGAATCGATGATTGGTTTGGACTTAATCCACTCAGACGTTGGATATGTGCAATGTAAAACACAAAGAGAGTCCAATGGGATCTACAAAATATCCAATTAGCACTTGTAGTCCAAAACATATTCATGAAATGAAAATGGTACTCCCTAGTCGCTGAAATAAAATACATACTCATGAACAATGGGAAAGAAGGAGAGCATAGTAGTTCCAAGATCCTTCCTTCCAAAATAATTAGTGAATCTCTTGGCATTGGCCTTTGAATTTTTCAATGCAAAGGCATACCACAAACTGGCAACACAGTGAATCTGCTTCAAGATTTCAGGTGCAAGAGTATTCTTCTTCCACCTTGAATACATTCACGGATTGAGAACCTTATTATAGAACTACAAACACTTGCATAATACACAATTGCACAACGACTTTATACTCACATTAAATACAGATTCATGAAATTGCTAGAAGCTTCACTTTGCGAGAGATCATCCACAATCTCCATGGGGTAGTCCACATTAAGACCGAACCTTTTTGAATGAATGTGACAAACTAACCCCTCTTGTAAGCTACACAAAAAAATTTACGCTTATTCATGACTTGTCTTTTTGAGCAAGAGCACAAAATCTATGCATGAAAGATGTATCTGTCAACGACTGCATCAACACGTTCATTGCTTGATCTTTTATAGTTGATCTTTTGGGTACCCGTATCGATGAAGATTGCTCTTGAGGCGCTACTATACGGAGACGTGATGTTTACGGGAGAGTGTATCACATTTGAAGCTCCTAACCTAGGCTTCATACCAAAAAGTCATCAGATCATAGCTCTCTAATAGAATTCGACTTCAACAAGAGAAAAAAAAAAAAACTAACCTGTCGCATTTGATCGGTACCCTTAGGAGTAGAGGACCCCCTCCTAGTTCTCAACTTACGAGGAGCGTTTGGGTCTCCAACCTCTCCACTCTCATGAAGTGGGTCCTACGGTGGAATACCATATTACGCATATGGTCACAAAATATAACACGTATGCAATAATGCAAAAGGGTAAGACTCACAGGAGTTTCATTCTCATGCATATCTTTGTTTTTTTCGACAATCTCCTTGGCATGCCCTTCACTCGGCGCTCTCATCTACCCATGTAATGGAATTATCTATTGCCTAACCATAGAAATATTTGCAGTAAAAACAATGCAGGCATACATACCGAAGCCTTGTAGCCTTGCTTCGTCTCGTCTCTCATCAAAGAAACGCGGGTGTGGCATGCCATCTTCCCATCGCTTCATCTCAGCTTCCATGTAGCCCTGGAACCATGTGTCATAAGAGAAATCCTCTTTGTCCTGCACTTTGTCCCAGCAAGTGAAAGTTCTTTCCTCAAGATCCTTTCTATGTTTCTTGCGAGTATTCTTCACTCTAACCTCAATATTGTTGAAACGCATCTCACATTGTCGTGAGACCCATTGAGGGGCATTGCTTGGCCTACATAAAACCTTAGGCCGCCCTGACAAACCTTTTGGAATGTTCACATGGATACCATGTACAAATTGAAGGTGTCGCACCATATCCATTCGCTTTTCAAAGGCTCGCTTCTTGTTTGGACATGTCTCTGAGGCGCGACAGTAATGTATAACCTTGCTATCTCGATTGCACTTCACCTCAATGTATGGCTCATTCACCTGCAAGAGCGATGAGAGATAGCTAAGTATCAAGATACGAGAGACACGATGAGAATCCCCATCCGTTGCCCTCTCTCCATTGGTTGTACTTGTTGCTGATGGTGTGCCTCAATCGACCAATCGGATTGCCGCTCTCCAACCTCAGCACCATCCTCTTGCTCGGATAAGTTTTTAGCTTCATACGGCTTCCCTGTCTCACACAGCTTCCCGGGCTCGACACCCTGATGCTTCTCTCTTGTTCGACTAAAATACCCACCTCATGTCGCTCCACTTGCTCGGCGGCCTCAGCTTGCTCCACTTGCTCGACGGCCTCAGGTTTCTCCACTGCCTCCTTATCCCCACTCTCATGGGAACCCGCCATTCGACATGCGTTGAGGGAGCTCCCCACCCTGCGCTCGTACCCCCTCCCTGCCTTGCGGCCTATCCCTGCGCGAAAAGAGACAACGACTGAGGCAAGACAACGACCCTCCCCTTTCCTTAATCAACAGCCCCAAAAAATGTAAAAAAGCCCCGTTTTTCAAAGTGACGCATCGGACGGCCTTGCTATCCCGATCAAACACTGCCCTTGATCCCACCCCGACCTGCCCGTGCCACATAGTCCTGGGGGGGGGAGGGGGGCTCAGGACTAAGTGGCACAGGCCGATCGGGGTGGGATCAAGGGCAATGTTTGATCGGGATAGCAAGGCCGTCCGATGTGTCACTTTGAAAAACGGGGCCTTTTTACATTTTTCGGGGTTGTTGATTAAGGAAAGGGGAGGGTCGCTGTCTCGCCTCGATCGTTGTCTGTTCGTCTGTGCAGGGAAAGGCCACGAGGCAGGGAGGGGGTACGAGCGCAGGGTGGGGAGCTCCCTCAACGCCTGTCGAATGGGGGTTTTCCATGAGAGGGGGGATAGGGAGGCAGTGGAGCAAGCTGAGGCCATCGAGCAACTGGAGCAAGCTGAGGCCGCCGAGCAAGTGGAGCGACATGAGGCAAATATTTTAGTCGAACAAGAGGAGCAACATCAGGGTGTCGAGCCTGGGAAATTGTGTGAGACAAGGAAGCCGTATGAAGCTGAAAACTTAGCCGAGCAAGAGGATGGTGCTGAGGTTGGAGAGCGGCAATTCGATTGGTCGATTGAGGCACACCATCAGCAACAAGTACAACCAATGGAGAGAGGGCAACGGATGGGCTTCTCATCGTATCTCTCTTATTTTGCTACTTAGCTATCTCTCATTGCTCTTACAAGTGAATGAGCCATACATTGAGGTGAAGCGTGATCGAGATAGCAAGGTTATACGTTACTGTTGTGCTTCAGAGACATGTCCAAACAGGAAGCGAGGCTTTGAAAAGCGAATGGATATGGTGCAACACCTTCAATTTGTACATGGTATCCATGTGGACATTCCAAAAGGTTTGTTAGGGCGGCCTAAGGTTTTATGTAGGTCAAGTAATGCCCCTCAATGGGTCTCACGACAATGTGAGATGCGTTTCAACAATATTGAGGTTAGCGTGAAGAATGCTCGCAAGAACCATAGAAAGGATCTTGAGGAAAGAGCTTCTACTGGGACAAAGTGCAAGACAAAGAGGATCTCTCTTATGACACATGGTTCCAAGGCTACATGGAAGCTGAGATGAGGCGATGGGAAGATGGCATGCCACACCGCATTTCTTTGATGAGGACGAGATGAAGCAGGGCTACAAGGCTTCGGTATGTATGCTTGCATTGTTTTTACTGCAAATATTTCTATGGTTAGGCAATAGATAATTCCATTTGCGTGGGTAGATGAGAGCGCTGAGCGAAGGGCATGCCAAGGAGATTGTCGAAAAAAACAAAGATATGCATGAGAATGAAACTCCTGGTGAGTCTTTTGCTTTTTGCATTATTGCATACGTGGTGTTATATTTTGTGACCATATGCGTAATATGTTATTCCACCGTAGGACGCACCTCATGAGAGTGGAGAGGTTGGAGACCCAAACGCTCCTCGTAAGTTGAGAACTAGGAGGGGGTCCTCTACTCCTAAGGGTACCGATCAAATGCGTCAGGTTAGTTTAAATTTTTTTCTCTTGTTGAAGTCGACTTCTATTAGAGAGCTATGATCTGATGACTTTTTGGTATGAAGCCTAAGTTAGGAGCTTCAAATGTGATATACTCTCCCGTAAACATCACGTCTCAGGATAGTAGCGCCTCAAGAGCAATCTTCATCGATGTGGGTACCCAAAAGATCAACTATAAAAGATCAAGTAATGAACGTGTTGATGTGGTCTTTGACAAGTACATCTTTCATGAATAGATTTTGTGTTCTTGCTCAAAAAGACAAGTCATGAACAAGCGTAAATTTTTTTGTGTAGCTTACAAGAGGGGTTAGTTTGTCACATTCATTGAAAAAGGTTCGGTCTTAATGTGGACTACCCCATGGAGATTGTGGATGATCTCTTGCAAAGTGAAGCTTCTAGCAATTTAATGAATTTTTTTTTAATGTGAGTATAAGTTCGTTGTGCAATTGTGTATTATGCAAGTGTTTGTAGTTCTATAATAAGGTTCACAATCCGTGAATGTATTCAAGGTGGTAGGAGAATACTCTTGCACCTGAAATCTTGGAGCAGATTCACTTTGTTGATAGTTTGTGGTATGCCTTTGCATTGAAAAATTCAAAGGCCAATGCCAAGAGATTCACTAATTATTTTGGAAGGAAGGATCTTGGAACTACTATGCTCTCCTTCTTTCCCATTGTTCATGAGTATGTATTTTATTTCAGCGACTAGGGAGTACCATATTCATTTCATGGATATGTTTTGGACTACAAGTGCTAATTGGATATTTTGTAGATCCCATTGGACTCTCTTTGTGTTTTACATTGCACATATCCGACGTCTGAGTGGGTTAAGTCCAAACCAATCATCGATTCTCTTTTTCGATTCCATGAGTATGGGCTTAATGACAATGTTCTTCCAGGAGTTTTTGAGGTAGTGTGCTTTTGTAAGACGCTTTATAACTTTTTTTATATACTTTAGTGAAACTTGTTTATGTATTGATTGTTAGGGTTTTGCAACATTTCTCTCGATTTTGTTCCCATCCTGATCTCAAGGCGGAGCTAGAAGATCTGGAGCATCTTTGCTACTACGATTTCATCGAGGTATGCATGATGCTAGTTTGCGCTAAATTATCAAATATTTCGACGATGATTTGGGTTTGGCTTAAATATTGAAGTATATTTTTGGTCTTAGATGCCAAAACAACCTAATGGGGTACAGATTGTGGGTATTACACAATGACTGTGATGTCAAAGTTTATTAAAGGCGCACTTATGCAAAGGAAACCACGAAAATGGGTATGTGTTTTTAAAC
Source organism: Adiantum capillus-veneris (assembly GCF_014529385.1). NCBI lineage: Eukaryota > Viridiplantae > Streptophyta > Polypodiopsida > Polypodiales > Pteridaceae > Adiantum > Adiantum capillus-veneris. Next base: position 122,490,548 of record NC_140945.1, read on the forward strand.
CATTTACATATATTGAAAATTGCTATGTTGGTGTGTTTCGAGTCGTAACTTGTTTTCCTCTTTTAGTATGTTGCAATTGAATAGCTATCCAAAGATTGGTTCTCTCATGGTGATGTGGAAAGTCTAAAGGAACATCTTGGTGAATGGATAAAGTGTCCTGTGCATGGAGTAGCAAAGGGAGATTGACTTTGCCAAGATCCGGGAAATCTATTTTTTGTGCAAGTTTGTCATGTGTACACCAAGAAAACTTCTTTGCCACTTATGACGGTGGTAGTTTTGCTCAGTTTTGATTCGGTATATGTAAGAACATATGGGTTTAATTTGAATAAATTCTTGGTATTTGCATAAGCATTGGAGGCAAGTTTGTTAAGGTAGTAAAGCTTTGTTGTTAAGGTATGCCAATATGTGACGGTCGCCTAAGCATTGTTTTGTAAATTTTGCTTGCTTTGGTGTTAATGTTGCATGAGTGTCAAATGCAATTGCTTTGGGGTTGATGCTTGATATGGCTCTTGGTGTTAATGTTGCTTTGTGAGCGCAAAAAACGTTAATAGATACGAAGGCTACTGTTGTTGTCATGTGTACGGAGCAAAGTATGCTTGAGTGGCTCACACTCCAAGTGGCTCTAAATGTAGCAAAGCTCCCATCACAATTTACCTCACATAAATTACCTCGCGCTCTCACAAAGTATTGAAGCTTCTATACACCAAAATTGAAGTGAAGAAACACTAACTAAAATCGCACGCGAAAAATACTAATCCATGACCACAATCTTTGACATCCGAATCTATTTGACACCCTAATCTACTTGATATATAATATGTTATCTTGTTAGCAAAGTAATTTAGGCTACCTATCGATACTAAAGGCACAAAAAAGCGGTTTCTTTCTTGGTTTGTGAAGTGATCGAGGGTACCCTAAATTAGTTGTAGGTACCAAAATCACAGAAAAGGGCTTGCTTTTTAGTTTTTGAAGTAATATAGGGTACCCTAGATTACCTGTCGGGACCAAAATCACAAAAAAGAGGTTGATTTCTATTTTGATAAGTAATCTAGGGTACCCTAGATTAGTACCCTAGATTACTTGTGTAAAGTAATCTAGGGTACTGGTGGGAGGTAATCTAAGGTGCCAATGATTTTTTTTGATAGGCAATCTAACATTATCTAATGTTAAGTATGGAGCCTGATTTACCCTTGTAATTTTCTGTGGTAAAAGCGCACATTTGTAAGGCCCCCACTATGAGGAGAAGCCATCGTGCGTGAAGGAAAATCACTCGCAAGAAACCAAAATTTTCATCGCAAAAAATCAGAGGCAACCTTAGGGGCCTCGGGGGCGGAAGCCCTCGAGACTTTTTTTTCCTCTCGTCAGAATATTCCTTTTTGCCAGAATATTATAGCCGGCCGGCGGCCGAAAAGTGGTCGGAAAACAACCGGTTGGTTGGCCGATGGCCGGTGGTCGTTAGTCGGTTGGCTGGTGGCCGGTGGTCGGAAGTCAATGGCCGAATTCAATGGTCAGTGGCCGAATTCAAAAGCAGACTTGTCTTCTCAAGGATGGCCACACATGGACGGATTGAAGGGTCCGCCGATTTGGACTTATCTACACAAGGGCGGCTACACATGGCTGCCTCTCATGACAGAGGGCAGCCCTTTTGGCCTATAAAAGGAGACCATTTCTACACACATTTCATAGTATGTGAAGTTGATGCAACAAGGTGAGTGTGAGGTGGTGAGAGTGAAGCAAGGCGGGAGCTCCATTAAGGGTATAATCCCTTTGTAAACTACTTCTTGTTTTGAAGTACTAAAGCCATTGAGTGGCTGCTTTCCCGTGGACGTAGCCCACATTGGATGAACCACGTATATCATGTGTACTCTCTCTCTCTCTCTCTACTTTATAATCTCGTGTATGTAAATCTATCTCTCTCCATTAAGTAATCTACTCAATTATCTATTTAGCTACGTCTTATTTCCTAACATCTAAGGCAACCAAAAGGGTTAGTGAAGTAATCTTGGGTATCACAGATTACATGTGGGCTCCCCACACAACAAATGTCTTCCTATTTGGTAGTAAACTAGGGTACTCTAGATTACCTAGACAAGTAATCTAGGGTACCAAGTATTTCTTTTGACATGCAATCTAACACTATCTATGGCACCCAAAAGGGGTATGGTGTAATCAAGGGTATCCTAGATTACTAGTGGGAAGTAGTTTAGGGCACTCCCCACACCAAAAGGACTTGCTCTCTGGTTAGTCAAGTAATATAGTGTACCCTAGATTACTTGTGGGAAGTAATCTAGGGTACCCTAGTTTACCTGTGGGCACTTTTCACAGATAAAAAGGTTGCTCTCTGGCCAGTGAAGTAATCTAGTATACCCTAGATTACCTGTGTGCACTTTCCACACATAAAAAGGTTACTCTCTGGTTAGTGAAGTAATCTAGGGCACCCTAGATTACCTAAAGGAAGTAATCTAGGGTACCCTAAATTACTTGTGGAGAGTAATCTAGGGTACCAAGTATTTCTTTTGACATGCAATCTAACACTATCTATGGCACCCAAAAGGGGTAGTGCTACAATCAAGGGTATCCTAGATTACTGGTGGGAAGTAATCTAGGGTACTCCCCACACCAAAAGGACTTGCTCTCTGGCTAGTTAACTAATATAGTGTACCCTAGATTACTTGTGGGAAGTAATCTAGGGTACCCTAGTTTGCCTGTGGGCACTTTCCGCACATGAAAAGGTTGCTCTCTGGTTAGTGAAGTAATCTAGGGTACCCTAGATTACCTAAAGGAAATAATCCAGGGTACCCTAGACTACCTCTGTGCACTTTCCACACATAAAAAGGTTGCTCTCTGGTTAGTGAAGTAATGTACCCTAGATTACCTAAAGGAAGTAATCTAGGATACCCTAGATTACCTGTGTGGACTTTCCACACATAAAAAGGTTGCTCTCTGGTTAGTGAAGTAATCTAGGGTACCCTAGATTACCTAAAGGAAGTAATCTAGGATACCCTAGATTACCTTTTTGGGTGTGGACTTTCCACACCCAAAAAAGGTTGCTCTGTGACAGTGAAGTAATTTAGGGTACCCTAGATTACTAGTTGATAACACAAGAAGGATATAACTTAAAGAGTACTAAATATAAAAGAGACACATCAAAATTCAAGTTAAGTTTCGATGTAGCATCTGTATGGCTAAATGAACGACCTTTGTGACGGTATATGATCCCTGAATACAAGCAAGATCCTTGTGCTAGAGGCACATAGTCTAATTGTCTCCTTCGTTTCTCTTTTGCATAGAGCTAAGGTACGCTCATCATCTTCTTCATCTGGATAAATACATGAAACAATAGTTAAAAAAAAACTAGAGGGTCCATCACAAACGTGGACTTCTTTTCCCAAAATACATGATTCAGGGAGGTTGTGACAATGCCTTTTTGTCAATGGCAATAATGCATGGCATGTGTGACAAGTAATCACTGAGGGGCTAACCAACAGAGTTTTTGAACAACAATGGGAACACCAAATTCTTGGGCTCCCATTGAAGCACACGCGATGACGACCACGTTGATGTTTTCTTCGTAAAATGCATGTCTGGTGCCAAGGATTTAGGGGTGGTATGACATGATTGTGGTCATGAACAACTTTTGTGCCATGGCCAAGTCAAGCATGCATCACATGCGCTTGAATTTGATGAACATGGCCTCGTTCTGGCATTTTCATCTTCTTTGAGCATGCCAATGATCCCAAAGTGTCCCTGATGGATTGAAGTTCATGCAAAATAATACCCATCTCTTTGTTGCTTTTCTTGGGGAGGTCTTCTTGGATGGACACCATAGAAGTTCTTATTTCTTCCATCATGGTTAACACCTCTTCCACCGGTTGTGGAGTGTCACATGCTTAGTCTTCATTGAAATCCCTCGTCATGTCATGGGCATTGTCTACTATTGGGATTATGTCAGTCAAATGGGGAAAGTGATTCATAACTATCAAGCGGGTGTCATATAGATACTTACATTCCGAGCTTCAGTTTGGACAATCACAATAATTGCCTTGCAAATTAACATAATACCAATGGTTGGTACTGTTTGAGCTCTTTATTCTAAATTGCAACGCCAATTCATCAATTACTTGTAGGCTTGTTGGGTCATCTTGAAACCTCTTCATAAGTAGTTCTCCTTCTTTTCACTTTGTTGTGTGCTTCTTTGAGGATCCAGGAACTCCATATCACCCTGCATTAGCTACATAGAAAGTGCATAAAATCAATACACCAGCAAATGAGACATTAAGAGAAGCATGTAAAAGTACCAATTTTAAAAACAACATATGAAATAGTACCGATTTCTTGTTTTTGCTTAAAAAACCTTAGCAAAGTACCACCCATCCTATTTCCTGTCTTGGAATCTCCAACTAGAGCATGTACCAACTCCAAGACCGATCGGTTAATGCGTGCCTCCAAAAGTGTATATTTTATGTATTGCCACAATCGCTCCACCAAATTTGTGGTGTCTACATTACCATGCATAAACAATCTCCTAAACTTTGGCCATCGCTTCCTCCAAGTGCAATCTGGAGCGCACCAACCATTTTGTAGATATCGAATTATGTTTAGGTGGTTGTCGTACTTTTGACATAACATCTTATACCGCCCATCAAATTCACCTTCAGTTACGCTTTGCATAAGATTGCACAACCCTATGTATATATCCCCACGTTGGTCCTTGAGAAACTGACGATAAGGACAATTTATGAGCACATTAATCACAAAAAGACCCACACAAAAAATCAAAGAAGTGTGTTATACCTGAAGAAGAAGATTTTCAACCCATGCCTTCTTTATATGAAACCAACACAATAAGACATGACAAGAAACTTGAGTGTAATTCTCATGTTCATCTATCCTCCAACACTGTGGATCTTTGTCGATGGCATGAAGCAAGACTTCTAATTCTTGTTGAGATTTTTCAATCACCAATGCAGTTGGTCGGATGTTTCCTATTCTTGAGAAAATCAAACACATCATGAGATTTAAGGCTATAACTTTGTGTTGAGCACCCAAGTTGGAGGTGCATAGCATGAAACAAATGGGAATGCCAACTCCCAATTGATTTGGTAACACTGCTGCAAATAAAGGCAAACCATATGCATTTGTCTTGAAGGTACTATCAATGGCCCAAGCATTGTTTTGTGAGAAATGGACACAAATGTCTAGCATCCAATCATCTTGTATAATCAAAATAAATGGTCTATCTTTGGCTTCCTTTGCTTTGGGATTATATGGTTGGACATGGACAACATACATACACAATTTTCTTTGATTCAATGAAGCCATAAAGTAGTGAAGATACTAATATAAAGGTGGATAACATATGCACATGTAACAAAAGGCACCTTATGTTAATTTTGTAGGGATAGTGCTTCCATATACATTGCCGTCCAATCATCATTACTAACTCGGTCTACACCCAAAAAAATACATCGGTTGTGACATAAAATGCATTTGTTTACTAGAATCGCAATAATGAATTGAAGCATACCTTTAATCCGCATTCGATATTATAGCATTCTGATCTCTTTGGGTATCATAAAGAACCTATAGATAGTGAGGTCCAACAATGAGGCCTTTTCCATTTGTAATTTCTCTTTCGACATTGACATTTGAGAAACATGACGCGAGCTTCCAACATCAAAAAAATCTTCAATGCAGCACTCTATAACCGATGGATGCACTGGTAAATGATACAAGTCGCTTCTTGATCTGGGTACATGATTTTCATGTTGAGGATAGACGGTTATTGTAACATCATCTAATCCTTCATGTAGCTCTACTTGTAGTTTGAATGGACACCCACACCTTCTTGTTGTGCGCAACCTCGTCATCTTTTCTCTTCGCTTACTAAAGCCTCCACGATGACATATGTAGTCCACCTTGACTTTGGAAGATGTGCGCTTTTTTTAAGAGCGTGCCATTCTTAACTTAACCTTGTACTTTACCATGAGATCTACTAGAACCTTGTCCACATCATTTTTGTTTGTGAAAATTTCAAGCAATGGTACTCTATCGAGATCCAAACCTTGGTGGGAAGAAGATTCAACCCTACTCTTGACACATTGACATTCACACGATGCAATGAGTGCCTTAATATAAGAGCGTGGTATTGAAAAATGTTGCAAATTAATACACCATTGTAACTTCAAGGTGTCCATGGTAGCATTAAGACCTCCTTTATGATCCCCCCTTCCTTCATTGCGATGAGCGGCTAATACTAGGCCCTCCCAATCCTCAATACAAGCAATCTTTAACTTGGGTTCCTGTTTCAAGCAAAGTGCTAATTTCTCACCCTCTACCACCAAGCAAAGCCGGTCTTCGAATCGTCTCCACTTCTTGAGATCATGTACATTGCTTCTCTTGCAACCTTTCAAATCCTCAAGGGTTGTCGGCATCGCATCTTGTAGAGACAAAACCATTACATTGTAAGTTTCCCTATCAAAGGAGAAGTACATGGAGGATGTAAAATCAAGAGGATTTGGTCGCCAAACATGTATTCCTTGAGCATCTACTTCATCCTCTTCATTGTTGTTGAAGCTCGATTCTGAATTGGTTGTAACACTGGCACTATCTTCACTTGTCATCACCCAATCCATTGTAGACTAATCAATGATCCTCAAGAAATGGAGCAAAGGTAATTTATAGCTCCAATTTGTGGAGACATTAATCAGAGAAATGAGCAAACCGTTGAAAACCCCACTAGCTTCCTTCTTACACAACTGTAAACTAGGGAACCCTAGTTTACTTTTGTGTAAAAAGTAAACTAGGGTTCCCTAGTTTACAGTTGGGTAGCCGCCATGCTTAATGACATTAGTCCATAGACTTTTAATAAGAGCATAAAAATATGTTAGTAATATGCTCCACTGAAATAAATATAAAGCCTAAAATAAATATTTCATGTCTGTGCTAGCCCAATACACTGGAGGAAACTAAGAGGATCAAAACAGCATTAAGATATGCAGAAGCATGGGCATAGATGCACTTACGATTACTCCAGAAAGTCTTGCAAAAGAGAATTCTGTGTTTGAAACCTCCCCCAAAAGCCAGTTTATCATGAACTCATTGAATTCAACGACCTCCCTGTGCACTGCTGCAGGAAAAGGTACAGACCTTTCAGCAAAAAGTGGAAGAGGTTCGTGATTCGCTTTGTCTTTTAGAAGAAATTGAGGTCCAAATCTAAAATATTGCAATGCCTCCATGATGCCCCCTGCACATCTTCGACTTGCTCAGAAAATGTTTGCATTAGAACTATGGAGCTGATGCCATCTTATCAGCACTTCTTGTGCATTTGCAACCTTGTTTCAATAATGAAAACTGATCAATCACGGCTATGCCTTCTGACTGGTGAATGATAACAATGTGAAGCTTACCAGAAATTAAGGCATTTAAGCTCTTACAATGACACCATGAACGCCTTCCACAGTGACAAGGTCTATATCATTTCCAGAGTCTCCACAAACAAGAACATTCTTACGTGTAATGTCATTCTGGCTCAGCTTCTTGAGAAGGTACGCAAGAGCTTGACCTTTCCCAGCTTTATGAGGTAACACATCCGAGTCTATGCCACTACTGTAAAGCACTTTAAACTCTCAGCTGCAGCAGTAAAAGCATACGGAAAAGTTCAGCGTATGAAAGGATAACTGCATTGTTGCGAAGCTCAAAGATCTAACTCTGGTTGACAACAACAGAATTCCTACGTTTTAGGAGTTAAACACCCTGAACTGTGTCCAAAACATCAAAACTGTGAGAACTGTACTTGTAGTAAATAGAAAACCCGCACAAACTTTTCATGCGCAAAAGACACTCACAGGCAGTAAGCCTTGAAAGCTAACAGAAATTCCCAGAGTTGCTCAATGAATTGCGGAGCCCTTTGCCTCCTAGATAAGCGTCTTCCAGATCATAGCTTCCTTTTAATAAGGCTTTTTCCCAACTGCAAAGGCCAAAATCCTGAAGGGAAGCCCAGTGCCCAAATTTACAATAAGTTTTGGACAATTTCTCACAATAATTCCCACATTGTGACTTACCTCAACATCATGAGCTTTTGTGAGGGAGGCACCGCATATCTAGCTAGGTACGATTGGGAGCAGGGGACCGCCGGCCCGGTGGGGGGGCCGGTGGTCCCCTGCCCCCAATCATCCCTAGCTAGGTATACGGTGCCTCTCGAGCAGAAGCTCATGATGTTATGCATTGTATGAAAAACACTGAAAAAGACTCCGTTTCCTTACATGAGAAAATTTTTAAATCTTCTTGTGGAACTACTCACCGCCCCCCCTCTCTCTCCCCAAAAGTATAACACAAAAAAACGAAGGAAACAGAAATCTATTCTGAAAAACAAGCTTCTGCATGGTGCAAATTAACACACTGGGGATATGCTTGTACGATGCTGGCAAAAGAACAAACAAAATAGATAAGAACTTCAGGTTTTGTATCCCAAATGGAGTGGTTAATGTGAACTTACGAAACAGTCACTGAGCTTAATTCAAGATTCAAAATTAAATGGAAGACACAATTGACAAGAAGAACCTTAAATCTGAAACATCAGTTACCCCTCTGTCTGATAGCCTTTTTGCAAAAGTCTCTTGCATGTCTTGTCCTTTAGCTCTGTCCACCTTAAAGCTCACTTTATGTGAGCTCTGATCGGGCTTGCTGTTAAATCAGAATCCACATTTTCCATAGGAAGTAAAAAGAGCTCTCTCAAGCAGTCAACTGCCCAATTTTCTTAAGCTAAGGGCAGCTGATAGGTCGATCAACCTCAAGGACGAAAACATTTATCAGACCCCGTAGAAAGCAAAGCACACTTTTCATGCAAAAAGTACGATGTCGTCGGGCTCGTTAACAGCGGCAAAACTTTCTAAAGCCAAAAATAAATTCATGTACAAGAAAGTGTATGTGATGATCAAGACTGAATTAAACAGTATGAAGGAGGAGGTTGAAAGAGATATGTATGCAGCTATGGAGGCTTACAAGAATGATATGCATGTACACGAGGAATGCCCTGCAAAAAGTAATGTTGGATGAATTTCTTTACAAAGTGTTTGTGAGATGAATGGCAATCACATGCACATACATATAAGAGAGACATATATATATATATATATATATATATATATATATATATATATATATATATATATATATATATATATATATATGCATGTACACGAGGAATGCCCTGCAAAAAGTAATGTTGGATATATATATATATATATATATTTTATATATATGAATGATATTATGAAGCATAATAGTGTACCAGCTACATATCCACCTCAACGAGTAATTATCCAAGAACCAACCATTACCTGAAATCGAAGGCTAGAGAGCTTCAAAGATTCCTCCACAATGATATCACGATTCCAACCATCGTCTAACTCTTTTGCCCAGACTTTATCAACCTCCAAAGATGTTCCTAATCGTATTTCGGTACCCACCGATAGTACGAGTACTTCAGGAGTCAAGAGGGGGGCGACCTTTTCTTTAAGTAGCTTTGCATTGAACGACCGGCGGAATATACCAAGTGAGAACTGTGTCCATATTCACTCGCACACAAGCGGTTGAAATCAAGTAATGCCTGATGTGTTGAATCCTTATGGCCAACCTAAAACAAACACCTTCACACTCAAACAACAAATAGCATTGCACTCTCTCTCTCTCTCTCTCTCTCTCTCCCTCCATGGGTTTGGACTCTCTCATTGTTTTTAGGGTTTCTCACCTCTTTTTGGCTATTTTTAGGGTTTCATCGCTGTTTTCTTCTGTTTATAGGGTTTTGAAACTTGTTTTTGCTGTTTTTTACGGTTTCGCCATTGTTTTTGCTGTTTTTTTAGGGTTTTGTCACTATTTCTTGCTGTTTTTTAGGTTTCGAAACTGTTTTTTGCCGTTTCTAAGGGTTTCGCCACTATTGTTTGCTGTTTTTTAAGGTTCCAAATATTTATTTTGCTGTTTTTTGAAATTTTGAAGCAGATTTTCTCTGTTTTTTAGGGTTTCAAATATTTATTTTGCTGATTTTCTCTATTTTTTAGGGTTTCACAAGCGTTTCTTGCTGTGTTTTAGAGTTTCTTGTATTTTTTGGTTGTTTTAGTCTCTCTCTCTCTCTCTCTCTCTCTCTCTCTCTCTCTCTCTATACTAGATATTCGTCCCCCAGAGGAGCAGACACCATTGCAGAGCTCTGCGCGCACTCTACTACCGCTACTGGCATTCTCATAGATTGAGCATTGGAGCTAGGGAGATCTAGACGCCCGCGATTGAGGAGAGGAGCTACACAACATCGACGGAGACTACAGTAGAGGATTCGAGCCATACTCTCTCGACGTCCAGAGTGCAGATGAGGATGGATCTCCACCATATCTTCCCCCCTTCTTTCATTGTACTACACATTGTATTTTGTTTCAATTCTATTTGATTTCGGACATGATATCAGATTCGCTATGCTATAACGGCTTGGTCTCATAGGTCATTTTGGCCTTTTGAAGACGTTAATATATCATTTCATTTCTCTCTCTCATGGTCTCCCTCCATTGGGCTACCCATTGACCCCTTTCATATCTCAACGGGAACCGAAGGTAGTACCACTCAGGACCCACATATTGTATCTAGTGACTCTTCCTCTGGCTACAACGTCATGGAAGGTTACCTAACGCCCAATCCCGATAGTTCAAGCCAAGACATGCATGTCATGGGCCCACGGTCCGGGCCGAACGTGTTTAGCCGCTTTAAAGAGACTTTTAGTAGGGCCACTCACTCCGAACATGGATCTAGCGATGTAAATGAAGGGGGTGGGGAAGTAAATTCACCATTCATGACCAATGTAGACCCCATGCTCCTGGAGAGTGTGCATGTGAATATTACATTCACTGCACTCCCTGACTCTTCAGAGCTATTCCCCTCCGAGGTTATATTACTTGATGGTAGAAGCCTTGCCGAAGTGCAAGAGGTTGAGCGATATATCCTTGCAGCTAGAAAAAAGGAAATCAACAGCTTACTCAAGGCAGAGCAACGGAGAGAGCTAAAGATGAAGGACCCTATGTCAATATAGTGGGAACGGGGATGCTAGAAAGCATATCGAAGTATTTGAACAAATATGCGATTCCCTAAGAGAACACAACGAACTACATAAGAGCAATGCTTTAAGCCTGATTTTGAGTGGGAAGGTTGGGGATTGGTATAGGACCTTAAGGATGGAAGAGAAGAAGATTGTTTTTGAAGGAGTATATACGAGAAGGAGTGCTTTGGTGTTAGGTGCAGTGCAATGAATGTTTGAACTTTGCTCAAGATGAGTGCTCCGAACTGTGCTCAAGGGTGGCTTTTGTTCTTACAGAAGGTAGAGCCTTTCGTTTTTTTATTTATTTATAGCACAAGCCAGCTCCCACTGCTGTGGCTCTGTGTGCAACCAGCCACTAGAACAAAGTGACGCGCCTCGGCTGTCTGGAGTCCCACAGCCTCTGCCAAAAAACTTCCAAGAACTCGACTGTGAGGCTCTCCTCCTGCAAATGACATGCTGCAGCGGCGCGGGCCTCTCTCTGTGCTGCAAGTATATGACGTCCAAGCCGAACAGTGTACTAAAAGAAGGGGACTCCTGGGCGGTCTGCAGAAGAGAAGGGGTCCCTCCATAGCCACTCACCAGGATCCCACTGTACTCGTGCCAGTGGACAACACTCCCAAGCCCATAGCCTCCAGTGTCCAGTCTCAAGAGCTGCTGGGTCAGGGTCTATGACGCAAGTCCTCCCACAGATGCTCACAACTCGGATCCTCTGGAAACAGCACTCTGCTACCTGCGGGGCCTCTACTGCAACTCGCTGTAATCGTCCCCCACCCTGAAGCTCGAAGAACAGGGCTGGGACAATCTCTGAGCAAGCCCTGACTGAAATGAGAACCTCCAGTCGTGTGAAGGCTCCCATCCACCGGGGTGCTACTGGCTCGAGAGGCGTGAGCCACTCAGCTGGAACTGACTCTGAGATGTCCCGACACATGCTCTGCACCCCTCTCATGCCCTGTAGCTGGACAGCTTGCACCTCCTCTGACAAACCTGTGAACTCTAGCCAATCACCTAGAGAGCGCGCTGGACCTGCTGCCATGGGACCCCAAGAAACATGAGGCCGACTCCCAACCAAGTGGCCTCTCTGAGTGCTAACCATGGGATTCCAGACGAGGGGCTGCCGTAGGTGTTCCTCCGTGCACGTCGGCTGTCTCTGCTCTAGGCCACGCCGTAAGAGCTCCCAAGATCGAAGCAAACTCACAGCGAATCGGTCCTCTAGTCTCCTGCTCAAACCAACTCGGCACAACTCTGTAAAGATCCATCTGGTCGAAGGTTGCCAAGGGCCTCCTGACTGAGGCACCCTGGCACGAAGCCTCTGCAACAAGAACTCCTTCCAGGGCTCATCGCCTGGAAGAAGTCCTCTGACGACGAACTTCCCAAGAACGGCTCTGCTCTGCTGTGCTGGATCAATGATCCCAAGCCCTCCTTGAGAACAAGGAAGTGTGATGACCGACCAAGCCACCTTGGCTCGAGCAATCTGAGTGTCGCGACCTGACCAAAGGAAGTTCCTGATCAGTCTCTCTACCTGGCTACTACAAGAACTTGAGAAGATCCAACAAGAAGTGATGTACCACATAGTCGCCAACAACACCTGGTTGGCAACTACTACTCTACCAGCCAGCGAAAGTCGTGCTGAGCTCAAATGTAACAGCTTTCTCCTGATGGATAGGAGAAGAGGAGCAATCTGCTGCTCGGGGGACAAGTCCAAACCAACCTGACAACCCAAGTACCGAACTGCAGTCCCTGGAGGAATCCACCTGAAACCCTCTCCTGGCATCTAATTTGGCACAGAAGCACTGCCAACCGAGAAAGCCACTGTCTTTCTCCAGTTGATCAGTGCGCCCGATGCACAGCAGAAGGTCTCCAAAGCCTGCTCACATCTGTATAGATTGACATCCTGGCCCTCTAAGTACAAGGCTGAGTCGTCGGCAAACTCAGCGTCCAGAAGCTCATCTCCCCGTATAGGGAGTGCTAAGACCCTCAGACCAACCTGCTGTGACACCAAAAATCTGCTCATCGCCTCCGCATAGAACAGAAAGAGAAAGGGGGCAAGAGGACAACCCTGTCTGACCGATCGTGTGAGCATGAAGCGCTCACCTCTACCTCCTGCCAAAAGCACCTGACTGTGAGCCTGTCTGTACAAAGCTGACACCCCTCTGATCCAAGCATCTGAGAAGCCCATCCTACGTAGCGTGCCCTCTAGAAAGTCCCAGTCAACTCTGTCGTATGCCTTCTCAAAATCGAGAAGAAGAATCACAAGGTCCTCCCCACGGAGCCGTGCCAGGGCAGAAGCCTCCCAGAAAGTGAAGATGTTGTCAAGGATACTGCGTTCCTTGACAAAACCTGTCTGAGTCCCATGTATAAGGCTCTCCAAAAGTGGCTGAATCCTCAAACTCAAAGCCTTGGCAAGAATTTTGGAGGCTGAGTTGAGGATGGTGATGGGGCGCCACTGTCGAATCTCATCCAAGGAGCCACCCTCCTTTGGAATGAGGTAAATCAGGCCCTCACTCATGCTATCCGGCATCACTCTTGTGTGCATAATGTACTGAAAGGCACTACAAAGATCTGGGCCAAGCAGGTCCCAGTACTCCAAGAAGAAGCTGGGAGTCAGCCCATCCTCACCTAGACAACCACGAGGGAGGGCCCTAAGAGCCGTGTGCAGCTCCTCAAGCTGAAGAGGCATCTCTAGCCTCTAGCGCATCTCCTCAGTCCCAAGACAAGGCATCTGTGCCCAAACCTGCTCCCTGCATGCATCCTGTCGCTCTGACTGGGGCTCAGGTGACAATAGCTCACGGTAAAAGTCAGTAGCAACTGCACGCATATCCTCGAGCTCACAAACAACTGACCCATCAGGTCTCCTCAACTGATTGACCTTGGCATGCGAGTGCAGAGGTCCCACTGTCTCAAAAAAAGCAGCTGTCACTCTGTCACCCACCTGAGTCCACTGAGATGTGTGTCGGTGAAAGGCAAACTCATGACGCCTCTCCTCTGTGCAAGCAAGCTCCTGTCGAGCCTGCTGTAACTGCTCCTCCAACCATGGACTGTCTGGATGCTGCTCCTACATCCTCTGTAGTGAAGCAATGCCTCGTCTGAGACGCTGCTCCTCCTCTCTCGCTGCAGCCCGTCGAGCCAGAGACTCCTGGAGACAAAAGTGGCTAAGATGAGCTAGGCCTAAGGCCACTCTGTCTGCAGGTAGAGCCTGGCTGTCCATGCCCTTTGTCCAGAGAGCCTCTACCCTTTTTCTGAGTGCTGATTCCAACAAGACCCGCTCTGGGATGCGAAGCATCGTGCTCCCACTCCTCTGCCTGTCTGCCACTGTGAGGATCACTGGTGCATGGTCCGAGAAGGATGTCCTTGCCAGGATGCCCACTGATCCCCCCAAGTCACTGAAGTGGTCACTAGTGTAGAAGCGATCTATCCGCGATAGATTCACTCCTCCCACTCTGCGGTCCGATCTAGAGAAGGCAAGACTCTCTGGAGGCCTCACAAAGCCAGAATGCTGCCATGTATCCGAGACCCTCAAAGTCATACACAACCTCTCCCAAGCTGCTAACTCGACTCCATGCACAGTAGCATGGCCGCCTCCGATCCTGTCAGAAGGGTCCTCCAACATGTTGAAGTCCCCTCCTACACACCAATGGTCAACCTGTGGCAAAGACTCAACAATCTGTGACCAAAACTCTGCACGAGCACTCGCCACATTGGGCGCATAGATGTTCAGGAAGCCCACAGGGCCACCCTGAACCTGCATAGTAATCCACTGAGCCTTGCCTGGCACAATAATCCCTCTGCCCACAATGGCCTGCTGCAAAGAGTCCGCAATAGTCATACATACCCCACCCTGGATGCCTCCAGGTCCAAAAGCAGCTGACCAAAAGGTATCATAACGTCCACGCAAAATCTAACCACATCGCCGAATGCGGCTCTCAGACAAATGGTGCTCCTAAAGCATAAGGAGATCAATCTCTCCTTCCACAAGGCAACGCTGAAGCTCCTTACGCAATCGGCCCCGCTGTCGCTGAAACTGGGGCCCACCTAGTCCCTGCACGTTCCACGAGACAATCCTCATGGGGAGCGAGAGAGAACAGATGTTGCCGCAGCAGCAAGACGGGCTATCTTCCAGGCTGGCTTGGATGGGGAGTAATCCGCATCCGAGCGTCCTCTAGATAGGCGAGATTGCAGTGAGTGCCTAGCCCAAGCCGAAGCAGAGCGAGCCATGCGTAAAGCAACCTCCTCTGTCTAGGAGTCCTGATGAATGTATACATAGCAAGGAAAACACTGCGTATCAGCAAAAAAGTACACCACAATGTGCCTACATCCTGCTGAGTCTGGGTGTGTCACCGCAAACTTGGCCAGTGGCCACAAAGTCTGCAGCAAATCTGTAAGTCCAAGTTCTCCCATGTGGTGAGAGAACTCGAGAACCTGTGTATGCAACCATCCCACCACTGAGTCGAGGGACCACTCTGTCCTGGTCCTACCAAAGAGGGGGAAGGAGAAACCAACTGCTGAATCCAAGGCCTCTGTCCCCCTAGCGGCGAGGAACAAAGCATGGACCCTGAAGCAGGCTGCCTCGTGGTCTGCTGCGGAATCGCCGAGAAAGCGAGTGAACCCGTAATCCAAGAAATCCCAACGGCGTCGGAGGTCAATGCTCG
Source organism: Adiantum capillus-veneris (assembly GCF_014529385.1). Classification (NCBI taxonomy): domain Eukaryota; kingdom Viridiplantae; phylum Streptophyta; class Polypodiopsida; order Polypodiales; family Pteridaceae; genus Adiantum; species Adiantum capillus-veneris. Next base: position 122,506,271 of record NC_140945.1, read on the forward strand.
TCAGACCACGAGGGATAGCTGCAAGGGAAGATGTCTGAATCTGTAGAGGGGGCTGCAAGAAGGGCTGACCCTCTCTCGCTAGGCGACTCGTGGCAAAGGCGCTGCCAAGAGATCTCCTAGCCGTCGGCGAGGGACCAGTCTCCTAAGTCGACTGTGGTACTGAAGCAGGAGGAGGGGGAGAAGGAGCTGGGGGGGGGGGGCGGAGGAGAAGAGAAGCGGGGTGGGGCGACAGAGGGAGGGGGGCGAGGTGGGGAGTGGACGGGAGCACAGGGCGGGGGGGGGGGGGATGAGGAGGAGGAAGGGAACTCTGAAGGTGGGGCGGCTGGCGAGGGTGAGCGGAGGTGGAGGCTGGCGTAGGGGGCTCCTCCTGCTCAAGAGGACCAAAGCGGTTCCCCGTGGGAACCCACTGCTGCTGAGTAGGTACCTGAGGGCCACTCTGAGTGCCAGGCTGTCGCTGTGGCCCCTGGCGTCGACGGCCACGGGCCTGCTGTCACCCCTCCTCTGCTGGAGCCCCAGGCTCGGAGGGTGGCTCTGAATCTGTGCGCTATGCCGCTGGCTGTGGCTGCGGCTGCGGCTACGGCCCAGCCTTGGCAGGCTAGGGCTGAGGCTGAGGTGCAGGTCGTGGCCTCCTCCGTGGACAGGCCTTCACTAGGTGGCCCATCTATCTGCAAATGAAGCACTGGTTCGGGAGACCCGAGTACTCCACACTCTGTCTAAACCAACCCCCACTCACCCGAGGCAAAAGGATGACCTTTGGGAGCGTGTGGGTATCTCTGACCAAAACTCGAACTGAAGGGATGCCAGCCGCCTTGGCAGCTACTGATGCTGCCGTACGAGGTGTCTCCAGGACAGTCCCGATGGCGGAGCCAATCCTGGAGAGAAGTGGAAGGTACTCCCTCCGTAAACCCGAAAAGCAGACTAAGATGGGGATGTCTGCCTCCTCTACTAGCACATCCGAAGTCGAGTCAAAACCATGTCGCCACTGTCGAAAGTGGGCGCGTGATGCTCGGATGGCCAGTGGACTCATAGCTATGAACTTGGAGGCCATCTCGGAAGTCTCGAACTCGATTTGGTAGTACCCCTGTCCGAGAATCTGGACATCCAAGATCTTGCCCACCTATGCGAGAAGGTGGGCCTGGAGAAGGTCTCGCAGCTCTCCTCTGCTAGATCGGGTGCCGAGAACCTTGCAGATGACCGAAGTCGCCTGCAAACGCTCTACCTCTACGGCAAGGCTTGCTTGCTCTGTCGGCGAAAGAGCAAGTCGAATGGTGGGCTCCGCGGGGTTGGGCGAGGGGGCTTCAGGCGAGTCCCTATCTGGCGAAGCTGGAGCCTCCATCTGTGTCTACTGCTGTGGCGTAAGAAGAGGATGGTGGGCGGAATCTGCAACTTGGCACGCAAAGCACTGCCCCAAAACGGAGTTAATGCTGTATGTACCGATATGCAGGATGCAACTGTGAGGAAAACGAGTAGGCGCCCCGGGGGGGGGGGGCAAGGGGAGGGGACGGCTAATGCGGGAGCGCTAGCAGCAGTGGGCGGGGGCAATGGTGGGAGCGGCTGCAAAACAGGGGGTCGTCAGCGGATGGCAGCGGCGGTAGCGGGCGGGGCTGGAGCAGCGGCAGTGTCGCGAGCTGCTACAGCAAGGGTGGGGCAGTGCGCGGACAAGCAGGGCAGCAAGGAGGGCGGCGAGGGCTGGCGGGGGGGGCAGAGAGGGGAGGCGGGCAGCGCGGGGGGGGGGAGGGGGCGATGGCGTAGCATAGGGGGAACATCAGCAGCGAGCGGGGAGATCAGGAGCAGAGCTTCATACTTTTATCATTGTTTTATACACAGTATTGGAGACATGAAGCAAACCAATACAAAGAGACCCTAGCTTATTGGAAGATAAACACAGGTACTGTTTGCTGTTTTTTAAGGTTCCAAATATTTATTTTGCTGTTTTTTGAAATTTTGAAGCAGATTTTCTCTGTTTTTTAGGGTTTCAAATATTTATTTTGCTGATTTTCTCTATTTTTTAGGGTTTCACAAGCGTTTCTTGCTGTGTTTTAGAGTTTCTTGTATTTTTTGGTTGTTTTAGTCTCTCTCTCTCTCTCTCTCTCTCTCTCTCTCTCTCTCTCTCTCTCTCTCTCTCTATACTAGATATTCGTCCCCCAGAGGAGCAGACACCATTGCAGAGCTCTGCGCGCACTCTACTACCGCTACTGGCATTCTCATAGATTGAGCATTGGAGCTAGGGAGATCTAGACGCCCGCGATTGAGGAGAGGAGCTACACAACATCGACGGAGACTACAGTAGAGGATTCGAGCCATACTCTCTCGACGTCCAGAGTGCAGATGAGGATGGATCTCCACCATATCTTCCCCCCTTCTTTCATTGTACTACACATTGTATTTTGTTTCAATTCTATTTGATTCCGGACATGATATCAGATTCGCTATGCTATAACAGCTTGGTCTCATAGGTCATTTTGGCCTTTTGAAGACGTTAATATATCATTTCATTTCATTTCATTTCTCTCTCTCATGGTCTCCCTCCATTGGGCTACCCATTGACCCCTTTCATATCTCAACAGGAACCGAAGGTAGTACCACTTAGGACCCACATATTGCATCTAGTGACTCTTCCTCTGGCTACAACGTCATGGAAGGTTACCTAACGCCCAATCCCGATAGTTCAAGCCAAGACATGCATGTCATGGACCCACGGTCCGGGCCGAACGTGTTTAGCCGCTTGAAAGAGACTTTTAGTAGGGCCACTCGCTCCGAACATGGATCTAGCGATGTAAATGAAGGGGGTGGGGAAGTAAATTCACCATTCATGACCAATGTAGACCCCATGCTCCTGGAGAGTGTGCATGTGAATATCACATTCACTGCACTCCCTGACTCTTCAGAGCTATTCCCCTCCGAGGTTATATTACTTGATGGTAGAAGCCTTGCCGAAGTGCAAGAGGTTGAGCGATATATCCTTGTAGCTAGAAAAAAGGAAATCAACAGCTTACTCAAGGCAGAGCAACGGAGAGAGCTAAAGACGAAGGACCCTATGTCAATATAGTGGGAACGGGGATGCTAGAAAGCATATCGAAGTATTTGAACAAATATGCGATTCCCTAAGAGAACACAACGAACTACATAAGAGCAATGCTTTAAGCCTGATTTTGAGTGGGAAGGTTGGGGATTGGTATAGGACCTTAAGGATGGAAGACAAAACGATTTACCCTACTCTTCGAAGATTGTTTTTGAAGGAGTATATACGAGAAGGAGTGCTTTGGTGTTAGGTGCAACGCAATGAATGTTTGAACTTTGCTCAAGATGAGTGCTCCGAATTGTGCTAAAGGGTGCCTTTTGTTCTTACAGAAGGTAGAGCTTTTCGTTCTTTTTTTTTTTTAATAGCAAAACTCACAATTGTGAGTGGATTGTATTGAGCATCCCAAAAAATTACAAGGTTTTGTCATGCTCATGTTAAGCCATGACAACATCCAGGGATCATAATTACAACGGCTATCAGGGCAACCACCCCTACCACCCCGCCTCCACATCCTTGATACACAAGGTCCATACTCTTGTCATTCTGAGATCTTTTGTTTACCGATGGCCAAGATTTGCCCCCATCCTAGGCATTCCATCTGCTGACAACAAGGCACAAGTAGTCCTAGACCAATCCACCGAGTGATGTTTGCGCCCGAGTGCCCATATTAGCACTTTGCTTTCTTGTATAATTTCTGCGAAGCTTGCCATCTCAAATCGTCCTTCAAAAATATGGTGGTTCCTTGTCTTCCATACATTATGAAAGAAGAAGTATCTGACGATCTGAGTGTTGACGAGGAGTGCAGGACTACCTGAATTTTTACCTCCAAGGCATAGATCAGTCTTGAAAAAGCTAATTTTCCATGTTCTCTGGACCCACTTGCATACTTTCCCTACGAGGCCTTTTATAGCTGGGCAGTCCATGAATAGGTGGGCCAGATCTTTACTAGCTAACCTGCACCCCAAGCATCGATCTGACCCAATCCCTCTCTCCTGAATCTTCACCCCCGTCGGTAGAGAACCCCAAATAACCTTCCATAAGAAAACCTTCATGTACTGTGGAACCTTTGGCTTCCATATGTTCTCCATTACATACTCCTACCTCTCCTCCGGCCATTGCTTTTTCCATAGCTTGTTAAGGGGGCTAGACCAATTCTTCTTTTGTATCATTGTCTGATAAATGCTTTTAGTATAGGGTTTCCACAAGAGACTGCTTCCGGGCCATTTCCAAGCGTTCCAGTCCAACTCCGAATCACAGATTGGCATCACTAGATTGTCAAGCTCTTTCATCACTTTGTGGACAAGCAAGACCTCCAAGCTATTAAGTTGGTATTGGGCAACCATAAGGTCAATGGTTTTCCAACTCTTGTTGACATTGTCCCAGAGTGCTCAAGTCGGTTCAGACCCTTATTATTCAGCTTCTTGGCTATCTCAATCCAATAGGGAGTTTGTGGCACATCTACAACTTTGGAGAGCAAGTGGGACCAATGCAGGATGGAGTTCTTGAAGTATCTGGCTTCTTCCTCCCACTTTAAGACTCCTTGCATTTTCTTACCAATTCTCCTGAGCTGCCCCCCAGTCTTAAGGTAGACCACGCCGGGGCTAACAGTTTGCCATGAATCTCCACCCCTCTTCACTTTCCACCCTTCGAGCCAAGTTTAGCTGCTTCTATCATATCTCTGATCATGACAACCCAAACTTGATCCTGTTTAGCCAAGGAAACAACAAATTTGGTGCAACAAGCTTCTGCATGGGCCACAGGGTTGAGGATTCCGAGGCCTCCTTGATTCCCCGGCCGAGCAACTGATTCCCAACTGGCCCATTGCCATGGCCTGGAAGATTTCGTGTTATTTTTCCATAAAAATATTTTTACTGGTTTTAAGAACTCTTTCCAGTGACACTTAGCTATCTTGAGAAGCGGGCTAGTGAAGGCAATATAAGGAATCATAAAGGCATTCATCACTTTTATCCGACTTGGGAATGGGAGAAGAGTATACTCCCACCTACTCATTTTTGTTTTGATTTTTTCAAGCACCCACTCGAATCTTTGCTTGTGAGTTACATCCACCCCCAAGGGGGCTCCCAGATGTCTAAAGATATTCCCTTTTGTAACAATCTCCCTTGACCAGACAGAAGGGTCAAATGAGTCATTTTCCGATAGGGAAATCATCCTTGACTTCTCTATATTACACTGGGACCCCGAAGCTACTGAGAACATTTGTACAATCTCCAAAGCTTTTCTAATGACCTGGGGGCATGCCTTCAAGAAGAAGAGAGAATCGTCTGCAAATTTTTTTGCCAGGAGTTGGCTATTTCTTGGTAAAACAAGGCCTTGCACCTCCCCTGGTTCAGCACTAGCTTTGAGCGTCGTGATAAGAGGATGTGATCCTATGGAAAAAAGTAGGGGGGCCAGAGGGCATCCCTATTTAATAGACCTTTCGACCTCAAAAAAGCCCACAATTCTATCGTTGAATAGGAGCTCTGACTGGCTTCCATCCCCCATTACGTGAACCATTCGACAGAGGCGCAGCCCAAAGCCTAGAGCTTCTATGACGGCTTCTATATATGTCCATGTTATTCTGTCATAGCCCTTGTCCAGGTCCAACTGCAGCAGAATGCACTCCTGCTTTGTAACAGTTGCGTATTCTATGCCCACCATTGCTGCCAAGATGTTATCGCAAATGGACCTTCCTTTTATGGAACCTTGTTGATGGGGGGAGATGATCTTGGTTAGTAAGGGGGCTAGTCTGAGGGCCACTGCTTTAGCTACAATTTTGTAGTCCACCGACATCATCGTTATAGGGCGCCAATGTTTCAGTTTAGAACAACAGATCTGTTTTGGGATGGGCTTGATAAGCCCTCTCTTCACACTTGTCTCCAACGACCCTTCGACCATGGCTTTATTGGCCAAACTTGTGATTGGGGCCTTGAGATCATCCCAAAATTCTCTATAGAATTCCACAATCACCCCATCCCAACCAGGGGACTTTTTCTTGCCAAGGGCTTGCAATGATAGTGAACACTCGTCTTCGGAAAATGCCCGTTCCAAGTTATTAGCTTCTGAGTGGGGAATTTCCTTCTTGACACTCTAAAGTAAGGTCCCTCTGGCTTCTTCCACCTCTTGGGGCTGGGTCTCCGGCCGTCCAATGATTTGACTGAGATAGCTCAGCATCAGACCAGCCATTTCATCCTGGTTATGAACTGATGTCCCTTTCTCATCATCAAACGAGCGGACATGGCGCCGGCTCTTCTTGATTTTTAAAGCCCTAAAAAACTGAGCTTGATTGGAGGCTTCCGGTTGCAGAAAAGTCTCCCTAGAGAGAAGTCTAGCCTTTTTGATATCTTCTAACTGCTCATTAGCAAGGTTCAATTTGGCTTCAAGCCATCGTTTGTGTTCGATCTCAGTAGCATGCCCATTGGCTTTTATAGAGGTAAGCAATTGTACCTCCGCTGTAAGATGCAAAAGGTAATCCTCCCTAGCTTTCTTGATTCGGGGGACCGAGGTTTTGATTGCTTTCTGGATGCTCCGAGCAAAGACATCCCACCCATTGTGTTTGTTGAGGTCGACATCTTTTTTTAACTTACCCAGTGCTTTCTTGGTTAGATTCTTAAAAAGAGGGTCTTTAAATAGGTGCGCCCCTGTTACCAACAGTTTTTTCTCACCTCTTGGGGCCTGCTCCTCCTCTTTATTCTTCTTAAAATGTATGTGCAGAGGAATGCGATCTGAGAGGATTGTTGTTGGGACTACCTTCATTTCCATCAACGTCGGTATCCAGTCAGCTTGGTGCGAGCAATAGCATCTGTCCATTCTGGAGGCAGTGCGGGCGTACTGGAGGCTTGTGTAGGTGAACCCAAGCGTGCTGTTTGATGGGCCAACTTCCAATAAGTCGATCATTGCCCACTTTTCGCACAAACTTTGCCATTTAGACCTTTTTGAGCCAGTCAACACACTGGAGGATCTTGTTCTATCCCTGCTCTTTTCTACCATATTAAAATCGCCAACCAACAACCACTCCCCTTCAATAGGGGTATCTCTGAGATGCATCCATAGTTTAGCTCTATCTTTTGCATTGCAAGGGCCATACACATTCACAATGGTGAGGGGATGCCCTTCCCATCTGATTCTAATCCCCAGGATTCTGCCGGATGGGTGGTTAAGAACCAACTTCGGCTCCAATTCTCTGTCTACAATGCTGAGGACGCCACTGAAGCCGTTATTTCCTTCTCCATAGAATACTAGTTTCTTTCCTAGCACCTGCTTTCTCTTGCTATGGGCATCTAGGTGGTGTTCCTGGATGGCCCAAAAGTTGACTGTCCTCTCCTTTTTTATTTCCTCCCAGAATAGAGTACTCTTCTTATGGGTTTTCAATCCCTTTACGTTCCAAGATTGGATAGTGAGGGACTCCATCATTAATACGGGGTTCATTGGGATAGAGGAACGAATTCTTCAGCATCCGAATCATTCCCCCCCCCCCCCCCCCCCCCTTCTCCTTGGTCTCAGGAGAATCCGGAGGTTCCCAGTCAGAGGATTTCTTTTCTTGCAGTGCTGCAAATGGATTGTGCAGAGGGACAATGAACCCCCCTCCTTTCGAAGGGGTGGAGGATGAATTAGATCCTTTCACCTCCAGTGTTCTGACGACTTGCAGCACTTTCGAGTCTCTTGCCACTGCCTTCACTCTTTTGGCTCTTTTCAGACCAGGGACTTGGACATCCATCGCCGTTGTCACTGTCATAAATTTGGGGGTAGCAGCGGGAGTAATGATCCTATATTATTGCCTGTACCTTCAGAAGCTCGTTGTATGGGAATCGATTCCTCCACAATCTTTTCCTACATCTTCGTATCCATTTTCTCACATACCATCTCTCCTTCATCCTTCCCTGTATTTGTCCCTTCGTTATTGTCTCCCTGCTTCTCCAGCCCTCCCATCGGGGATTCCATTTTATTGGGGGCCTGTGCTGCCGGAGCTGCATTACCATTAGAATTTAAGGGGCAATCCTTGGCGAAGTGACCAAAGTTGTTGCATTTAAAACATGTCCCAAAGTATGTTCCAAAGTTTAGCGGAATGGTAACAAGCCCAGCTCCAACATTGATAACCATGCTTTTAGGTGGCGTTTTAGACACATTCATTCCTATACAAACCTTGTTTGAGGTTCTGCCAAACCCTCTCTTGCTAGGTATAAATAAGGGAGTGCCCAGTTGGCTAGCAAGCATCCTAAGATTATCCCACAGCCAGCTAGCCAGTCCCACAAACTCAACCCAGACCGGATGAAACGCTTGCAAAGATTCAGCTGAGTCGAACACTGGCTCCCAAGGCACCACACACACCGTAGTCCTATTAAATACTAGGGGCCCTTTGTCAAGGATCTTTTCCACATCGGAGGCCTCTTTGAATCTCACTGAGCAAAAACCTTTAGCTAGGTAGGAAGTACTTTCAAATGCTCCTCCATGACCAAGAATTTGAGGGCCCTGAAGCCATTGGATCATCTCAAACCTGTTCGGGATTCTTTCATTGAACCCAAATACAAGCGTCAGCTTAGCTTGTCTAGCTAGCTGTTTTTTTATAAGTGCTAGTGGAATTGCTACAGTAATAGCCTCGGCAACCTCCACCTACTATGGCAAAGACTTTTTTAAAAGCAGAGAAGGCTCGATCTGCCAACCTGTCTTCTACCAGCCCACTGAATTCTGAATGGGAGCAAGTTCTTTTGTTGTTGTTAGGGCCGGCCTCAATCATTTTGTTGACTTCCAAGAGCTCTTGTTGAAGTCTAGCTTTTGCATTCTGCAGGTTTTTGATATCTCCTTCACTTGACATCCCTTCTGCTCAGCCTTTTCCATAATCCCTAGAGTTAGGCCCCTTGAGTATGCTAGCAAACGATATACCTGGCCTGCAAGTAGCCCATGCACTTGACGTTTTATTTACATTCACACAGATGGGACCCTGAGGAACCCCGTCTTTGATGGTTTTTACCTCGAATTTGAACCCTTGCGCTGAGCCCATTGTCTCTCCTGTTTACTCAGAGGGAACTTTTTCAGTCGGGACAATTTTGACCTCTTTCATGGTTGAAACCTTTGGCGAGCTGGGGCCTGACATTTCCGTGTCATGCATCAGTCTCAAGACCGAGCCACCGCCTACATCCATTGGCACAGCTAGCTCCATTTCGGACCTTTTCCCCGCCGCTAACATCTGTGAAAATTTGACAATGTCCTCACTTGCCGCCAGAACGTCGAGTTCTATTAGCAAGTGCCGCGGATTTACACCACTTGGTTACGCTGAGGATCTTGAAGGCCAAAGGCTCTATCAACCAAGTAGTGACCTCCTCTTTTTTTAACCCAAAAAGTTAATAATCGTTTAGGAATGCTAAGGCAAAAGTTCCAAAAAGGGTTTATTTCCAAGGCTAAGATATCTAGAGGATAGCAGCAACCATCGCGATTATTAAGTCTTCAAAAAGGCGATAATTTAGAAACCTAAGCATCATGATTATAAAGGCTTTAAAAAGGTGATTATTTACAAAACCTAAGCCCGTAAGTGCTGTTGACGGGCTTGCTTAGTTGTTGCCCCAAAATTTGCTCATCGGCACTGTTAACTGTAGAAAGGAATGAAGTTGTAGTGTTGCCTGTTCTTACAGGCAAGGACTGTTTGATCTGTGGAGAAACGCAGGAAACGTGTGGGTTAATCGTGAAATAGACAGTATGGGATGATGTGAGGTTCATAACCTCGGCAAGGACTGATTGAAGCTGCACGCACAAGGATGCCTGACCCTCAGCACTACAAGGGAGGGACCTGTTCCACCATCACTGGAATGCGAAAAATCTTAAGTGCGTTTAAAATGGTTTCTTGATGAAAGAGCCTTCCGTTCTTAATGAGAGAGTGCTATGATCACAAACAAAGTGAGTGGACACTGTGCATATGAGACCGAGAGATAGAGAGAGAAGAGAGATACGAGACTAGAGATGTTGTAAAACCCTCCTCCGAAGGCCCCACTCTCGTCGGCGAGAGTAGTCTACTTATGATTGCACAATCTGGTACAATGGTGATGCATGAGACTGATGCAAGTCTAGACTATGTGAGGACGACAGGGATGACGAAGTCGACCTAAGGGCTAAAATCTGCAATCTTTCTAATGCTGTACAAAAACGCTATGGGCTGAAATCTACGACTAGCCCAAAAACGCTGATTTGGGGACTGTTTTCTGTGGGTCTTTGACGCTGAAAATCTACAGGTTTAGGGCTGAAAACTGAGGTTTCTTTAGGCTGAAAACAGATGGTCTTCCGGGGCTGAATCTGCTACACTTTAGGCTGAATCTTGCTGGTCTTTTCTACTGCTGAAATTTCTGTAGGCTGAGGTTATAAGGGCTGAGATCTGTAGCGGCTGAGGTGGGGACCAAAAACGCGTGAGACTGGAATCTCTAAAACGCTAGGGGCTCGTTCTGCTGGCGATCCTTGGCTGAAGGAAAAACGCTAGGCTACTGGGTTTCCCACGGTGAAGCTTGGAGATGAAAACGCCAATGGCTGATGCAAGCTTGGGCGATGACGCAAAACGCTGGGGATGCTTGTGGATGGCGATGGTGCTTCATCTTGTAAACGCTAGGCAATGGCTGATGAAGAAAACGCTAAGGGAGGTTCTTCTTGCTTGGTGGGGGAAACCGCCAAGGTCTTATTGGAGAAGTTGCCTACTGAGCTTGGCTCCTGTTGCCTCTTCTACCATTTACTACTAGTTTAGGTTTGCTTATATACAAACTTACTCAATTTGCCCTACCTACTTTCCAACAAAAGTCACTTAAAAATAATAAGTGAAAAATGTCAAAAATAGGTAAAATAGGCTAAATGCACTGGAAAATTCCCCTGAAGGATTCTGATGGATTCTGATGGGAATACTTATGATCATTCGGTGTGCAACTAGAGGATATGCATCTACACTAAGTGACTGGGCATGCACGGTCTACGAATAGACTCACAAAAAGTGCCAAATCACTTCTAATTTAGACTGACTGGACTGACTGAACCCTTGTCGTGCTGTAGCTTGTCCACAAACACATAGGGTTGGATGTGTCACGTGACATCCCCTTCTTTTCAAAGTGAGGTACTGGTACCGAACTGTATGGCGTCGAGGGAGATCGCCAATAACATCCGGAATCTTGGAAGGGACTCTTCATCGGCCCAGTCTGATGTGTGGGTCGTGCGGTATTTGAACTTCATAAAGGTCTGTAACGCTTGCTTCTTTGGGCCGCACCAAAAGCGACAAAAAGTCTTGTGTGGCTCCTTCAATGCTTCAACTCTGTCGAGAGTCATGCTTCTTTCTTCTTCAAGAATCTCCATGGTTGAAATTCCTGAAACCATTTCCAACACAAAACCATGAACATACATATTCCATGTAAAGTGAGTGGAAAAAATCGTGTCTTCCTCAAAGACTATGCATGCAATGTAGATGAACAAATAGACGGAGTGCTAAACCATTCACCACACACACGCAAACAATGAGATCGAATCTTTCTCTTATGATCTAAAGCAATCAAATGTGGCAATTCACAACGGAAATGCCGATGCTTGGTGCTCATAATTTCTTGTGCTCGTTCTACGAATGTGTCATGCCAAGGAAGAGACATGGAATGTGACTTCCTTGTATGCATACTTTTCAGCTTTTCATGAACAATCCACATACATTCGTGCTCATTCATGAGGGAAATGTGCTCAACGTACAATGTCATGTCTAGTAAAAGGGATCACATAAAGATGCTGACGAAAATACAGGAAACGATCACGAATGAAACACTCGTACACTGCGTGCGTACTAATCATGCGAACACATAGTACTTCCTGTGAGGGTTCTTTGGACCTAGGCTAGAGAGCGAAGATCGGTTCTTCCTGAAGGGGTGCTTTGGACTTAGGCTCGAGAGCCAAGATCGGTTCTTCATGACTGATCAAATCTACAACGAGGTTAGCTTCGCTAGAAAAAGTATCAACTAACACATCATCCTTCTTGTGAACAATCACATCTTCTTCATGCAACTCATCATGCTTGTGAGAAATCACATCTTCTTTATGCAAATCATCATGCTTGTGAGAAATCACATCTTGATCATGCAAATCATCATGATTGTCATTGTCATCCAAATCATCATGCTCATCATTATCATTCAAATCATCATGCGTATCATCATGCAAATCCTGTGTGTCATGCTTGGAGAAGAAGAGACTGAGAGAGTCTCCTTCTCATGAATCCGTTCAATCTTGTCCTGCATATTAGCAAGGAGAGATGGAGAATGAACAATGTCCTCTCCATGAATGACAATGGGAGAATCACTTTTGGCATGGAGAGTGAGAGTGTTAGTCTCCCAATCAATGAGAGGGTTAACATCACGAAACCATAAATCATATCACATCGTGAGAGAGGAGAGACAACAAATCTTCTAGTGAAGGCAGCTTGTTGAATTGCAAACAACACACCAAGACACTCCTGCGTGATGAGAGCGTCCATACCGGGAACAAAACCAGAGAGCTCGAGAGGAGATTTCTGACTAACTTCTAGGCGGGCTCTCTCAACAAGAGAGGGACTGATCACATCATGCATACTACCTAGGTCAAACAATATGACAAAACGCTGCCCCGACACGTGACCATAACATTTAATGAGAGAATCATCAATGGGAGGGTCAAGAGAAACTCGGGGCACACTTGTGTTATCATTAATTGCATTGACAGAGGAAGTGGGTTTTGTGGATTCTTTAGATTCATTCGATTCAAGCTTAGGACATGTTCTTTTTATGTGACCCTTAGTGTGACAATGAAAACAACGACCTTCCTTAGAATAAGTGCTTTGCTCTTCCGATGTGATGTATCCTCCTACAATTCCTTGTGCTATCTTTTCATCTGGAGTAAGCTTAGGTTTAGCAATTGTGTTAGCCTTACCCTTAGATTTATTGGAAAAATTCTTTTCTGAGAGACTGTTGGAAGATTGGTTGGAAGAGTTACCATTCTTACCATTCTTGCCGTTCTTACCGTTCTGAGGGTTCTGAGAAGTCTGCGAGGTACTTGTGGAAGTCTTGTTCTCCTTAGGCTTTCCCTTGTTGTGCTTTATCTCTTGCACGAGAGCAATCGCTACCGCCTTGTTGAGATCGATTGGATTGAGCACCTCGACATCGTACTTGATATACTCGTCCAATCCATAAAGGAATGCCTCTTTGCGTTCATCATTCGACTTGCGTAATTGGGTACCTAGCTGCAAAACACGATTAGAAAAAGACATAACCGGCATACCATTTTGCTTGAGAGCGCACCAATCGTCCTTCAATCATGCGAGGTACTGAGGTGGCATAAAGCGCGCCTTGAGCTTGTCTTGGAAATCAGCCCAATTGAAGAAAAGGGGCATGAATTCGTCGGCTTTCTCTAGGTGCGCAGCTAACTGTGCCTCTTGCCATGCGTGGTACCAATTAATGGCATCAGCAGCTAACTGTGCCTCTTGCCATGCGTGGTACCAATTAATGGCATCACCGGCAAGGTACATGGCTTCCGTCAAAACTTTGCTATTTCCTGTCTTCTTAGTTGTCGCAAAATAAGCATTAAATTGATGCAACCAAGAATGAATAACCGTAGTATCCATCTTACCATCATACTTACTGAAAGTCAACTTCTCTATGACTGGATGGTTAGAATCCGCATCGTGGCTTGCGCCACTTGAAGAACTCCCACGATCTTTGGCTTGTTCGGACTTCGAGGCAAGCACTTGTCGAACCAATTCTTGAGTGCGTAGTTCTCTTTAAGCCTCACGCTCGATCTCCAAGGCAACTCTTTGAGCTTCACGCTCAGCCTTTCTTTCTGCTTTTCTTTCGTTTCGTTCATCACGCTCGCGTTCTAAAGCAATGCGATTTGCTTCTTGTTGTGCCAACGCAATTCAATTCGCTTCTTGTTGTTGGACCATCATGTTCATGCGAGTCTCTTCTTGTTTGGCCATCATGTCCATCATCTGCTTGACCATTGCCTCCATAGGGTTTGGTACACTTTGTGGCGTAGCTGGCGAAGGGGGAGGGCCGGAAAAATCTCTTGGTGGGGAAAATTCTTTGTTGCCTTTCTCATGCTCATCGCCTGTATGCGAAGTATCCATTCCGCTTCGGGTGATGACCATGCACTATGATCTTAGGTTCTTAAGTTCGCGAGGAACTTGGGTTCTTGAGGGTCTTGAGCGTCTTGGGTTCTTGAGGTTCTTGAGTTCTTGAGGTTTTCTGTCGCTTACAAATTGCGTTAGAGAAGGATCTTATCTTCACCCGAGTTCTACCCTTTTCTGCGGGCACCCCTTGGCGGCCTTGCGCTCACACCAAGGTTGTTTTTTCCCACCTCACGTTGATTGGCCGGCCGCTAAGTACACGGTCCGCTCTCAATGAGTGAAAAGAAATACAAGGGGAGGCTGAACAAGCCCTTTTTTCTTGGGATTCCTGTCACTCTTCAAAAACACGATTATGAATCGACACGCCCAAGAGGTCTTGGGTTACGTGCGACCGCAACAAGCAAAAAAAATTCTTGTGGTTCTTTCCTTGAGTGATACAGAACACTGCCAAAGCTCTGATACCAATGTTAGGTGCAGTGGAATGAATGTTTGAACTTTGCTCAAGATGAGTGCTCCGAACTATGCTCAAGGGTTCCTTTTGTTCTTACGTAAGGTAGAGCCTTCCGTTCTTAATGAGAGAGTGCTATGATCACAAACAAAGTGAGTGGACACTGTGCATGTAAGTGTATGAGACTGAGAGATAGAGAGAGAAGAGAGATACGACACCAGAGACGTTGTAAAACCCTCCTCCGAAGGCCCCACTCTCGTCGGCGAGAGTGGTCTACTTATGATTGCACAATCTGGTAAATGGTGATGCATGAGACTGATGCAAGTCTAGACTATGTCGACTATGACGACCGGGATGATGAAGTCGACCTAAGGGCTGAAATCTGCAATCTTTCTACTGCTGTCCAAAAACGCTATGGGCTCAAATCTGCGACTAGTCCAAAAACGCTGATTTGGGGGCTGTTTTCTGTGGGTCTTTGACGCTGAAAATCTGCAGGTTTAGGGCTGAAAACTGAGGTTTCTTTAGGTTGGAAACTGATGGTCTTTCCGGGTGAATTTGCTACACTTTAGGCTGAATCTTGCTGGTCTTTTCTACTGCTAAAATGGCTGCAGGCTGAGGTCATAAGGGCTGAGATCCGTAGCGGCTGAGGTGGGGACCAAAAACGCTAGAGACTGGAATCTCTAAAACGCTAGGGGCTGGTTCTGCTAGCGATCCTTGCCTGAAGGAAAAACGCTAGGCTACTGGGTTTCCCGCGGTGAAGCTTGGAGATGAAAACGGCAATGGCTAATGCAAGCTTGGGCAATGATGCTTGATGCAAAACGCTGGGGATGCTTGTGGATGGCGATGGTGCTTCATCTTGAAAACGCTAGGCAATGGCTGATGAAGAAAACGCTAAGGGAGGTTCTTCTTGCTTGGTGGGGGAAACCGCCAAGGTCTTGTTGAGCAGTTGCCTGCTGAGCTTGGCTCCTATTGCCTCTTCTGCCATTTAATGCTAGTCTAGGTTTGCTTATATACAAACTTACTCCTACTTTCCAACAAAAGTCACTTAAAAATAATAAGTGAAAAATGTCAAAAATAGGTAAAATAGGCTAAATGCACTGGAAAATTCCCCTGAAGGATTCTGATGGGAATGCTTATGATCATGCTGTGTGCAACCAGAGGATATGCATCTACACTAAATGACTGGGCATGCACGGTCTATGAATAGACTCACAAAAAGTGCCAGATCACTTCTAATCTAGACTGACTGGACTGATTGAACCCTTGTCGTGCTGTAGCTTGTCCACGGACACATAGGGTTGGATATGTCACCTGACATTTGGGGTGTAGCATCTCAGCTCCAGAAAGCCCACCAAGAGGAAAAAAAGTCAGTGAGAGACTTTATTAGTCGTTTGAAGCATTTGAATTCTCGTTGTAATCCAAATGAGCGCTTCAATAATTACCAATTGCTCGATAGATTCATAGGGGAATACGACATAAGGATATCTATAATGGCCTAGTCATTAGAGGTATGACCAATTGGGAATCAGTCACCACCAATGCAATCCAATTGGAGGACAATTTAATGATTCAAGGAGAAAGAGTGTCTTTTGAGCCTAAATCTACTAGTTCGCCAGCATCGGGACATGAGCCAATGACCATAAAGCCTATTGTTAAGGAACCAAAGATATCTAAGATGACTTTAGCAGAACTCACGAAGGCCATTCAAGAAAGTCTCAGAGATAATCGTGCCTCACAAAATAATCATATGTATCTAAGAAGGGAACAACAATGGTGCTTAGTTTTCTTTGGTCCACATAGCACACTAGTGAATGCTCTACATTTAGAGTAAAATTCAACGGGAATTGCAATGCATGTGGTAGGTACGGTCACCAAGCTAAGGATTGTATAATGTTCAAGCGTGTGATGGCGAATAGACCACCCTTGGCCTGGACGGATTCACTTCGAATTCCTGTATTAATGTGTGCCCCACCTGTTGAACAACTATCACTATACATGCTTCCTAGAGCCCAAACTGTTGCTCAAGCTACACAGCTACTGTCACAAGATGGCACCACGTGCCAATAGAAAAGAACAGACTGAACAGACTTTTAGCACTTCAATAACAACTGAACTGAAAGAGAGAGACGACACGCGACACGGAGTGGCGAAATTCCACCCCAGAGAGTATTGGCCCCAAACCTTGGCGTCCCTTTCGATATTTCATTATATTGCATCAACACAATACAAGCCGATACTCCAGACTCTGCACCTTCTCCAAGAAGCATGCCAAAGAATGAGCCCTAACCTCATATTTGAAGGCCCTTGGCCTGAAAAGCAGTTACAGTGAAAAGCCTTCAAAACGCAAAAGCTTCTGGTCCCAAAAGCAATGCCAAAAGCTGCCAGTGTAATTTACGGAAATCCGTACAGTTGCCACGTCATCAACCAACGCAATTTTCAAAAATCTGCCACATCATCAGCTTGTGTGTGTGTGCGGGTCATGCTTTATTTTAATCCTTTATGTCACTCGAGGCCCCATCGAGCGGGGTCCCCATAAGTTGGTAGGACTTCTTCTTCTGTAACTTGTTCTTCTTAGGGTTTAGGCCCCTCGACTGACATCTGCAAGTTGGCTCCATTCTTTAGGCTTTGACATGTCAGCAGTTTGTTACATCTCCCCTTCTTGAAAGAGAGTAATCGTTCGTGATTACAACATATCTGCAAAACAACTCAAGTTAGCTCAAAAATTTCTGAGGGACATTCCGAGGGACAATTAGTTTGATCTTTTTATTAAGGAGTTAGCTTCTCCTTTCTGCTCTTTTGATCAAGGAGTTAGCTTCTCCTTTCGGCTATTTTGATCAAGGAGTTAGCTTCTCCTTTCGTCTAGATCGGAACTCTTGATATTCCGGCGTAGTAAAATTAGCCATCACACCCAGACCGTACTGATCTTCCACAGGTGTCTTGATGCACTAAAATTACATACCCATGCAATCTCATCCAATTAGAAATATTCAGTAGTTGGCACATCACAATGCAACACAAATGCTCACATATGCATGTTACAAGACATAAAAAGATAAAACTGCCGATGAACACTCCTCCCGCATAACCTACCGGGCCGGGAGATATTCAACGACTCCCTCATCACTCCTCCTGCAAATAACCTAAAAGAGGCCTTTTACAGCCAAACGCCCCCCAGACCGCAGCCTGCGTCGTTTGGAGGTGATGAGAGTAACCACTGCTCAGACTTCTTAATACTCCCCCCGTAAATAACCACAAGGGTCTGGGCCATGAGTAACAACACTTTTCAATCATTCAATACTCCCCCCGCGAATAATCACAAGGGTCTGGGCCATGAGTATGAACAAGCATTCTCAAACATCATTTCTCACTCTCCACCCAGGAGTAAAATCACCAATCATTGAAACCAGTTTTAAAACCAGAGTCAAACAATTCAAATCGCCACCAAAACAGGTTTAAAACAGATACCATCCATTTCAAATAAAGTTTCAAAAATACTTTCTCAAACAAAGTTCAAAAGTATCTAACTATAAAACAACTAGAAAGTTCATTCAGGGTTTTGTTCGGACAACCGAACTTTGAGGACGACTGGCTTGCCCTTCTGCATCACGGTGATGATTTGGTTCCCAATTTGGAGAGTCGCATCATTCTTGTCATGCCAAGGCATGCCTAATAGAATATCACAATTGCCCAACTTTATAATGTGGAAATCGGCTTTTCCATGATAATCTTGGATAGTCACTGGAAGAGCACCAATGAGTGATACCACTTTCTGAGTTTGCCCTGTCGCTAGCTCAGCTTCAATTTCTCCACCCTCTGCATCATAATCAAGTGCATCTGCTTTAAGAATCCTGGATGGATGAAGTTCTCTGTAGCTCCGAGGTCAAAGAAAATAAGGGCTTTGAAGCCATTGACTTTGCCATATGCTCGACACAATTCATTTGTACTTTCAAGGCGTATGCCATAGATGTCAGGTACTAATCCAATAGCCGGTTTAGCTCGTTTGGCTGGAGATGGTCCTGAGTGTCTGTCGACCGTGGACGCGGGAGTTGGCTCTGCGGGTCTGTCAGTGCGTTGGGGACAACCAAAATAGTTATGTCCTGTTTGAAAGCATCCAAAACATCGGCCTTCTTGTAATAAGGTGTCTCGTTGTTGAGGTGTCAAACGAAGCCTTTGTGGTTGACTTTCACAAGACTCTCGAGAATTTGTCCTTTGTTGGCGAGAGTTGTGGTGAGTGGCCGAAGATTCTTCTGTGGTAAACTCTAGCTTTCCCTTCATCAGGCGACTGCGGCATGGTCCATAAGCTCTTGCATGGTGGAGACTTGCTTGGATAGACAATATTCCTGCAATGGTGATGGTAGTCCAATGGTGTATCGCTCTCATTGGGCTTCCAAGGGAACAGATCTAAAGAAGGACACCGGAAGGTACAAGTCGAGAAACCTTTGGTTATATTCGTCCATGGTTTCGGTGGCAAGCATTTTCAAGTTGCCCCACTCTGCCAAAATCCGGACTTCAAACATAGAAGTCATGTAACTACGTGCAAAAACTATCTTGAAAGCTTGCCAAGTCCTTGGAGCATGCGGTTGTGTCACGATTGAACTCCACCATTGCATAGCATTATCTTTAAGAAATCCCGCTGCTTGAGAAATCTTGGATTCTTCTCTAGGAATTGCAATGCTTTCTTGCGATCTTTCACCCCAGAAAAAGTGAAAAATTTGACTGTCGTGCCGCCATCTTTGAAATCTTTGGGTTGGTTAGGCACATATCCCGGGTACGCATAATAAGGGTATCCATATGGACTCCAGCCATTGTAGCCTGGTGGTGGTGGTGGTGGTGGTGGTGGAAGTGGGGGCAATGGCGGCGGCAAAGGCGGTTGCACTGGATCAGGGTCAGATGGCTGCACCATATTCCTGAAAACTTCCCTGATCAGAACAGACGGCTGAGAAGGTTGCTGGTTGGAAACTCTCGTACTTTCTGGTGCCGGAGGAGAAGGTACCACCTGGGGCATCAGAGGGGGTAACATGTAGTTCAAAAATTGTTAAAAACTTTGCAGCATCGAAAGATTCTGCTGAGGATACATGTCGTGGAGTTCCTTGAGCAAAAACTACAAATATTCTGCTGAATCCATAAATTCCAAGTCTTGGGTTCTTTATGGCTTATGCCCTGTAAGACACAACGATAAAGACGGGAGCGCGCCCGATGCGCGATGAAGTAAGTATGGGAGTAGCAGATAAGTCCGGGTTGGAGGGCGAAGATACCTCGAATAAATTTCCAATATCTCTGTTTGCTCTTTTGTAGGACCGGTATGCTTTCAAAAAAGCACACGTCTGATGCTCTGATACCACTGTCACAAGACGAGCACCACGTGCCAATAGAAAAGAATAGACTGGACAAACTTTTAGCACTTCAATAACAACTGAACTGAAAGAGAGAGACGATATGCGACACGGAGTGGCGAAATTCCACCCCAGAGAGTATTGGCCCCAAACCTTGGCGCCCCTTTCGATATTTCTTTATATTGCATCAACACAGTACAAGCCGGTAATCCAAACTCTGCACCTTCTCCAAGAAGCATGCCAGAGAATGAGCCCTAACCTCATATTTAAAGTCCCTTGGCCTGAAAAGCAGTTACAGTGAAAAGCCTTCAAAACTCAAAAGCTTCTAGTCCCAAAAGCAATGCCAAAAGCTCCCAGCGCAATTTTTGAAAATCTGCCATGTCATCAGTTTGTGTGTGTATGCGGGTCCTGCTTTATTTTAATCCTTTATGTCACTTGGGGCCCCATCGGACGGGGTCCCCATAAGTTGGTAGGACTTCTTCTTTTGTTACTTGTTCTTCTTAGGGTTTAGGCCCCTCGGCCGACATCTGCAAGTTGGCTCCATTCTTTAGGCTTTGGCATGTTAGCAGTTTGTTACAGCTACCACCTCCAGTGCTAGGACCGCAGCCCCCGCATCCAAGAGTCACCCTTGTGAATCATATGGGTTACGAGCCATCTAGTGCTTGTTTAGAAGGTTGTGAGGAAGATATAGACCCTTATTTTCTATGGGATGGATGCAATTGAAGAATGTCCACAATACTTCGTGGAGGACTATTGGGGACAAGTCAAACCTATTTATCAAGTAGCTCCTCTTGCGACAAGAGGCCAAAATATCAATTTCACTGCCAAGAGACCACCTCTTCAATGCTACGACTGTGGGGGTCCACATCGTGTAGCCGAGTGTCCTATTAGACTACAAAAGAATGCCACACTAATGCAAACCAATCAAGCGAGTACAATTACAATGCCGATACTCATGTGTAATCGATGTGGCATAGATCATGTGATTGCCCAATGTCCTAATAATCCAAATGTGCCAAAGATCATGCCATTGAACTTAACTGATATTACTGAGGTGCCATCACAAAGTACACCGGTGGTACCAGTAAATGTACTCACACGATCGATGCTCCAAAACCAAAAGTACATTCTTGAAGAAAGAGACATGGCATCAATCGCCCAATCCAAGAAGAAGAAGAAAACACGAAGGAAGAAATCACAAAAAGAAACGAAGTAGACCCCAGTTCAAAGACCAACATAGGGACTGGTTACGACCCTGTGTATGTGAACGACGCTGAAGAGGATTCTGATTTGAATGAGACCATGGAGACTAAAAGGGTCACTAGGAAAGAAACAAACAAGAAAGATCATCATGAGCCACAATGGCCAGGACCCAAGGAACCCAAGAAGAAGATAGGAACTTACTCAAACCCTATAGAGGAGATCAAGCAAGTCAAGCAATTAATGAGTTTGGTAGAAGAGACCCAAAGGGATCTAGAGCCAGCACACAGGCAGATCCAGATTACAGACACAATGTTCCCTATGTAAAATCAACCTCACAAAGACCATAGACCACTAGCCATACCTAGTGTCATCCAAGAAGAAAGTGACTAAGTCATTGGGAAGTGGGCATACTCCGTTCTTGTTAGAGAGAATGTTTACAGAGGGATTACGTGACCCTATTGAAGAAATAGAGATCTCATCTTCCCCATGTCAAGTAGCTTAAGCCCAAAAAGTTCAATCAAATATTGCCAAATTGATGGATTTCATGGCTTTAGAAGTTAGAATCACCATCATGTCTAAACTATATGGAGACCCCGAGCTATTCCTAGCTCTTTGAGCCTTCCTCAATGGAAAACTGAAGGTCGGGTTACCACAATTTGCACCGATAGATAGGTCTAATGAAGTGTCAGTAAAGGAGGAAACCTTAGATCCACAACCCAACATGGATGAGAACTCTATTGTTAAAATACCTGTCAACAAGTTGGGACAGTACTTTGAAGGCGATGAATCCAATGGGACCTTACCAATCACTACCAAAGGGTTAACTGTGAAGGGAATCCTGGATGGGGACATTGGGATTAGCATTGTAACTAAAAATTGTTGGGAATCT
This sequence comes from Adiantum capillus-veneris, assembly GCF_014529385.1. Lineage (NCBI taxonomy): Eukaryota > Viridiplantae > Streptophyta > Polypodiopsida > Polypodiales > Pteridaceae > Adiantum > Adiantum capillus-veneris. The sequence goes on from NC_140945.1 coordinate 122,528,261, forward strand.
ATGGGAAGACCTCACCTTGGGACTACAAACATAGTGGTAAAGATGGCCAATGGGACTATTGTTAAAACTATTGAGATGCTAGAAGATCTCAAGATCAAGGTCCTCGGACACAAAATAAGGCATACCTTCATTGTTATGGATTTTTTGAAGCACACTATGTCATATGAGATGAACTTAGGACATCCTTTCATGAGGAAAGCAAAAATGGTACACGACTGATCTAAAAACGATGTCTACTTACAGTTCAAAGACTCTGTCATTTGAGTTGATCTTGTAACTGGTTGAGCACATCCTCTAGGAAATGGATTTATAATTGATCATAGATCTGACACCACAATTCACTCGGCCCTATTGCATTATTGTTACACGTGTAAAAAGGACACTAATATTGGGGAAGATTCCCCTTATATGGATGTTCTACCTGGGATAACTGAGTCTGACAATGTGGATTGGATCCACCTAGCAACAACCATAGGATGAACTGCCACAACTCGTACCTTTAAATATGATAGGAGCAATGCATATAGCTCGCGGGGATCTACAAGGTGAAGGCTTGATTGACACTGAAACCAGTAGCATCTCAAAAGACTATAGCTTACATGATTCGGATTCTAGATCATCAGTTGAAACCGACTCTGAGGACGAAGAATTTGAATTAAATATTGGCGCAAATATGGAAACGAACCATACGGTGCCCTAATTGACAATCTATCCGGGAGAGAAGAAGACACGAGTAGCGATTCATCTAGTGACTCTTCAATGGAGGAAGGTCGTAGTCGAAAATTAAACAAGAGAAGTAGGAGATATAAGAGGCGACGATATCGAGCAAATGAGCGTGCTAGGATAAATGAAAATAAATCTATCACAGAATGGCTTAATTATGTGGGGGCATGTGATGTTCATCGAAAGTTGGTAAATAATTGGGGTGAATACCTTCAAAATGTCATGTGGTGCAGTTCACAACCCATTGACATCGCACAGCTAGAAGTTACAGAGAAGCGAAAGTTGAGCCGTACTGTAAGGAGACAACAAAATCAAGAGCTAGCTCAATAACAAAAGGAAGCGGAAGAGAAATCACAGTCCACAGAACAACAAGACCCCACATATTTACATCCTGCACCTGAGCATTTCAACCATAGTGACCACCCGAAACGGAAACGGGAGAAACGAAAACGGAAAAACCCGTGTTTCGGAGTTTCGCCCGAGGCAAAAACGTTGAGAAATGGCACTTTAATTTATTTTTTTTGTAAACAATGTATTTCATAAAACAAGTAGCCTAGAAGGGGTCATAGGTGTATTCAAAATTGAAAAATGAGAAGACCTAATTCAAAAGTTTCAAACTTAATGTTCAAACACAGACAATAAAGGGAAAAGCTGCATTTAACACTTGGTTTTTCAAAGCTTAAATGGCAAAGCCTAGAATGTATTGTGGGAGATTAAGGAAGTGTATTTACCAAAGTAGGTGCACAATTCCCATACTTCTCCCACCATGAGACAAGCTGGAGCTGTGTGTCCCGAAGCTTTGTAGTGGCTCGACCAAAATGACTACTTTGATTCCGAAAGGCCAGCAAATCACTTCTATTCTTCTTGCCATCGCTACACCACCGTGCATGTACTTTGCCACATGCTCTTGAAATCCCTTGTCTAGATCATTTGACACAAATTGGTCTTCACTACCCGAATTGCACCCCCAAAAAAAAAAGACATTGCGAAATACCGTTTTAGCCGGTCTGAAACGGTGGGGAAACTCCGTTCCCGTTTCCCCCCTGCGAAACGACGTTTCGTGCGACTATGTACACCACAGAGGAGTGTAAGGTTGTGTATACAAAGGCCAAGAGAACACCTATCGATGGAAGTAATGGAGTCTATAATGGTCCAGCGATAGTTAAGGAAATAGAGTTAGCAGACCCAAGTGAGAATCTGTTTTCATTGCCCAAGATCTGACAGAGACTGAGGGAATATGTACTTAAGGAGCTTCTTAAGGAATTCAAGGATATGTCTCCTTGGACATATCATGATATGAAAGGTGTTCCACCTTCCATGGTGCAACGCACAATCCTTATGAATAGCATGGCTAAACCAATCCAGCAATGACCCTACCCAATGAATCCTAAGTATGCAAAGATTGTTCAAGAAGAGATTGAAAATCTTGTCAAATGAAGATTCATATACCCTATTGAGCACTCAGAATGGGTGTCTCCAATAGTTATTGTGCCAAAAAAGAATGGGAAACTCAGAGTGTGCGTGGATCTCAAGAAAGTCAATGCCGCCACTAGGAGAGACCATTACCCCTTTCCATATTCAGAACATGTGCTTGAAAGAGTCGTAGGGAAGGAAGTTTATGACTTTTTAGATAGGTATTCTAGCTACAATCAAATCACAATTGCACTAGAGAACCAAGCTAAAACTGCTTTTATAACCTAATTTGGAGCGTTCACATTTCGTGTTATGGCTTTTGGCTTAACCAATGCCCCTGCTACCTTCCAAAGATTAATAAACACTGCTTGTAGGGAATATTTGCAGGAGTTTTGCGAAGCTTTCTTAGATGACCTGGTGTTTATTCTTCTTGGAAAGAACATCTATCATGTTTACGGAAAGTGTTTAAAAAGTGCAGATTGTATCGCATCTCATTAAACCCTTTCAAATGCCAATTTTAGGTTAAACATGGAGTCATTTTAGGGCATATAGTGTCCAAAAATAGGATTTCCACAAATAAGAGCAAAATTAAATCCATTTCCAATTTGCCATCAAATACAAACTATAAAGGAGTTCAAAGGTTCATGGGCCATGTTGGTTATTATCCGCAGTTTATTTTAAACTTTTTCAAGATAGCTCGCCCATTGTACAAACTTCTTATTGAGTTCCACTGGACCGCAGAGTGTGACCATGCTTATAAGTTATTAAAAAAGGCCTTGACAAGTGCTCCCATCCTACGAGTGCTCGATTAGAATGTAATTTTCCATGTGCATGTTGATGCATCAAAATTTGCTATTGGGTGTGTTGTAGCTAAACCGTCCTGGTTTAGCTATGATTTTAACAGTAAAGAAATTTCGCTACTACCATCTTGCCAACAAGTTTGTTTTCTATGTGGATCATCAAGCGTTGTTGTATCTAGTGAATAAACCTTGTTCTAAGGGAAGAATTACACGATGGTTATTAATTCTTCTTGAGTTTGACCCGGTAAAAGACACGTCAGATCATTTGTTAGGTGCAACGGAAGTGAATGTTGTACTTTGCTTAAGATGAGTGCTCTGAACTGTGCTCAAGGTTCCTTTTACTTATGAAAGGGAGAGCCTTCCGTTCTTTAATGAGAGAGTGCAATGGACACAAACAAAGTGAATGGACACTATGAGTGAAGGTGCTGAGACTGAGAGATAGAGAGAGAAGAATACGACACTAGGAATGTTGTAAAACCCTCCTCCAAGGGCCCCACTCTCGATGGCGAGAGTGGTCTACTATTGATTGCACAATCTGATACAAGATGCTCATGCAAATCTAATGGCTATGTCAAGGTCAACGATGGTGACGACGAGGACGAGACTATGGCTGAAAACTGAATGCTTTGGATGCTTCCGGTCGGGCTGTCCTTTATCGGCCAAGCCCGATGGTCCTTTGACAGAAAATGCTATTGCAAAACACTGATGTGCTGCTCCTTTACCTGTTGAATTTTGCCTTGCTGAAAATGCTGGTTTGGTAGTACAAAAACGCTGATGCAAGTTGGCAAAACGCTGAAGTGGCTGGCTGTTTGCTGCTACAAAAACGTTGGTCTGGGCTGTGCAAAAATGCTGAAATGCTGAGTAAAAACGCTAGACAGCAATGCTGAAAAACGCTAACTCTGAGGCTCTTCTTCTTGCTGAAATTGCTGGTTGGAAAGCGCCAATGCAAAGGCTGAAACCGCAAATGAAGGGGGCTGAAAAATGCTGGCTCATGTGCTGAAAATGTTGGAGCTACCTTGATGAAAACGCCAGGTTGAAGTGTTCTTGTTCTTGTTGAGAGTCGGCCTGCTGAGAAATGCTCCTGTTGCCTCCTCTGCTAGAAAGTGCTAGCTTTGGTTTGCTTATATATTATCTTAGCAAAATTGCCCTACCTAGTTCCCAACAAAAGTCACTTAATAAATAAGTGAAAAATGTCAAAAATAGGAAAAATAGGTTTTATGCACTGGAATATTCCCTTGATGCATTCTGATGGACTCTGATGGGAATGCTGATGATCATGCTGTGTGCAAGCAGAGGATATGCATCTAATCTAAGTGTCTGAACATGCACGGTCTGCGAACAAACTCATAAAAGTGCCAGATCACTTCCTATTCTAGACTGACTTGACGGAACTGAACCTTGGTCATGCTGTAGCTTGTCCACAGACACATAGGGTTGGATGTGTCACGTGACATCCCTTCCTTTTCAAAGTGAGGTACTGGTACCGAACTGTATGGCATCGAGGGAGATCGCCAATAGCATCCGGAATCCTGGGAAGGACTCTTCGCTGGCCCACTCTGATGCATGGGTCATGCGATACTTGAACTTCATAAAGATCTGCACACTTGCTTCTTTGGGCCGCGCCGAAAGCAACACAAAGTCTTCTGTGGCTCCTTCGATGCTTCAACTTTGTCTAGAGTCATGCTTCTTTCTTCTTCAAGAATCGTTATGACTGAAAATTTACACAAAATGAACATCCTATTCCACGTAAGGTGACTGGAAAAAATCTTGTCTTCCTAAAAGACTGTGCATGCAATGTAGATGAACAAATAGACGGAGTGTCAAATGGTTCACCACACATACGCAAACAATGAGATCGAATCTTGCTCTTCTGATCGAAATCAATCAACTGTGGCAATTCACAACGGAAATGCCCATGCTTGGTGCTCATACCCTTGCTTGTGCTCTGTCTACAGCTGTGTCGTGCCAAGGAAGAGACATGGAATGTGACTTCCTTTTATGCATACTTTTCAGCTTTTCATGAATAATCCGCATACATCTGTGCTCATTCATGAGTGAAACATGCTCGACGTACAATATGTCATGCCTAGAAAAAGGGATCACATAAAAACGCTGACTAAAATAGAGGAAACGATCACGAATGAAACAATCAAACTATGCGTATTGACGAATCATTCGAACACATAGTACTTCATGTAAGGGTTCTTTGGACCTAAGCTCGAGAGCCAAGATCGGTTCGTCGTGTTTGATCGAATCTGCCTGGGGGTTTGCTGTGGATCTCGACTCAAAAGCCAAGGTCGATTCTTCGTGATCGATCGAATCTGCAACGAGGTTAGCTTTGCTAGAAAAAGCATCAACTAAACCATCATGCTCGTGAACAATCATGTCTTGATCATACAAATCATCATGCTTGTGAGAAATCACATCATGGTCATCATGCAAATCATCATACTGGTCAGTGTCATCTAAATCATCATGATCATCACTATCATTCAAATCATCATGCTTATCATCATCCAATCCTGTGTATCATGCTTTCGAGAAGACGAGACCGAGAGAGTCTCCTTCTCGTGAATCCGTTCAATCTTCGTCTGCACATTAGAAATGAGAGATGGAGAATGAACAACTTGCTCTCCACGAATGACAATGGGAGAGTCACTTTTGGCATTGAAAGTGAACATATTTTCCGCCCAATCAATGAGAGGGTTATGCTCACAAAACCATTGAATGCGCAAAATCATATCACATCCTGAGAGAGGAGAGACAAAAAATTTTCTACAAAAAGCAGCTTGTTGAACTGTAAACAACACATCAAGACACTCTTTCATGATGAGAGAGTCCATACCGGGAGCGAAGCCAAAGACCTCGAGAGGAGATTTCTGACCAACATCTAGGCAAGCTTTCTCAACAAGAGAGGGACTAATCACATCATGCATACTGCCTTGGTCAAACAATATGACAAAACACTGCCCCGTCATATGACCGTAACATTTAATGAGAGACTCATCAATGGGAGGAGGGTCAGGAGAAGAAACTTGGGGCACACTCGTGTTGTCATTTATTGCATTGACAGAGGAAGTGGATTCTGTGGGTTCTTTAGATTCATTCGATTCAAGCATAGGACATGTTTTTTTTATGTGACCCTTAATGTGACAATGAAAACAACAACCTTCCTTAGAATAAGTGCTTTGCTCTTCCGACGTGATGTATCCTCCTAAAATTCCTTGTGCTACCTTTTCATCTAGAGTGAGCTTAGGTTTAGCAATTGTGTTATCTTTACCCTTAGGTTCACTTTGAGAGTTCTTTTCAGAGAGACTATTGGAAGATTGGTTAGAAGAGTTACCGTTCTTACCGTTCTGAGGGTACTGCGAAGTCTGAGAGGTACTTGTGGACGTCTTGTTTTCCTTAGGCTATCCCTTGTTGTGCTTCATCTCCTGTGCGAGAGCAATCGCTACCACCTTGTTGAGATCGATTGGATTGAGCACCTCGATATCGTACTTGATATACTCGTCCAAACCATAAAGGAATGCCTCCTTGCACTCCGCATCCGATTTGCGTAATTGAGTGCCGAGATGCAAAACACGATTAGAGAAAGACATAACTGGCATACCATTTTGGTTGAGACCGCGCCAATCGTCCTTCAATCGTGCGAGGTATTGGAGTGGCATAAACCGCGCCTTGAGCTTGTCTTGGAAATCAGCCCAACTGAAGGAAAGGGGCGTGAATTCGTCGGCTTCCTCTAGGTGCGTGGCTAACTATGCATCTTGCCATGCGTGGTACCAATTGATGGCATCACCGGCAAGGTACATAGCTGCCGTCAAACCCTTGCTATTTCCTGTCTTCTTAGTTGTCGCAAAATAAGCATTAAATTGATGCAACCAAGAATGAATAACCATGGCAGCTATCTTACCATCATACTTACTAAACTGTATCTTCTCTGTGATGACTGGGTTGTTGGAGTCCGAATCTCGGCTTGCGCCACTTGATGAACTACCAACATCTTTGGCTGGCTCGGACTTCGAGGTGAGAACATGTCGTACAAACTCTTGCATGCGTTGTTCACTCTGTGCCGCACGCTCTGCCTGTCTTTATTCAGCCGCCAAGCGCGCATGATCACGCTTACGCTCAAATGAGTCGGCGTTCACGCTCCAAGGTTTCTTGTCTGTCTTGGCGTTCCCGCTCTTTCGCTTCTTGTCGTTCTGCTTTTCTTTCAAATTGTGCCATCGCAACGCGAGTCCTTTCTTGTTGTTGTGGCATCATCTCTATCATCGACTTGACCATCGCCTCCATAGGATTTGGTAGAAAGCCCTAGCGTAGATGGAGAAGGGGGAGGGTCACGAAAACCTCCATGCTGAGGAAATTCTTCTTCACTACTGTCATGCCCATCACCTCCATGCGAAGTATCCATTCCGCTTTAGGTGATGACCATACACTGTGATCTTTGGTTCTTAAGTTCACGAGGAACTTGGGTTCTTGGGGGTCTTGAGTTCTTGAGGTTCTTGAGGGTCTTGAGGTTCTTGAGGTTCTTCTTTCGCTTGCAATCTGTGTTAGAGAAGGATCTTCTCTTCACCCTAGTTCTACTCTTTTCCGCGGGCGCACCCCTTGGCAGCCTTGCTGCTAGGTACAACGGAATGAATGTTGTATTTTCTCAAGATTTGTGATCTATATTTGCTCAAGGTTCCTTTTAGTTCTTAGGGAAGGAGGAGCCTTCCGTCTTTATGGAGATGATGAAAAACGCTGAATTTCTTCCCTGATCTGGCTGCGTTTTTATGTCACTGTTGTAGGCTGAAAACGCTGGTCATGCAAGCATAGCCCATGCTAAAAAACACTGGAATGAGAGGTTCTCCAATGCTGAACAAAAACGCTAGAGGGGGTGGTTGACTGGCGTTAGTGAATTGGCTGAAATGGCTGCCTTGGTGGTAAGGGAAAAACGCCAGCAACAGGAGTATGCACGCGATGGCTATTGGAGATGGAAACGCCAAGGGGTGAGAGGATAGATGGCGATCCTAGTGTCTGATGGCTGCGGGTGAAGGGGCCTCACCAAAATGGCTCGGAGAGGGTCTTGCTGAGAGAGGGAGGGAACACCTCTTGCTTGGTAGCCTGTTGTGCTTCTTGGCTCATCTGCTAATTTGTGCTAACTTGGGTTTGCTTATATATTAACTTACCCAATTTGCCCTACTAAGTACCCAACAAAAGTCACTTAATAAATAAGTGAAAAATGTTAAATATAGGAAAAAATAGGATAAAGTCACTTGAAAAATCCTCAGACTGACTCTGATGGAAATGCTTATGCTTATGCGGTGTGCAACCAGAGGATATGCATCTACACTGAGTGATTGGGCATACGCAGTCTACGAATAGACTCACAAAAGTGCCGGATCACTTCTAATCTAAACTGACTGGACTAACGGAAACCTTGCTATGGTGTAGCTTGTCCACGGACACATAGGGTTGGATGTGTCACGTGACATCCCCTCCTTTTTAAAGTGAGGTACTGGTACCGAACTGTATGGTGTCGAGGGAGATCGCCAACAGCATCCGGAATCTTGGAAGAGACTATTCGCCGGCCTACTCTGATGTGTGGGTCGTGCGGTACTTGAACTTCATAAAGGTCTGCAATGCTTGCTTCTTTGGGCCGCGCCGAAAGCGACACAAAGTCGTTTGAATCTCCTTTCTTGCGTCAACTTCGTCTAGAGATCTGCTTCTTTCGTCTTCAAGAATCTCCATGGCTGAAAATTCCTGAAACCATCTCCAACACAAAACCATGAACATACCCATTTCATGTAAAGTGAAGGAAAAAAATCTTGTCTTCTCTAAAGACTGTGTATGCAATGTAGATGAACATAGAGACAGAGTGACAACCCGTTCATCAAACACATGCGAACAATGAGATCGAATCTTTTCTGTTTGATCAAAATCAATCAACTGTGGAAAATCACAATGGAAATGCCCATGCTGGGTGCTCATACTATCATGTGCTCTTTCTACAACTGTGTCATGCCAAGGAAGAGACATGGAATGCGACTTCCTAACATACATACTTTTCAGCTTTTCACGAAAAATCCGCATACATTCGTGCTCATCCATGGGAGAAACGTGCTCAACATGCAATATGTCATGCCTAGGAAAAGGGATCACATAACGATGCTGACTAAAATACAGGAAACGATCACAAATGAGACATTTGAACAATGCGTGCGTATCAATCATGCGAACACATAATACTTCTTGTGAGGGTTCTTTGGACCAAGGCTCGAGAGCCAAGATCGGTTCGTCCTAAATGATCGAATCGTCCTGTGGGGGTTCTTTGGACCACGACTCGAAAGCCAAGATCAGATCTTCGTGATTGATCGAATCTACAACGAGGTTAGCTTTGCTAGAAAAAGCATCCACTAACACATCATCCTTGTGACTAATCACATCATCGTCATGCAAATCATCATGCTGATCATTGTCATCCAAATCATCATGCTTCTCATAATCATGCAAATCCTGTGTGTCATGTTGTGGAGAAAAAGAGATTGGGAGAATCTCCTTATCCCGAATCCTTTCAACCTTGTCTTGCATATTAGCAATGAGAGATGGAGAAGGAGCAATGTCCACTCCATGAAAGACAGTAGGAGAATCACTTTTGGCATTGAGAGTTAAAGTGTTAGCCTCAAAATCAATGAGAGCGTTAGTCTCACGAAACCATCGAATGCCCAAAATCATATCACATCCTGAGAGAGGAGAAACAACAAATCTTCTAGAAAAGGCATTCTGTTGAATTGCAAACAACACATCAAGGCATTCCTCTGTGATGAGAGCGTCCATACCGGGACGAAAGCCAGAGACCTCGATAGAAGATCTTGGACTAACTTCGAGGCGGGCTCTCTCAACAAGAGAGGAACTGATCACATCATGCATACTACCTAGGTCAAACAATGTGACAAAACGGTGCCCCGACGTACGACCATAACATTTAATAAGAGAATCATCAATGGGAGGGTCCTACGAAACTTTGGGCACAATCGTGTTATCATTCATTGCATTGACAGATCTAGTAGGTGCTGTGGGTTCTTTAGATTCATTCGATTCAAGCTTAGGACATGTTCTTTTTATGTGACCCTTAATGTGACAATGAAAACAATGACCTTCCTTAGAATAAGTGCTTTGTTCTTCTGGTGTGATGTATCCTCCTACAATTCCCTGTGCTACCTTTTCATATGGAGTAAGCTTAGGTTTAGCAGTTGTGTTAGCCTTACCCTTAGAATCATTGGAAGAATTCTTTGATGAGATACTGTTGGAAGATTGGTTAGAAGAGTTATCATTCTTACCATTCTTACCGTTCTTACCGTTCTGAGGGTTCTGAGAAGTTTGCGAGGTACTTGTGGAAGTCTTGTTCTCCTTAGGCTTTCCCTTGTTGTGCTTCATCTCGTGGGCGAGAGCAATTGCTACCGCTTTGTTGAGATCGATTGGATCGAGTACCTCGACATCATACTTGATATACTCGTCCAATCCATAAAGAAATGCCTCCTTGCGCTTCGCATCCGATTTGCGTAATTGAGTGCCGAGCTGCAAAACACGATTAAAGAAGGACATAACCGGCATACCGTTTTGCTTGAGAGCTCGCCAATTGTCCTTCAATCGTGCAAGGTACTGAGGTGGCATAAACCGCGCATTGAGCTTGTCTTGGAAATCAGCCCAACTAAAAGAGAGGGGCGTGAAATCGTCGGCTGCCTCTAGGTGCGCGGCTAGCTGTGCCTGGTACCAATTAATGGCATCACCGGCAAGGTACATAGCTGCCGTCAAAACTTTGCTATTGCCTGTTTTCTTAGTTGTCACAAAATAAGCATTAAATTGATGCAACCAATAATGAATAACAATAGCATCCATCTTACCGTCATACTTACTGAAAGTCAACTTCTCTATGACTGGATGGTTGGAATCCGCATCGTGGCTTGCGCCACTTGACGAACTTCCACGATCTTTGGGTGGTTCGGTCTTCGAGGCTAGGACTTGGGCAAGCAATTCTTGAGTGCATAGCTCTCGTCGAGCTTCACGCTCGGCCTCCAAGGCCGCGGCTCGTGCAGTCGCTTCCTCCTTCCTTAGTTCTTTTCTTTCTTTTCTTGCGTCGCGCTCGCGTTCTAAAGCAAGGCGCTTGTCTTCCTGTCTATCCATCATGGCCATCATCTACTTGACCATTGCTTCCATAGGGTCTGGTGCACTTGGTGGCGTAGATGGTGAAGGGGGAGGGTTGAAGAAATCATCTCCGGGTGGGGACGAGTCTTCGTCGCCTCTCTCATGCTCATCACCTGTATGCGAAGTATCCATTCCGCTTCGGGTGACGACCATGCACTATGATCTTAGGTTCTTAAGTTCGCGAGGCACTTGGGTTCTTGAGGGTCTTGAGCTTCTTGATTATTGAGCGTCTTGGGTTCTTGAGGTTCTTGAGTTCTTGAGGTTTTCTGTCGCTTGCAAATCGCGTTAGAGAAGGATCTTATCTTCACCCGAGTTCTACCCTTTTCTGCGGGCACCCCTTGGCGGCCTTGCCTTGCGCTCACACCAAGGTTGTTTTTTCCCACCTCACGTCGATTGGCCGGCCGCTAAGTGCACGGTCCGCTCTCAATGAGTGAAAAGAGACACATGGGGAGGCTGGACAAGCCCTTCTTTCTTGGGATTCATGTCACTCTTCAACAAAACACGATTAGGAATCGACACGCCCAAGCGAACTTGGGTTCATGCGATTGCAACAAGCAAAAAATTTCTTCTTGTTCTTTCCTTGAGTAATGGAGAACACTTCCAAAGCTCTGATACCAATGTTAGGTGCAGCGGAATGAATGTTGTATTTTCTCAAGATTAGTGATCTATATTTGCTCAAGGTTCCTTTTAGTTCTTAGGGAAGGAGAGAGCCTTCCGTCTTTATGGAGATGATGAAAAACGCTGAATTTCTTCCCTGATCTGGCTGCGTTTTTATGCCACTATTGTAGGCTGAAAACGCTGGTCATGCAGGCATATCCCATGCTGAAAAACGTTGGAATGAGAGGTTCTCCAATGCTGAACAAAAACGCTAGAGGGGCTGGTTGGCTGGCGTTAGTGAATTGGCTGAAATGGCTGCCTTGGTGGTAAGGGAAAAACGCCAGGAACAGGAGTATGCTGGCGATGGCTATTGGAGATGGAAACGCCAAGGGGTGAGAGGATAGATGGCGATCCTAGTATCTGATGGCTGGGGGTGAAAGGGGCCTCACCAAGATGGCTTGGAGAGGGTCTTGCTGAGAGAGGGAGGGAACACCTGTTGCTTGGTAGCCTGCTGTGCTCCTTGGCTCATCTGCTAATTTGTGCTAACTTGGGTTTGCTTATATATTAACTTACACAATTTGCCCTACTGAGTACCCAACAAAAGTCACTTAATAAATAGTGAAAAATATTAAATATAGGGAAAAATAGGATAAAGTCACTTGAAAAATCCCCAAACTGACACTGATGGAAATGCTTATGCTTATGCGGTGTGCAACCAGAGGATATGCATCTACACTGAGTGACTGGGCATGCACGGTCTACGAATAGACTCACAAAAGTGCCAGATCCCTTCTAATCTAAACTGACTGGACTGATGGAAACCCTGCTATGGTGTAGCTTGTCCACGGACACATAGGATTGGATGTGTCACGTGACACTTGTACTCACACCAAGGTTGCTTTTTCCCACCTTAGGTCGATTGGCCGGCCGCTAAGTGCACGGTCCGCTCTCGATGAGTGAAAAGAGGCACAAGGGAAGGCTAGAGAAGCCCTTCTTTCTTGGGTTTCCTGTCACCCTTCAAAAACACGATTAGGAATCGACACGTCCAAGAGGTTTTGGGTTACGTGCGACCGCAACAAGCAAAAAAAATTCTTGTGGTTCTTTCCTTGAGTGATACAGAACACTGCCAAAGCTCTAATACCAATGTTAGATGCAGCGGAAGTGAATGTTGAACTTTGCTCAAGATAAGTGCTCCGAACTGTGCTCAAGGTTCCTTTTACTTATGGAAGGGAGAGCCTTCCGTTCTTTAATGAGAGAGTGCAATGGACACAAACAAAGGGAATGGACACTGTGAGTGAAGGTGCTGAGACTGAGAGATAGAGAGAGAAGAATACGACACCAGGGATGTTGTAAAACCCTCCTCCAAGGGCCCCACTCTCGATGGCGAGAGTGGTCTGCTATTGATTGCACAATCTGATACAAGATGCTGATGCAAATATAATGGCTATGTCGAGGTCGACAATGGTGACGACGACGACGAGACTATGGCTGAAAACTGAATGCTTTGGATGCTTCCACTCGGGCTGTCCTTTATCCGCTAAGCCCGATGGTCCTTTGACTGAAAATGCTATTGCAAAACACTGATGTGTTGCTCGTTTACCTGTTGAATTTTGCCTGGCTGAAAACGTTGGTTTGGTAGTACAAAAACGCTGATGTAAGTTGGCAAAATGCTGAAGTGGCTGGCTGTTTGTTGCTACAAAAATGTTGGTCTGGCCTATGCAAAAATGCTGAAATGTGAGTAAAAGTCACTTAATAAATAAGTGAAAAATGTCAAAAATAGAAAAAATAGGTTTTATGCACTAGAAAATTCCCTTGATGGATTTTGATGGAAATGCTGATGATCATGCTGTGTGCAACCGGAGGATATGCATCTAATCTAAGTGTCTGGACATGCACGGTCTGCGAACAGACTCACAAAAGTGCCAGATCACTTCCTATTCTAGACTGACTTGATGGAACTGAACCCTGGTCATGCTGTAGCTTGTCCACGGACGCATAGGGTTGGATGTGTCACGTGACATAATTTGTTTCGCATACCCAATAAAGACGCCCCTACTGGAATTGATGATGAATTGCCCGATACTTCCTTATTTCTAATCGCGACCATGCTGAAGTCGCGGAGCGGAGAGTGGATCGACTCTCTCTCTCTCTCACACACACACACACACACACACACACACACACACACACACACACACATACACAGAGAGCTTACACAGTACGCAGAGAAGTCGTTTGAAGGGTTATCTCCCAAAACCTTATTATCCACAAAAGTATAAATGAGTATATACAAAGAGTTAGTGATAAGTGAGTTAGGCGGCCGGCCGGCCATATCCGTATAAGAGGCCACTTGGGCTTTAATCCCAACAACCTCCCACTTAAAGTCCAATGTGGCACTTTAAGTAACTGTAAATCTATGAACATAAATGTACAAAGATTTACATGGCTGCCATTTATCCAATGCCCAATAACTCACGACAATGCACAAAGCCCTCTCCTGGAAGTCCCTTTGTGAGAAAATCAGCAGGATTGTCCTTGGTGTGGATCTTCAGCAGTTGTATCTGCTTGTCTTCAAGTACTTCCCTAATGAAGTGATATTTCACATCAATATGCTTAGTCTTCGAATGGAACACTGGATTCTTTGCCAACTGTATAGCACTTTGACTATCACAATATAACTCTGGCATATCTGCTTTGATTCCCAAGTCTGCTACCAATCTACCAAGCCAAATAGCTTCTTTGTATGCCTCATTTGCTGCAACATACTCAGCTTCTGTAGTAGACTGCGTAATACAATCTTGTAATCGAGATCGCCATGATATGGCACCTCCAGCCAATGTAAAGACATAGCCTGATGTAGATCTCCTCTTATCCAAGTCTCCTGCATAATCTAAGTCGGTGTATCCTCTGACACTCAAATCCTGACTACCATAGCATATACGCATACTCTTTGTATGCTTTAAGTATCTCATGATACCTCTCACTACCTCCCAATGTTTCTTGCCGGGATTTGACATATATCTGCTAACCACTCCCACTGCAAATGCAATATCCGGACGTGTAGCAATCATTGCATACATCAAACTACCCACTGCAGATGCATATGGAATCTTATCCATTTCAGCCTTTTCTTCCTCAGACACAGGACAATCTTGTTTGCTAAGTTTCACATATGGTGGCAATGGAACACTCAATGCCTTTCCCTTCTCCATATTGAAACGTTGCAAAACCTTGTCAATATACTCTGTTTGAGATAACCAAATCAACTTCTTTGATCTGTCTCTCTCCATGTGCATACCAAGTATATGACTCGCCTCACCCATGTCTTTCATGTCAAACGATTTTGCCATCTTTGACTTCAAAGCTGAAATTTCTTCCAAGTGTTTGCCAGCAATCAACATGTCATCCACATACAAAATAAGGATCAGCCAACTGCCATCCTTAGCCTTCTTTGTATGTAGACAGTGATCGAACTCACTACGTTTGTAGCCTTGAGAAAGCATAAACTGGTGGAACTTATGGTACCATGCCCTCGCTGATTGTTTTAAGCCATAAAGACTCTTTAACAATACCAAATCTTCCTTGCCTTTCTCAACAAACCCTTCTGGTTGCTGCATGTAAATTTCCACATCTAAATCACCATGCAAGAACGCTGTCTTGACATCCATTTGGTGCAACACCAAATCCAATATGGCAACCAATGCAAGAAGCATCTCAATGTAGTCATCTTGACCACTGGAGAGAAGACTTCATCAAAGTCAATGCCTTGTTCTTGCTTAAAGCCCTTGGCAACAAGCCTTGCTTTGTACTTGGTTGATTATCATGAGCGGTGATCTTATACCTGTAAACCCATTTACAAGGTAGAGCTTTTTTGCCTTGTGGTAATTTAACTAGCTTCCATGTCTGGTTTTTATGCAGAGCTGTCATCTCTGACTGCATGGCCAACTGCCATTTTTTCGAGTCAACCACTTGTAATGTTTCCTTGCAACAAGATGGTTCTCCGCAATCTGTGGGCATGATATAATTGAGAGATGGCACATAACGATCAGGTGGTTTAGAGACACGCTCAGAACGTCTCACCACAACTGATTCTGCCTCTCTAGCCACTATAGGTTGTTTCTGAGCCTGACCATGCTGTCTTGATGTGCTAGCACTAGGTCCATCTTCCCTGAAGACAACTCTTCTGATCTCCTCTGTCTTCTCTGGCTTAGCGTCAAACTTGGCTTCATTGAAATGCATATCATTGCTACGAATAACTTTTCTAGACTCAGGATCCCAAAGCCGGTAACCCATCTCGCCCGATTCTCCGTAGCCAAGAAATATACACTTCTTGCTCTTTGGTTCTAACTTATTCCTGAACTCCTTCGGAATATGGCTATAAGCTTCACAACCAAAGACTCTGAGATGCTTATACGAAGGTGCCTTGCTTATCCATAACATCTCGGCCACTTCACTCTTATCCAGAACCCTACTAGGAGACCTGTTAATCAAATGGACTGCTGTAGCCACTACTTCCGCCCAAAATCCATCAGGCAACTCAGCATTTGACAACATGCTTCTGACCTTCTCTTGTATGGTCCTATTCATATGTTCTGCAACTCCATTTTGTGAAGGATTGTATGGTGCAGTAAGTTCTCGCTTTATCCCTTTTGCTTCACAAAAGTCTTATGAAGCAAAAGTCTTATAAAGCCTTGGAAACGTACTCTCTACCATTGTCTGTCCTTAAGCACTTCAGCTTCCGACTGCTCTGATTTTCCACAAGCTGCAAGAATGTCTTAAAGACCTTGAGCACCTCATCCTTGTGCTTCAAGAAGTAAACCTATACTTTGCGAGAATAGTCATCTATGAATGTACAAAAGTACGTTGCTCCCCCTAGTGACAAACTAAGCATTGGTCCGCATAGATCATTGTGCACAAGAGCTAGCTGTTCGTCCCTACGATTCCTCTTTGATCTGTGCAGTTCTTGTGTTCGCTTACCATAAACACAATGCTCACAAAACTCGAAATCTTGAAATGAAAAGCCAGGAAAATAACCATAATGAGAAAGTATTTCCATTCCTCTTTTTTACATATATCCCAGTCTACGATGCCACAGTGACACGCTTGGCTGCTCAATCACATTAATTACATGGTTTTTAACCTCTGAAACATGTAAAGTGTACAGAGTTCATGACTTGCTACCATGTGCTACAGTCATCGAACCTTTGGAGATCTTCCAAGCGTTGTTCCCAAAAACTGTCACATAACCCGCATCATCCAACTTCCCTGTACTGATCAAGCTCTTTCGGATTGCTGGAACATGTTTGACATTCTTGAGCCATAAAGAAGAGCCATTCTGAAACTTCAACTGCACATCTCTCACTCCAAGTATGTCACAAACCTGCTCATTGTCAAGTTTGACATAATCTTTAGTAGTCACATATGATGTAAACCACTCTTTGTGCGGAGAAACATGTAAACATGTCCCTGAGTCGATAATCCAATCACTCATAGCATGTCTATCCTCTGCAGTCAAGAAAACAGGATCAATATTGCTTGTGAGGAAGATTTCACCAGCTGCTATACCAGAATCACTGTCTGAACCAGATCCTGTGACATTCACCTCTTCAATCTTCACTGAACTTTTCATCTTGCTCAGAACTCTTTGTTTTGCCTTTTTCTTGTTTCCACTTCGTACAGTCTCGCTTCATGTGACCCTTCTTGCCACAATGGTAGCATTCTATGTCATCCTTTGACTTCGAGTCATGAGACTTACTTCGGTTTTGTGCCTTCTTACCCTTCTTCTCTTTAGACTGTTGTCTCCCTCGAACGACCAAAGCACTATTTCCTTTGCCTTTGTCAATGTTCTTCCTGTTCACTTCCTCTGTGAGCAAGCTGCCTTCTACATTGGCACTTGTAAGACCTTCTGGCACGACAGAATTACTTAACGATGTGCGAAAAGTATCCCAACTATCTGGCAAAGTGATCAAGAGAAACATAGCCTTCACTGAATCTGGAAAGACTAGGTCGAACCCAAGACCTCCCTGTTGCCACACGGATGCCCTACCACCATGCTAGTGCATGTCGCTATCCATGTTGGCATGGCACATGATCACACCCTAGTTTACCCGTCCCTAGTTCACCCTTAGTTCACCACCCCTAGTTCACTGGATGATTCAATGACTGAGATTAAAGCTACCTCACCCTCCCAAATTTGGGCCCTAAATCCCCTCTAAGCCGTAAGGTCGTGCCATATAGTGACGAGGTGAGGTGAGGCATCCACGGCCCAAAAGTCCACCCACAAAAACCAAGGAAATCACATCTACAGGTGTCACAGTAAAACTAAACCCGGACACAAATTAAACCCCAAAAACCGAAGCAACACATGTTGGCTCACAATATAAGATCATAAAAATGTGGTAGGGTACACGATGTGTATGCAAGTGAGGCAATTAGCCCGTGCGATACAAAACCTGGGACATGAGGTTGTGGGTTCAAAACCGGATCGCGAGGGATTGGCGAGTCTCTATATAGCCTTGATTTTTGCGCTGCTCAACTTTAGTTCACCTCGATTTTTGCGTTGTTCGAGTTTAGTTTGCCATGAATTTTGTTGTGGACTTTCTAGCCGCAGATCTAGTGCTTTAAAAAAACCTAGGTTTAGTGTAATCCCACCTACAAATTTACAAATTTACCTCTAAATTTTATATTTGAAGGTGAGAAAACCTACCTAATTTTGAAAAAATTAGTGTAATTTGGTGTAAAAACCTTCACATTTTGTCAATTTACCTCTATTCTTTCACATATGTAGGTTTGCCAAGTTTTTGGAAAAAAGTTCTTTTTGAGCACTGCGTCGATCCCCTCACCACCCCTCATTTTATGGTTTGTGTTATTTAGTCTCCACTAGTGTGGCTGGCAGCTTCGCCATCTCTCTCTCTCTCTCTCTCTCTCTCTCTCCTGCGCGCATCGAGCCTTGCGCTCTGCTGTCCCGCTGTCTCAGTTTGGCTCAGAGGCCACTGCCCGGGAGGGTGCCAGATTAAGCAGACACTGACGCGTGGCAGGGGGGGGGGGGGGGGGGGGGGGGGGGGGGGGGGGGGGCGGGGGGAATTCCCTCCCCCTTTATCTGTAGTATAGAAGCATGCTTTTGCCTTGTGAAGGAAAGTAGACCTAAGAGCTTGTTCAGACTGCACAAACATCAAGAAGAGGCAGGGACATGGCGGCAGCTCATTTGAGGACCCACAAGATTATGGGCGGCCTCCACACTCCCCCGGAAGAGATAGTTTCCACAGTCCAGACACTATTGTAGCGCACGATGCGGATGAGCATCAATCTCTTGAATCTCGGTCTGCCATGCCTCAACTAATTCGTTGTTGAACCTGCGCTACGTGTTGCACACAAAGTGTGAATTGCCTTGCTCATGGAAAGGCTAGAGTTTGTGTGGCACCTCCACACAGTTACAAGACCTAGGAGGTCTCTCTCTCTCTCTCTCTCTCTCTCTCTCTCTCTCTCTCTCTACGTTAAAACATTCTTCTTCTTCTTCTTCTCTCTCCACCGGAGCCTGCCCACATGCATATGTCTTCTTTACAACGAAGATGGTAAGGAAATCCATTGACAGGAGGAAGCATGGGAGAGCTTATGATCGTGAGGGATTATTGGCCGAGCATTTTATTTATGCCAGAGATATGTTTGTAGAGCTCTGATGTTTAACTGTGCTATGTGCGAGAGCCTGCCTGAGACTTGGAGTTTGTCTACTATCGTGCCTATCCTAAAGGCAGGAGACCTTATGGAGTCTGGGAACTACCTTACTATTATGATCGGTCACACATTAGCATGGTTATACACATCCATTCTCGAGAAGCAGGTGAATAGATGGACAAAGAGACAAGGTATATGAGAAACATGACATGCAGGTGTCAGGAGGGGTTTCTCTGCTCTTGATCACATCGTGACTCTACGAGCGATTATTGAGGAGGGTAAGTCACATGGGAAATGGATATATTGTAGCTTTGTGGGCTTTCGCAAAGCTGTTGATACAATACCCAAAGCAGACTGATGCGGCGACTGTAGGTCATGGGGCTACCCACATAGGTCATTTGGGGGATTATGGCTTTATACAGATCGGTTGTGGGGTAGATACGCACTCTCGAGGGGATTTTTTCTACCCGGTTCATTCCACTATTGGAGTGAACCAGGGGTGCCTGTTGTCTCCTACTTTGTTTGGTATGTATGTAGATGAGGCCTCTAATTACATTGCAAGACTAGAGGACAAAGGAGCACAACTAGCAGGGACATGGATCCCACATTTGTTATATGCTCATAATATTGTGCTGATTTTTGACTCCGGAGAGGGATTGCAGCACCATTTGGATGTCTTACCTGTGTTTGCGGAGGATAGTCGATTGTCTGTCAACCTTGGTAAAACCAAGGTTGTGGTGTTTAACACCACACCACAATGGGTTAGGAGGTTAGTTCCCAAATTTAGCTATGGGTAGGAGATTGTGGGGTATACAAATGCATATACTTATCTGGGGGTTGTTTTGAGTGGGCCAGTTTTTTCATTGAGAAAAGCAGGAGAGACTAGATGGTATATGTAGCCTTGGGCAGACTTGAGAGGATGTATTCATAGGTTCAGTTTCAAGAACCTCAAACCAAACTTTGGTTTTTTGATATTTTGGTGACCTCAGCTATGATGTATGGGGTGTAGATTTGGGGCCCCTCAGCTGGTTGGCATGGTAGAGCTCGCAACACTAATGGATGGAACGGGATGGAGAGGCCCTTGGTATCTATGATTTCTCAGATGATTAGTGCCAAGGCCTCAATACCTCATGAGATTATTAGAGCAGAGCTAGCTGCCACTCCGGTGGTGATTGAGGCACTTACTAGATTTGTCTCTTTCATACATAGCTTGTGGGACCTTCCCAGAAACGGATATGCCCGACTTGCTCTTGAGTCTTCCCGACAGTTGGCCTTACAGAGAGACACGGTCTGCTGGTATGGACATATGACTTCTTGGTTCCAGATGCATGGTTTTAGCATGGACAAACTGCCTCCCTTCAAGTACTCTTTGGAAGCCCCCTCTCTCACTGTGACATGGACAGAGATTACTAGACTTATTCACCAGGACTTGATTCTTATGAACACCAGCAGGACTTGGATAGAGCCTACTCTGGAGTTGGGCACGAAGATGGATTTTTTTAGAGAACATTTTCTTCCTCAACTCACGATAGATGGCTTTGTAGTCAGGCCCAACTATATGGATACACATTTATCATATGGGGTGCGGTGTGCTATTGGCTAGATACACACATCCTCACACCAGCTTAAGATTGAAACTGCAATATATAGAGGAGTTCCGGCTGAGGCCAAGGTATGTCATTTATGCCATAGGGAGCCAAGGACAGAGCTGCATTACATTTGTCATTGCTCTGCATACTATGAGATTCGTGGTCGATTCCATTGCTTATTGTCAGGGGTTTTGGACCACTTTCCAGAGTTATGGGATACCAAGATCAGAGATGCTTGGGTCTATTCTTGCTCGAGTTGAGGAGACATAGAGAGTGCTTATTGAGGAAACTAGAGGGACAGACTCAACGGCACGTCATAGACTATTTTAGGCCAGCCATTACCACTAGAGAGCTAGAAAGATAGGTTCTGCAGAGAGTTCGGATCCCACCTCCACTAGAGCCACATTAGTTGACCGTGCGATGGACCTAGGGAGATTCATGCATCCACAATTATAGAGGAGGGCATCCCAACATAGACAAAGATTACTGAGGAGGATTCAATTTTATTTTGGTGCGCCATGCACGATGCCCAGTCACGTTTTTGACCATGGAGGACATCGAGGAGATCCAACAGCTATCGATGCTGGATTTACTTTGAGCTGGAGGATTATCTCCTTCTTAGTAGCTTAAGTTTCTTGCACTTAAGGATGTTAATCTTTATTTCTGCACTTAGACTTTGTATTAGATTCACCAGTTTGTAACTTGTTGGTCTCATAGGTCATTTTGGCCTTTTATAGACGTTAATATATAATTTCATTTCTCTCTCGATTCTCATTACCAGAATCATTTATCATCCCCATACCTAGTACATCACATGTATCTTTGGTCCCATAGGCCATATTTGGCATTCGAGGACAACAATAAAAGCTATCTATCTATCTCTCTTATCCATTGACAAACAATACCATGGTCTGCCGCCTCTACAAATGACTTGTTTCTAATATTCACCTCATGATTTGCATTGCCTAATCACACACACTCCCTACTATGTCTTCATTTTATAGTCATTAGCCTTGAAGATTCCCTTATCATCTCATACCTACAGCTCAATCTCTCTTGTCTCTTTCGGTCTCTATCCCTCCTCAACCATCCCCTCTGCTCTTTAGTTCCACCTCTCCCATCTCTTCATGTATCTTCCCGCAGCGTTGCCCTCAATCTGCCCCACATTGTGTTGCCCGCAATTTTCCACGGGCTCCTCCTCCTCATCACAATAGCAATGTCCTTGCAAGTTGGGCAAGTGCCTCCTCTAGGAACCCTTTACATTTTTGTTTTCAATAATAGGTACCGATGAACGTTGATTATGTTGTTTCACTTTTGTTGGCACTACCTTTCAAGAGAAAGGGAGTGTCCATATAAAAAGGGCATGTTTTTCTCAATCAGTGCCATGTGGGTGTCAAGAAATACTAAGAAGCCTCTCTCTCTCTCTCTCTCCATGTGAGTGCACGCGCGCACGTGTGTGTGTGTGTGTGTGTGTGTGTGTGTGTGTGTGTGTAGCTAGCACCCATTGAAAGGTAAAGCCATAGTTTGCAGAGGCAAACGACTTTTTTAGATTCACGTTTGTTTTTGGCCCAGCAAAAGGGCATAGACCATAGAGTTAGGTCCCTTTTAAAGCAATGAAATATGAAAAGTCTAGATTGTCTTTCGCTGGCCTTGGCTAAAAATGTAATTTCATCAAAAAAAAAATCGATAGGTTGAAGATCACTAAATACATAGACAGAGTGTATAGATAATGGTTACATTTAATAAGTGTGTCTTGACATATTAAGAGCTAGAGTTCATGAAAGTAAAAGGTAGTAGATGCATTAAACTTTTTTTTTTTTTTTTGGTTCGAAGGAGTTGGCTTGGTTGGTTTCCTCCGTGAACCAGGTCATGGGTTCGAGCGTGGCCAACTGACCTTGGTAGCACTCATGGACGCTCATTGTATCACCACGCATGGAAAAGTGTGTTCTGCTACTACAAAAAACATTTCTCCTTTTTCTACAAAGAGTATGAATTGATACTATCATGTGAAATATTGTGATGCTCACATCACACATGATTATATTGTTTTTCTTTTATTCAAATAGTCACCTATTTTTGCTACATCCTATTGGAGACAGGTCTCATGATTTTATCACTTGTTTTTGGATGTTCTAACATGTAGAAACTTGGCTAAAACTTACGAAGACAACTAAGAGTGCCGCCCTTCTACAACATGTAAAAATGTCCCTACACCTATTGCCAATATGAATGGCTTTGATTTTGCCCCTCTCCTCTTGAGTCTTGCTTTAATACCTTGTTACAAATTGACCCCCTTACTAGTAGTCGCAAAGGCACTTGAATTCTTTAGATGGTGGTTGATGGCACCCCATTGTGTCTATTTTTACTGGAAGCTCTTTCAAGAAGCGAAAGCCTTATGCATCCTACACTCACCCGTGTAAGGCCCTCATACGCACCCCTAAAAGGCCTAAGGGGAAATCTTTGAATATCCCAACACCTTACATATTGCACACTTAGGTGGTCCCTTAGAAAGATATTGCAAGAACTATTGACCTCTGTAAAATGGTCCATAGCCAAAAAATATAGGTCATTACTTCGTTAGCGTAGCAACCTCTTTTGAAAATCTGCTTCCCTGTTGCTCCACGTGGTAGACATACATGACCGTTGATTTACGTAGCCTACGTCACACCCAGCTTATTTTATCGATCACGTGCATCATATTTATATAACGAATCCGGAGAGAATGTAATCTGCAACAACTTGGAACGACGTCTCTTGGAATGCACAGGTTGCGGGATACTCACAATAGGAGCAGGGCCAATCACTCAACCATATACTAGATCCAACCAAGTTACTAAAGGCAGAATGCTGCCTGTTCCAAAAAGTGCCAAAGTTTAGGGCCTCTCTCCAGATGCAATCACATACATGTGCATCTTGAAGGCTTGTGGCTTATGCAAGATGCTGATATGGGCATAAACATTCAGGTTGATATTGTTAGTCAGGGGTATTGAGAAAAAAATTCATGTTTGGCACTGCCTTGAAAGCATGTGGCTCTATGCAAGATGTTGATATGGGCTTAAACATTCAGGCTAATATTGTTAGTCAGGGGCTGTTGAGAATAGATGTCGTGCTTGGCATGCCTTGTGTGGATTCAAATTTATATATCGAATCTGATCATGACTCTCGCAAGCAACATCGGTCCATTAGTGTCAGCGCGTAGTGCATCCTCGCAAGCAATACGCATCTACTCCCAATGCTCTTGGTGAAGGATCTCATGCCATGTAATGCTTTGGCTTATATATACGCCAAATGTGGTACCATCACGAAAGCATGAAAAGTTCTTGATGGGCATTCTCTTTGGGATGTCATCACCTGCAACATGTTGTAAGGATCACTTGGAACGACATCTCTTGGAATGCACAGGTCGTGGGATACACACAACAAGAGCAGGGCCATAAAGCTCTAGGTTGTTTAAAGCGAGTGCCTCTCTCCTGATGCAATCACATACGGGTGCATCTTGAAGGCATGTGGCTCTATGCAAGATGCTGCTATGGGCATAAACATTCAGGCTGATATTATTAGTTAGGGCTATTGAGAAAAGATGTGCTTGGCAATGCCTTGAAAGCATGTAACTCTATGCAAGATACTAATATGGGCATAAACATTCAGGCGGATATTGTTAGTCAAAGGCTATTGAGAAAGGATGTCATGCTTGGCAATGACTTGGTGACATTTTTATCCATCGTGTGCATTCAAATTTATATAACGAGATTGCAAGATTTTTCCCACAGGAGAAAGATCTAGACTATTTTTAGTAGATGCAATCACCTACGCATGCATCTTGAAGGCATGTGGTGCAAGATGCTAATATGGGCAAAAGAATTCACAATTATATTGTTTGTTTGAGTTTGTTGAAAAAAGATGTCGTGCTTGGCATTCTATTGGTCGATATGTATGCCAAATCTAGAGCGCTTGGGAAAGATGTCGTGCTTGGCACTGACTTTGTTGATATGTATGCCGAATGTGGTGCGCTTCAGAAAGAAAAAAAAGTTGCTTGAGGAGCTTCCTGTATGGAATGTCGCATTTCGAATACATCCCCGTTTGAAAATCTGCTTCCCATTGCTCCACGTAGCAGACAAAAAGTGCTCGAGGTGCTTCTTATCCGGAGTGTGAACTCTTGGAATGCACCAATTGCAGGATTTTCTCTACAAGAGAAAGCTCTAGGCTGTTCTCAGCGGATGCAAAGCATTGGTCGCGGGATACGCACAACAAGAGCAAGCCAGAAAGCTCTAGGTTGATTTCAGCTTCCTATCCGCAGTGTGGACTCTTGGAATGCACTGATTGCAAGATTTTCCCCACAAGAGAAAGATCTTGTCTGTTTTCAATAGATGCAATCACCTGTGCATGCATCTTGAAGGCATGTGGCGCAAGATGCCAATATGGGAAAAAAAAATCGCAATTATATTGTTTGTCTAAGTCTCTTGAGAAAGATGTCGTGCTTGGTAGTGTCTTGGTTGATATGTATGCCAAATGTGGTGGGCTTGCGAAAGATGTCATGCTTGTCATTGTCTTGGTTGATATGTATGCCAAATGTGGTGTGCTTTAGAAAGAACAAAAAGTGCTTGAGGAGCTTCGTGTCCGGAATGTCGACTCTCAGAATGCATTGATTGCGGGATGTGCACAACAATAGCAACATCAAGAGTCCAAAGTGTGGACTCTTGTAATGCACTGATTTCAGCATGCTCTAGTCTATTTTCAGCAGGTGCAATCACCTATGCATGTGGCTCTATGCATAACAAGACCAGGGCCAGAAAGATATTGTGCTTGGCACTGCCTTGGTCGATATGTATGCCAAATGTGGTGCGCTTGATAAAGCACAAAAACTGCTTGAGGAGCTTCTTCATGTCCAAGATATCACCTCTTGAAATGCACTGAACGCGGGATGTGCATAACAAGAGCAGAGCCAGAAATCTCTAGCTTGTTTTCAACGGATGCAAAGCATTGGAATGCTCTGGTCGTGGATATGCACAATAAGAGCAGGGCTAGAAACCTCTAGGCTGTCTTCAGCTTCCTATCCGGAGTGTGGACTCTTGGAATGCATCTACTGTAGGATTTGCCCCACAGGGACAGGGCCAAAAAGCTCTAGTCTGTTTTTAGAAGATAATAAGTGAGGCCCTCTCTCTAGATGCAATCACCTATGCATGCATCTTGAAGGCATGTGGCACAAGATGCTGATATGGACAAAAATTCACAATTATATTGTTTGTCAGAGTCTGTTGAAAAAAGATGTCGTGCTTGGCATTGTCTTGATTGATATGTATGCAAATGTGGTGCGCTTGAGAAAGATGTCATGCTTGGCACTGTCTTGGTCGATATGTATGCCAAATTTGGTGCGCTTCAGAAAGTACAAAAAGTGCTTGAGGAGCTTCCTGTACAGAATGTCACCTCTTGGAATACATTGATTGTGGGTTTCCTTTTTTGAAGTGTTTCTTGCCATTTTCTTACTTGCTGGCTTGCTAACTCAACTCATCACAATTTGAAGTTTCCTCAAATTTTTTGGTTCTCTCTTTGTGGGTAGCAAAGCTAGGTTTCCTTGTTCTTGCAACATCACCCACAAATTATTTTGACAGGGGTTCGCTGTCTTGAAGAGTTATGAGCTTGCTCTCTACAGAGGTCTCGGATTAGGTCACGATAAGGATGCCGTTAATTTGTTACCTTTGTTGCCTCTTCTCGAGCAAGATTGCAATACAGTTGAGGGTTTATCCCTATCATTTGACTGCAGATTGTCAATTCAAAAGAAAATTTTCAGCATTTGGAAACAAATAAATGAGTGGTGTTGGCCTTCGCTTCAATGAGCATACATAATCTCATTTGTTTACCGACTGTTGACTTCTAATAATCCCACACATCCGGTGTGCTAGTCCAACGAGGGCATGGTTCCTCAAATGTCAGACCAACTTCATCTTCCTCATGCACAACTACTCCCCCACCCTTGCCCCCTCCTCCTCTTCCACCGCCACATTCAACTTCACCAACTTCAACCACAGAAGATGACTCAAAGGAATCGGTGCCATCAAATTTTGATGACCCTTCAAATGAACATATAGAGGTATATCCCTTGGCAGAAGATGAAAAATTAGTGGAGAATGTTGTGGTAAACTATGAAGAAATTAGTGAGACCTTAAATGCTACCAGAAGTGCTTTTTTTATCAAAGTAGAGTGAGAAGGATTCTCTTGATTATTGCAGGCCATTTGAGGTAGGCTCATGCAGTGGAAATGCTCTGACAATTGCAGAATGTACTGTTGTGGGGCACGGGAATTCACAACTGGAGGTTGTTGTGTTGTCAATAAATGCATGTCGAGAAGACCAAAGCAATGCTGAAGGTTTTCCATTACCTTCATGTAAGCCTGATGGAGGCTCCGTTGTTTTAGTGGTTCATCCTCACATGTACAGGGTATGTGAATGAAAAAACCATCATTTGCTGCAACTGAATCTGGATTGCAGTGGTCAAAGGTTACTGCTAGTCTTCCTTTGTCCACTCTCTCATCGTCATCAGCCATAATTCCAAGCTCCCAACGGGAAAGCTGGGGCTTATCTCTTGCATCTAGCTCAATCAAAAGCAAGTGGATCCTCTTGCAACGGTGGAGGGGTGTAAAATCATCAAAGAGCTTCATCTCCAAGGTTGCAATGCGCCCATAAGAAAATGAGGAGAGAGAGAGAGAGAGAGAGAGAGAGAGAGTTTGAAGTTGAAACTAGACGCTCAAAAAGGTGTGGGGGTGTAGCGGATGGCTAAAGATGGGAATTGTCTCTTTCGTGCAGTAGAAGATCAATCACCTATACTTTTGTCTTGAAGGCTATGCTTACATCTTGAAGGCATGTGGCTCTCTGCAAGTGCTCGAGGAGCTTCCTATTCGGAGTGTAGACTCTTGGAATGCATTGGTCATGGGATACGCACAACAGGAGCAGGGCCAAAAAGCTCTAGGATGTTTTCAGTTGCCTTTCCAGAGTGTGGACTCTTGCAATGCATTGATCGCAGTATTTGCCACAAGAGAAAGCTCTAGTCTATTTCTAGGAAATGAAACCACCTACACATTCATCTTGTAGACATGTGGCTCTATGCAAGATGTTGATATGGGCACAAAACTTCACGATCATATTGTTAGTCAAAGGATCTTGAAAAAAGATGTCGTGCTTGGCACAATCTTGGTCGATATGTATGCCAAATGTGGCGCATTTGAGAAAGCAGAAAAAGTGCTTGAGAAGCTTTCTGTTGCCTCTTGGAATGCATTAATTGGAAGATGTACGCAACAAGAGCAGGTTCAAAAAGCTCTAGGTTATTTTCAGGATACAATGCATTGGTTGTGAGATATGCACAACAGGAGCAAGGCAAATTGCGGGATGTGTGCAACAAGAGCAATGTTAGAGGCTATTGAAAAGAGATGTCATGCTTGGCACTCTCTTCATTGGTATGTATGCCAAATGTGGTGCCCTTTTATGAAATCACAAAAAGTTGTTGGAGCATGTGTTAATGAGTGACTCTTATGCAGACGCTGGCATCTCAGGGACGACACAAAAATTTGAATGCATGAGGAGTAAGAATGGTGCTTGAAAGTAGCCAGGTCATAGTTGCTAGACTGATGCAAGTGGAATCAGATCATAGTTTCTAGACTGATGCAAGTCAAAGGACTCAACAATTTGTTGATGAAGCTATCATCTATAAGTCAAACATATCTAGTTTTGCAGGATATCCTATGCGCCTACCGCGCTGATCTTTGTCCCCTATCACTACAAAAGAGCCTCTTAACTCTCCCATACTAAAGCTTTGGTGTGCAGTTTCAGCCTTCGTCTTGGTCACCCCACCTCCAGTATGCACCTACCACGCTCAAAATGGTCCTTTACCATTGTAAAAGAGTCCTCTCAGCTCTTCCATACCAACAGTTGGTGACTCAGCTTCTGGCTTTGGAATGTCCACTCCACCTCCACTATCATGTTTTTTTCGAGAAGTACGGTCATACAGAAGGTTAAATGCAACCTGCATACATCGACGATATACAATTTAATCTCACGGTGAGCAAGCATTACCAGTTTTTCATTTTTGACACTGAGAACGTAGTTAAATGAATGTGCTGAAAATTGCCATTGCCGTGGGAATGGCACGTTCCCTCGTATTATAAAAATCGGGGAGGACTGTGCAAACTTCCTCATGCAAGGAGACTTGCATGTTTTTTTTTTTTTGAAACATAAAATTTGAATAAACAATTAATAACATTGAGATCTTCTATGATTATGAACATTGAGCTTGACAATACTCTAACCTTTTTTGTGGTTTTTTGCGAGGTACATTTTTGAAACACTACGACTGGTATCTTAAACACACTCTAAGGTAAAAAAATCTACGACGATTTGATAAAGAACTATGTGTGTGTGCATGCGTGTACGCTTTATTTTTATATTTCTTCTTCAAGTTAATAAATATCTTAGACATAGTTAATAGCATCAAATAATAGAACTTGTTGATTTTTTTTCATTCGAGGAGTGTTAAAATGGCATATATAATTTTTTAGTACTTGCTCGATCTCAACTCAATGCAAACACGGCTAACGATCACTCTAGTTGTATTATGCAACTCATCTTAGGGAATTGACCAACAATAGAGGTGGATGGGGAGTATGGGTTTTTGAAAAAGCCTCTATAGGATATGCTGCAACCCTTTTCCAAAGAAAGATTTCTCCACTAGGGAGGTTTCCCAACTGGAGGGCTTCTAGAGTTTTTGGTGGAGGCCCTTCCATAGTCTCTCCCACTATGTTGTGAGGTGCCTGGAAAAAACGTCATAGAGAGAGAGGTTTACTTATAGCAAACATCTCCCATATCATTCCATGGGAAAGGGGAGCCCTTTGACTACTCACATGTTTACAAGGGAAGTAAAGTAATATCATTTACTTAGTTCAACTTCTTTATTGCTTTCAGCACCAAATGAGCTCCCATTTGCAAAGTTGGACCTCTAGTCCACGTTTGCCTATGAATACTTAAGTTGAGACTTTTTCCAAATACTTAAGTATCATCAAAATATACTAGGTGCTTGTAAAGTATATTCCCAATGCAAAACAAAGACATGCCTAATTTTGAAACTTTAAACCCCACAACAAGGCTTTGAGAAAAGAAGAGGTCTAGTAGGGTGACAAAGTGGCTAGAGGGTGTCCCCAATTGTGGGGGTTGCAGGCTTGTTTGTGGGCTTTAAAGGAGCAATCATAACAAGAAATGGCTACATGAGGAGGCATGATCAGGGAGACCACAGGTTTTTTATTGATAAGTGGTAATAAGCAAGGACTCAAGTTTGTTTCTAAGACCTACAAACCTAACGAGACCGAGTGAGTCTTGGTAGCGAACAACATGAAAGTGGCCAATAGGAAAGGTGCTTTAATATGTAAAAAGGAAGCTAGCCATAATAATGTTTTAAGAATCTGGTTGGGGGGTGGGACGGTTTTTGACATGGTACATTTAGGCAAATTCTTGATGCATTTAGGAAGGGCTTTATTGATGGTTCAAATTATGCTCTATCAAGAAAAAGCAAATTTGGAGGAAGGTAGGAAGCCCGACCATGTGTAAATGGTTTACTTGAGGATGAGGCATAAGATGAAGTGCCAAGCAGGGCATGCTTCACTGACATGTTTCTAGAAGGGCATTGTGAAATGTATACTTGGTGTGGGATCACTTCTTGATAGGGATCCCTTTCATAGCCCGTCATGGTGTTGGACAAGTGCAATCAACATCGATCCATGCTTGCTTCATAGGGGCACCCACTGAATGTACAATAATGTAGTAGAAAAAGCAACAAGAGGGAAAACCATTGGATGTAATGAGGTAGTCACCATAATTATTGGTCATTTGTATGCATGTTGTTTGGAGCTCTTGACAAGGGGACCAAGAGGCAATTACCAAACCATAGAGAATAACTATGCTTGGGGTGATGATCAACATGGGCATTGAGAAGGGAAGTATAAGGATTTCTATGTGAGATAATGGCATGGAATCATAGTTGGTAGCGGTTTATGGTCTTGGCATGCTTGGGTAATGAAAATGGCATGTAAGCTTAACACGAAATATTGAATTGTGGGAGAAATGTGAATGGGAAAAAGGAATAGATTGATGAGTTGACTCTAGCTGAGGTTTTTAGAGGAAAATGGGGTGTGGTTGGCATAACCACTATGAGCTTGGTAGTGGATTTCCTCCATGCCCAGATACCAAAGTTTCCATATTGCCTTGTGAGCATTGATAAGAAACATCGGTCTGTCACATCACCAATGGAAAACTTCTTTGGAACACATTGACCATTCTTAGACCTCTTTTCATCCTACTCTCTCTTGACACGTCCTCTGTGCAAACACATCTCTGAGAACACTGTCTCTAAGGCTGAGAGTACCCTTTGCTTTGGAGGGGTAGGTCAAGTGGTCCATGCAAAACATATGTAGAGAAACATTAGTTTTTCTATTATCCTATATAGTGTATGCATTGTGCATATGTGCACCCTAGATAGTGGGATATCCAAAACGGATCGGAAGTTGGGGTAGTGCTCCTTCAAAAACATTGTACATGCATTTCAAGGTCTTTAGGTCTCTAGATACGTGCCACTCATGTGCGACCAAGGAGTCTAAATCCTACCTCACCTCCCCCAGACTCTTGCCCTTATATAGACAAATCCTCGAGCTCGCTTCAGACTGCCCCAGCTTCTAGATCCTTAGCTTGACATTGCTCTCTCCTTGGAGAAGTGTTTTTGTCCTAAAAAACAGAAGTGAAAAATTTATTCTTAAGAACACTAATGTTTTTCCAAGTGGCACCTTCTTCGGATCTACCTTTCCACTTGACTTATGCTTGTCGTCGCACATGATGGCGAGTATGTAAATCATGATAGTCGAGAATGTGCGCAGGTTCATGTGGTTGGGTTAGAGGTTCAATGAAATCAACCAAAATCTTTTGGTCAATGACATTGTCCTCCCTATGCAAGTGTTTACATAAGCGACATACATGAAAAACCGGATGAATATTAGAGTGCACAGGTAAAGAGAGTTTGTAAGATCATCAGCAACTCGCTTGAGTATTTTAAAAGGGTAAGATCATTGTAAGAGCTGAGGATGCATTGCGCCTTATAGCCCACAATATCTCGGAGATAATTTAGTTGTTGGCCCAAATTTTAGACTTTTGGAATGTTTCGGCACACACAAAATACCTCTTGCCTTCCGTGAAGGTTACTTACTGACGTTCATGAGCATACTTTTTGCAACTATCATGTGCTTATTGAACATTGTGACGAGAAAGTTTCAGCATATCCATGTGGTCTGGAGAAAATCCTTGGCCTGCTAAAGTTTCTCAATTGCCAACCCTACTGTAATTAGTGATCTAGGTTAAAACAATACATAAGAATGAAAGGAATAAAACCAATCGTAACATGCTTTGCACTATTATAATCAACCTTGAGAATAGTGAGATGATCTTTTCAATCTGATTGCTTTTGGCTAACATATTCTCGTAGCATATCGTATATCATTTGATTAACACGTTCAATTTGACCATTCATTTTTGGATGAAAACACTTTGATCCCTAACCCAACCCTATGCGTAACATAGTTGAGTAGCTTCTTGATTGACCTTTATGGGACAATTAATATGGGCAGCTTCTTGATCGACTTGTATGGGACACAAGATACGGGTACCATAAGGAGAGTTCTTCTTGTCATTCTTTGTGGGACATGCATGAAAGGTGTACCCTGGGTATCCATACTTAAAACAACGATTCTCTTTCTAATATTTCTAAATCTTTTCAGGTGATAGCTCATTTTCCCCCTTTTATACACCCTTCTCTTTCTATATTTCATTCCCTTTATGAGAAATTCCCTTATTGTAGGGAGTCTCTCTTCTCATATACCTTATCTTTATCTTTATAAGGCATCTTGTTGGGAGAGGTATCAACCATGGTGTTATGTCGCCAATAATGTCGCTTGAGAGGGTTAGGTCACCAAGCTCACCACCTAGCCTATGAGAGAATGAGAATTGCCATTCATCCTCCGTGGACCATATAAATAAGTGTGGCATGCCATCCACATTGGTCCGCCGACCGCCCGAGAACTATGGCTGGTGGTCTACCGCCTCCCAACTTTGTAGCTGTAAGGGGCCCAATGCAAATGCACGATCGACTTCCTTGGCCTCTCTAGAAGTTGCAACTATGAACACGCTTGAGAAGTCAGTGTGCAAACAATGATTGCAAGAAGATATGCCAATAAAATGCCTGTATATATTAAAAAAAGTAAGTTGAACATCGATTCCTTCTAGGATGGCCCCCACTAAAAATAGATACACACACACCCCCCCCCTAATTTTGGCAAAATCTTAGAGTGGCCTAACCACGCCCAAATGTTGAGATTAAGAGTTGAAAACAAAAAGAATTTCAAGAGTCTAATAGAAGATCCAAATGACATGCCATTTAGGCACATGAGATCTCTATAGAACGACGTCGAGAAGCACCTTATGCACACATAAACTTCAAAATGCAATGTCAATTATGATGAGAGTAATGGTAAGGCGAACAATTAACTCTCTCTGTTTCATATGACGTTAAAAATTCTCTTCTTCTTCTTCTTCTTCTCTCTCTCTCTCTCTCTCTCACACACACACACACACACACACACACACACACACACACACACACACACACACACACACACACCTGATCACCATGGGTAGTGGAGCATGCTCATATCCTAGGTGATGATTATGGAGCGAGTTTATTAATAATGCAAGAGCAATCAATTAAGCTACTAATGATAATAAAAAAGAGAGATTGGACCTAGGTGTGAACATTGGCTCTGATACCATTTATTGAAATTGGGTGCTCTACCCTAAGCGCCATTAGTGTGAGCTAAGCTATGAATGAAGCCTTAAGCTCACCATGGTGCTAGGGTTAGGGTTAATGCAATAGAAGGGTTAGGGCTATACCAAGAGCATAAAGAGAGGAGTATAGACACAATGGTAAAACTCAAATCGCAATGATTCATCTATTGCAAAAAGAAGGTAAGAGCTTCCAAGATACTATGTGCTAACGATTTAAATAAAAAGCCTATTGATACGAATCTTGAGAGATCCTTTGAGACTGCACGTTGCAATGAGGGAAGAATGAAGCCAAACAAGTGCGGCAAGAGCAGGAACACTGGACTAGGAGCAGGGAATGGCGATGGCGGTAGGAGCAGGATCGGTTGGAGTCAAAACCAGTCACAATAGGAGTGAGCAGGGGATGGCGATGGCGGCATGAGCAAGAGGGATTGATGTGTTCTTTATTTGTTTTATAAAATACATCTTCGTCATCAGCATAGTAGGAGATTGAAGTGGCTAGGGAAGTTGCACTCAACGTCCTCGAGAATCCTGTATGAGGAGGTCGATCTCGTTGGTTTTGGCGTGTGCTGTTGGGGTTTTAGAGCGCCTCTTCAAGCTATATGATTTAGGTATCTGCGAAGATTCCGCTTATAAAAATACAAACCGACCATTATATTCACATCGAACATCAACAACATCAACTAGAAGTGTATTAAGACATGGGTGGAATAACCATCTAACTAAAGATTCTCTTTGAGCAAGCCATGTCAACATTGTGAGAAGACCAATTACCTACAAAGATCCAGGGAAAAAATTAGAGGACGTGAAAACAATCATAAAGCCAAAGTGAACAACATTGTGAAAGAAGTTGTAGCATATATGCTCATGTACTTTGATGATGATAATCTTTAAAAACTAGGAGTTAGAGCTTTCATTTGTAATTGGGAAAGTTGTTTGTCATGTTGCTCATCGCTGTGCTACTCATCGTTTCTTTTAAGAAAGCTTTTAGTCTTGTTGTTGTTATTGTACGCGTGACATGAATGTAAAACGTACCTAGAAACCCCTTGTTGTTGGGAGGATTATTCTTGTTACTCATCTATTGACCAACAGAGGTTTTGCCTAGTGTGTCTGCATGTCATTCCCAGACAGAAGAGGAGTGTTGGGTTGTATGCCTTAGGATTATGCTCTTTCCCAATAAAGCTCAAGAGTAATTTATGGCCAAGTAATCGATCTAAAAGAGTATGTTGAGGACACGCGCAAAAATTCATGGTGAGCTACACACCAACAAATGGTGGGACAACTAATCCACGATTTGCAAAGCTCAAAGTCTAAACATCTCAATATTTTGAATTGTTACTGGTGATAAAGCTGATCAACTTGCTTGTTACTTTTAGTTAATTTCCATCAATGTTACTTGATTATTGCTTAGTTAAATGCATAGCAATGCCATTGACAAACATTAGTTATGGAAAATAAGTAGAGTAATTAAATTATGTTGTACCTCTTATGTTTCAAATGAAGGAAATTTCTCATTCACTTCGGCGATTGTTTTGCAAAAAATTATAATTTTGAAAACCCAAAACAAGCACAATTAAACTTTTGGAGGAAGTGGATGTACAGGATAATATCATGGAGCTTAAACAACCACAAGGGGTTTCACAAACTTCTTGCTCATGTGGAAATGTATTGCTTGAGATGTTGAGACAAGCAAACCAACTGCTGGGGCATCCGTTTAAGTTTTAAGTATTAACAGCTGGGATGATGTCACATTTGCATTGAATGACAACCCCCCCCCCCCCCCCCCCCCAAACAGTGCTTTATTTTTGTTATGTGCACTTAGACTGGTACGTTTACCCTAGTAGCTACATTTGAGCATCTACTACTTCACACAGATCTCCTAAATGGATCAGAGAAGCAACTAAATCTGGGTTGATGGGCTTTCCGTTCTGATGTTTCTTCAAAATCTCGTGTACCACAAGTATTGTGAGGGAAAGGTGAAAAGACCTCACCATATACCGGGAGTGCGATAGAAAGACTGCTATTACCACGACTTGTTTATGCCTGTTGAAGAACATACGCCATGCTGGTTTGAGGAGAACCACACAAGACATAT
The DNA here is from genome assembly GCF_014529385.1 of Adiantum capillus-veneris. Classification (NCBI taxonomy): domain Eukaryota; kingdom Viridiplantae; phylum Streptophyta; class Polypodiopsida; order Polypodiales; family Pteridaceae; genus Adiantum; species Adiantum capillus-veneris. The sequence goes on from NC_140945.1 coordinate 122,564,189, forward strand.
GACATAATTTTAAAAAACCACATATGACTTGTTTATGCCTATTGGAGAACCTTCTAATGCTGGTTCAAGGAGAGCTACACAAGACATAACGACATAATTTTAAAAAAGGACATACGACTTGTTTATGCCTATTGAAGAACCTTCTGATGCTGGTTCGAGGAGAACTACACAAGACATGCCATAATTTAAAAAAAGCACATGCGACTTGTTTATGCCTATTGAAGAACCTTAGAGAACTACACAAGTCATACAACATAATTTTAAAAAACCAGAAGGGGTAGGAGGTTTCATTTTTTGCCTTCTTGATTTGAAAACCATGCCAGCCCAGTGGTCACAGCAAAGGAGCAACTAGTCCTAATACCACAACAATATTTTGTGGCATTATGGAGGGAATATATATATTTAATACTAATGCTTATTTCCATATACACTGAAGGCTTCACAACTTTGAGTGCCCACTCTTCCGGGTTAAGGAAGCTTCTATTGTCCCATGTGGCTCGTCCGTGGGCAAGTACACATCATGGTCAAACTGCATGTGAAAAGAAAAATATTAAATAACTAAGGTATTGCCAAGATTCTTACAAATTGACAAACAAACTGTTTTGTGAAGATTGCTCTAGGCTATCACTAATTACATCCTGATTTGTTTTTTTCTTAAAGAAGCTAAAAAATGATCATGTCCATAATCGCAAGGAACATATTTTGTACTCTTTAGAACATAGCACTTAAATTTAATTTGAACTTCCTTAAATCATTCGATTGATCACAGATTCCTTTACACGCAGAATGATTCAATAAAAATCCGATTGGTATAATGTTCCCTATGGTCACAAAAAACAGCTTTCAACATAAATTTTACTTGTTCAAATTTCAAGATTTTGCTTAGATTTCAGACTTGGCTTGGAAAAAAAAAAATCTTTATACAGATTAATGAGAAAAACTGACAAACATTTAACACAGAAGCAATAATACCTTCACGCCAACCGTGGGCATATTGACTGGTATGAAGTGCAAATTTGGCATGCTAAGTTTTATCGATTCAATTTCCGGCAACCTGACAAAATCATATCGTTAAAAACAGCCACAAAAAAGCTTGACCTCACATAACTTCCTGCTCAACAAAAAGCTCTCAACCTTTGCATAACTCTTTCTCCCATCAGGTACAAAGTGTTTTGTACTGAGGGGCTGTACACGCCAGAGACCGGTGGACCAAAAAATACATCCATAAGTTTGTTTCTAACAGTCTCAAAGGCCTTATTATAGCATGAAGGCTTGCTGCGATACCTGCACATCATATTTGTTAAAACTACTGTTAGCACACACCTGTAAGCTTAAAAATAGTAACACAAGCAAGGAGCCCCTCATTCTTCTTGATCCAAAATTCCCACTAACCTCCAAACAGCTCGAACTTCAGTTGCTAGGATTCGCTCACGCACTTCTGGCAGTAATGTGAATTTGTCTCTCACAAAGCCCTCAAAACCAGACTTTCCAAAGAGGAGCAAATTGTGAGAAAGCTATCATGACAAGGATTTATTAAGGAACTCAATTAATAAGCACTATACCTGAGTTGTCTTCAGTAAAGCCAAGCCCTCCAGTCCACTTAACACAATCGCAGATCCATATGCATCGATTGTCACTTCACAAGTATGACTTCCTTTTCCAAGCTTGAAGCCTGTTTTCAAACAGAATAATAAGGGGATGTGCTAAATAATTTTGTTTTCCGCACAACAAGTGCTTTTTGAGGAGGTAGTCACGACACAAACTTCAAGGAGTGATCTTCATTATGTTGTGACGTGTTGCGAGGTATGAGAGTGAGTAGATTCTCTCAGACCAAAGCTGTAATATACAGCTTGAAATTGAGCAGTTCCACTTCGCTGGAGAAATAGTGAAGATTCAATATCAACACTAAGAGACCCCACTCAGAATTCTACGAGAGTCATAGATGTGAGCCCCGGCCCGCCAGCCACTCTTCATCAGAAATTTAGATGAAAATAAAATAAAATAATGGACTCGATAAGCTTAGGCCAGACTTCTGATACAATGCTCCGGTCCTTTCAAAACTTTTGGTAATTAAACCCTTCTGCTGGGATTGTGAGCACCCTATGCTTGTTGTAGTGCGGATAGTGTGTCGTGCTCTCTACAGTGGGTGTCCTCAGTGCAATGTGCGTGACATCTCACTCAAACAGAATGAAAACAAAGGAAACAATAGATAACAGCTGATCAACACAGAGACACAGCAGCAAACCAGAACATATGGACTCGACTATCTCAAAGAACCAATACAGACTCTGGCGTAGCAGCACACTCAGCTCCAGCCCAGAAGTCACGGGTACAATAGGGGTGTCGAGGCTCAGATGTGCAGGGATGGTGCAGACGTGCTGTGAGTATAGATTCGATACTCTAGACGACGACGCTGGACAATATATGAAGAAGATCCACCAACAACTCATAAATGTCAGCCACCTAAGTCTATCTCCAAACTGAGTAGTGGTGGTGACCTGGCCACGATGTCCACTAGACGACTGTCCGTGTCCCTGCCACGTGTCATTGCCCAGCCCAGAGAGTCCGTCCAGTGTGAACTCAAGCCCAACTGCAACTCACTACTTGTCCCACGCTAGTGACACTGTAGCCCTGCTACAAGTTGCCCGCCACAAAACCACTCACCGTCCCGGTGAGATATAACAGTGAAACTAGAGAGAACAGTGAAAACACCAGGTAAATGCAGTACTCTGTTACCACCGAACCAATGCCGATATTTGCAAGATATGCTGAAGAAGTATCGACTCGGGCTCAATGAGGTAAGCTGACCAGAAAGTAGAAACGGAAGGCTGAACAATTGGTGCTTCTCGCAGAATATTCAATCTCCTCTACTCTGTATACACAGACTTCACTCAGTAGGGGACGGGTGAGGGGGTTGGGCTAGATAGGGGTGAGAGGAGAGGGGAAGGGGTCTAGAGGGGTTTAGAGAGGGGCAGGGAGGGGGTGTTTAGGGCGAGGGGGTTCGGCTAGATAGGGGCGAGAGGGGGAGGGACTAGGGCGAGTGAGTGTGAGGGGGAGGGTAGGGACGAGAGAAAGAGTGTAGGGGCGAGGCTGGTGAGGGGGGGAACGAGTTGGGGAGGGGTAGGGCGAGTTGGGAAGGGGGTAGGGACAAGCTGGGTGGGTAGGGCGAGTTGGGAGAGAGGGGGGACGAGTTGGGAGGGGGGGGAGGGGCGAGTTGGGCAAGGGGGGGGGCAAGGGGTGAGTAGGGGGGGCGAGGTGTGGGTAGGAGGACTAGGGGCGAGGGCAAGGGAGGGGGTGGGTGGGGGGGGGGGGGGAAGTAGGGGGCGAGGGCTGGTGAGGGGGAACTAGGGGAGAGGGTAGGGAGGGAGAGAGGGGTAGTGAGAAGTGAGGCTGGAGATGGCACTCCAAAGGTCGTGGGTTCTTGTAGGTGAAGAGGTTGGAATGACATGGAGCAGAGAGATATCATGAGCATGAGCAGGGAATTTATCAAGCTTGAAATCAACATCTTTTTGGTTGTATCCCGTCTTGAGGAATCTCTGTGAAAGGAGTTCGCTAGACACTGAGGAGAGCTTTGTTCTGGTCGTCGGAGAAGCACACACCGATGGGGCTGATGTTGAAGGTTGTTGAGCTTCTGTTTCTTTCCGCTTCTATGATTTTTCATAGGCTCACCAGATCCAAAGGCTACCACCAAGGGCGCATGGGGAGTAGCTTCTGTGACCTTCAACCTTTGTGCTGGCTCAGGTGGCCTATTAGGTTTAGTTACCGTGGAAACATTGGAAGAGGGTGTACCTTCAGGCAAAGAGTGAATAGAGATTCCATAACAAGGCATAGATTTGGTAGCGTCCAGCCACTCCAACAGATCCTCATCTTCTGACCCATCGGGTGGAGCAGGCTGTTCCAATTCAAGGCTGGTTGCTAGGGACAAAGAAATATGTTGCACGACGGGATCCATGCCTCCTAGGCGAATGGGTTGCATCCGGGAGCCAGGAGTATGTATCCACATGGCATCGTTTCCCCAATCATGAAGTGCTTTAGTGTGTCGCAGCCATGGTCTACCGATGAGCAAGGGAAATCGGCCCTCCACCTGTGGAAGACGAATCACAACAAAATTCAAACTAAAAGTGAAATCTTGTACTTGCAGAGGCACCTTCTGCACTATGCCCACAGGGTATACTGTCCTCTGATCGGCCAATGTTACTGTGAAGGGGGCAGGTTGAGTAGGCTGCAGGCCTAAAGCCATCATAGTGAACTCAAGCATCATATTGATGATGGGATATCACATAGGACTCGGATGGTTGCACTCAGAGGTGCCCGCCACTAGGACCTGCTCCGGGGTAAATTGATTGAATAATTGTAAGGGTGTCACTTCGAAAACTCGCATCTAGCCACAGCATGTCATAGAGCGACACTTGTTGAAAAGTGTTCTTCAAGATTGTCTCTGTTGTAGGCTTTTCTTTTTCTTCCAGTGGCTTATCTGGTACCTTGATCTGCTGTAGATCAGCCATTGATTCCAAGAAAGCTTCATCAATATTGGAGAGCAAAGATTTGGATTCTTGCTTGTCACTGAGTGAGGGCTTGGCGCCAACTGAAGGTAGAGTATCCACTATTGGGAGAATGTGTGGGGGAGTTGAACGTGTTGGAATACTAAGATCGAGAGCGGCTCTCTGGACACGGGTGAGAACGCTCGCTGGCTCCTCTGCCAACTGCAACTTCTCTTGAGTGGCAACCACATGGGCAGAAGGGGGTGGTTGAGAAGTGGTGCTAACTGCTATCAAATTGAGCTTGGGAAAGGTAAACTCATTTTGGCTTTGACTTGGGTTCGCAGCCGTGGATGCACGAAGTTTAGGGCAATCTTTACAGTAGTGATCCTTCGTTTCAGGGCAATGACGGCAGGGAGTGGACCCTTCGGGCAGAGGGCATTTGCTTTGGTAATGACCATATTCCCCGCATCTGTAGCACAAAATGGGCCGATTCAATGGGCAAGTCGAAGGGCGAGGTGGTCCTTGCTCCTGGTACATGGAGTTGGAGTTGGAGGCATAGAAGTTTTGAGGTGATGAGGGAGCATGGGTATGATAAAAGCTCTGAGACGGAAAAGTACTTTGCATACCTTTCATAGGAGGGGCTGTCAGCAAAGGTGGCATATGGTGTGGATGGTCACAGGGAGAAACCATGTTGGATGTAGGTGCTGGCCCTTGTTGAAGAGTAGGACCAAGACTTTGCTGTATTTGTCGCAATCCCTTGAGGTAGTAGCAGTCCTTGTCCTCATGTCCAGACTTTTCACAGAAGCGGCAGTAAACCTGAAGGGGGCATCCTGTGGAGGGTGCCCTAGAGAGCGGCATGAGCTACACCAAACCATAGCCTTAGTCTCCTGCTGAAACTTGAGCTCTTCTAGCTCGCACTTGATCTGTTCCAATGCCTCGTGATGTGGATGCATCTCCTGTCTAAGAGAGAAGGACATCTCCTCTTGAAGAGCTCGTTGTAACTTTAGGGTTTCCATTTCCCAGCGTAAAGAAGTTAACGGATCAGAGGGATTTTCCGTGAGTGTTGAGGCGTTCTCCACCTGAAGGGGGTCCTTGAATAGCCTCCTTGCTCCTTCTATCCTGGTAGCGGCCGCTATAAACTCCTCCAGAGATGCATCAGATCGAAGACTTTCGCGTAGTTTTTGTTGAGACGTCTTTGGAAGAGCTTTCTCTACCCACTTCTTGACCATAAATTCCCTTGGTTGCTGAGGAAGCTTGGCAACCAGAGACTTGGTTTTAGTCATGAGTTTTGCAAAAGTCTCCTCTGGCTGGAGCACCATGTTGGCCAACTCATCCAAAACCTTTTCCTAGAAGTCCCCTAGTCTGAAAGCTTCGCAAAATTGTTGTCGTAAAGCTGCCCAAGTTAAAAAGTGGTTCTCTGCAAATTGACTGTACCACTTGTTTGCTAAACCATCCAATGTTGATGGAAACAGCACCAAACAAGCATCTTCTGAGGAGAATCCCTTGAAAGTAGGAAACTTGATGTTTACCTTGGCCAAAACACTAATCAACGCCTCCATGGCCACTTGCTCAGGAGCCTGTTGCTCAATAGCTTGCTGTAACAAATGGAAGAAAGCTTTACTGGGAAGGTGACCTGGAAGATGTAGAACCGGATGGAGGAATGGATGATGCCGTATGTGGAGGTATGGGTGATGAGGTTGGTGGACTTCTACTAGGTACCAAGGGTTGACGTCTTCTGTTGTAGTGCTTTAGAGGACTCAGTGGTGCGCTTTGACGCTCTAATGACCGCCTTGTATGTGTCATGCAGTGACCACAAACCCAACCAAGCTTTGGGCAAGAAGACTTTTAATTGGTTAAACATAGGTCTAGACTCTACTAGACCAAGGCAAGTGACTAGACCACTTGGCTGGACCAGGGACGAGGAAGGACTAGACCAGGACGAGAGCTTGGTTGGACCAGGGCGAGAGAGGACCAGACCATCAAGGCGAGAGACTAGGTCAGCTAGAGTAAGTTGTCTAGGGTGAAACTGGACCAGATCAGCAGCTGCACTGGCCAGGCGAAGTAGGCGAGGCTAGGTAAACAACAGAGAGAGACTTCAGTTGAAGTCCCACCAGGCGTGCCAAAAATGAGAGCACCTGTAGCGCGGATAGTGTGTCGTGCTCTCTATAGTGGGTGTCCTCAGTGCAATGTGCGTGACATCTCACTCAAACAGAATGAAAACAAAGGAAACAATAGATAACAGCTGATCAACACAGAGACACAGCAGCAAACCAAAACATATGGACTCGACTATCTCAAAGAACCGATACAGACTTTGGCGTGGCAGCACACTCAGCTCCAGCCCAGAACTCACGGGTACAATAGGGGTGTCGAGGCTCAGATGTGCAGGGATGGTGCAGATGTGCTGTTAGTATAGACTCGCTACTCTAGACGACGACGCTGGACCATATATGAAGAAGATCCACCAACGGCTCATAAATGTCAGCCATCTAAGTCTATCTCCAAACTGAGTGGTGGTGGTGACCTGGCCACGATGTCCACTAGACCACCGTCCATATCCATGCCACGTGTCATTGCCCAACCCAAAGAGTCCGTCCAGTTTGAACTCAAGCCCAACTGCAACTCACTACTTGTCCCATGCTAGTGACACTGTAGCCCTGCTACAAAATCAAGAGGGCAATCCCTACAAAATACATGTCTCTTTGTCGGTTTGTTGACCCCTTTCTTCTGCAATGCAAGAGGCCAGAAATCTAAAGAAAGACCCTAGCAATGCAGCATTTAGGCTAAACTCTTTGTGGCCTTCAAGAAAGAGAGCAGTAATGCACTCTACTTACCGTGATTATGTATTTCTCCATTGATTGTGATTGGTTCCCAGGGAATCTCGATGATATTTATTTGTGCGCCTGTCACCTGCATAAATAAAATGAACAAGGTTTGGTTGTACCGTCAAAATGGATGAGCAATAATGGTAAAGTTAAAAGCATGTCTCACATATCAGAAACATTTACCTTACCTCTATGACATTAGTAATTTTGACAAAATAAAATTAAAGAAACACTTGTTTATGCACAAATCAATATCGTTTAGGTCTATGTACCTTCAAAAGATCAGACAAATTTAAACTTAAAAACAACTTAGAGGGATGGGGCTACAACACTTGCACAAGACACAAAATCAAGGCACGTTAAAATCTAAAAAGGAAGGAAATGAAATATGACTAATACAATCCACTTTTTATTTGATTGAAAAATATTAGTAAAACAGATGGAAAATATAAATGAGACAAAGCTTAGTTGAATGAAGGTTTGTACAAATACTCAACTTTTTAGTCATTCACATCAAGGACAAGATAGTGCAAAGACTAGATTCCTCAACTTCACACTAATACAAGAACACAACATGGGACAAGAGAGCAGATTCTTATTCTTGATATAGCTATCGACTAACGAGAAAGATTAATGAGAATGTACAAATGAAGCAATGCATGGCACTTGATTGGTTCATGCATCTTAAACATGGATTGCAAAACTTTTATACGGTAAAAAGTGTAACTCTTGCTTTGCTTTGGCTCATAGCTCATCAAAGGCAAATATTTCTTGATTCAAATGAGCAGACATCTTGCTTGGCAACTTGGTGCTTTCTGCTGATTAGTACGTTGGGTTATCACTTTTTTGAGAAATGTTTTGTTAATTCTATACTAGAAGTTTTCTATCCCCCATAATAAAGCACAATCTTCAAAACCTGACAGCATGCGACCTTCACTTCGCTGCTTGTCCAAACAGGAAGTGAAAGATCCTCGCAACAGCTATGACATCCCTAATCCCGTAATCAGTGCCCAAGAGTAAGTGCAGGTTTGTATAGAGTGACTTCCTCATTTTTTTAAAACCAACTAACTAAGTTTCTATCGCACTTTGGAGGTGACCATCTCCATGGCATAGAGCTGATAAATCCTGGATGCTCCTCAAATTTCTTTTCGGCTACAATGAAAAATGGAATGTACCTTTAGATGTATATGCAGGGACTGATTGGCCCACAAGGGTTTAAACATAAAAGTAGAATCTGAAATGCACAGCAATGACATCCATCCCCCACACTCCAGTTTTGTGACTGCAGCTAAAAGACCAGAACAGCTTCACTTGGGCTGTGGGAAAGGAAGTATAGACTTTAGCAAGCCCTATATATAATGAATTTGGAATCACAAGATTTATGTCTACATGTGCATTCTGTGCACACATAGCTCCATGCCTGCATGTGTCATGCACCAGACTTTGTTCCTTTGTCTTTTACCTTTCACTGCCCTCAACCGACTCAGTGTGACTCTGCAAGGTGATTAATTTCTTAGAAACTCGTCGTAGTTCGCTGAATTGCAGTGGGAATACCTGCAATAGCCCCAAGTGAGGCATGTTTTTTCATCCAATTTGATGGCCTTAGTGCAATGGTAGTTTGGACTTCTGTTGCATGTTTTAATTAACAAAAGCTGAGAAACACCTGCAGCTCCTGTTAGCCCATGCACCAAACATGTTATAGAACTTCACAAACTTTTGCTCCAAATTGTGAAGATGGCAACAAAAGGAAGACAAAAAATTTGCGCCTTTCCAAACAAGCACCTAGTGAGAGCATTTCCCTCATAAGCTAGAATGTTCAATTCAACCCCTTTTGGCATCTTAATTGATACTTAGCCTCCAGGGTTGTTCATATACTTTTAAAATGGGCCCGCAATCCTTCCCTCAGTGGCTGTCTCCGCCTCACGAAGGTCGGGTCTATGAGTTGTTTCCAATATCAAGTCAACCCAGAGGGTTTTTTGTACACAGTTTACAACAACTTTTTGAGAGAGAGAGAGAGCGAGAGAGAGAGAGAGAGAGAGAGAGAGAGAGAGAGAGAGAGAGAGAGAGAGAGAGAGAGAGAGAGAAAGAAAGAAAGAAAGATTTTTAACATCTATGTCAGGCCGAAATCGGCCTATGAGACAAATCAAATGTACATGGTGTGTATGTCATCCATCTATCGGAAAGACAAATGAAACAAAACTGATACAAAACTGAACTGAATGTAGGTAGTGGAGTATCTGAGGAGGGATGGAGTTCTATCTCTAGGGGTGTATGCATGTCTATATGCTCAAGGTAGTACAATCATGAGAGTGCATCAAGCTATCTAGCTCCATCCTGTACTAATGGGGGGATGTAAGATGTGGTACATGGGCGGGTCTGGTGCCAAGGCTACCCGGATGAAGGCTGTCGGGTCGGCCCTCATCTGAGCCACTCGCTCCTCAGTGGCACGGCGCTCCCGGGCTCGGATCTCCTCGATCTGTCGGTGGTGGGAGCTCGCGCCCCTGTAGCCTGTGACTCGTGGTCGTCGTCTAGCTCGGTTCACCTCCGCCTGTGGGAGTGTCACTCCCCTCTGAGTGTCTGGTGAGAGAGAGAGAGAGAGAGAGAGAGAGAGAGAGAGAGAGAGAGAGAGAGAGAGAGAGAGAGAGAGAGAGAGAGAGAGAGAGAGAGAGAGAGAGAGAGAGAGAGATGAAATGAAATGATATATAACGTCTACAAAAGGCCAAAATGACCTATGAGACCAAACTGATTACAATGGTGAGTGTATTACCAAGTCTGGGTACAAACAAAGAAAACTACAAACTAAAAACTGAGATAGGAGTTCTACCGACTCCTATGGGTGGCTGGTAAGCTGAGCAACGGTATAATGCCACAAAGGCACAAAGTGGGGATAAGTGTCACCAAGATACAATATAGCAGTAACATGAAGCCTATCCTGATCGACACTCTGGGTGTCGTGCTAGAATCCTGTGGATCCTCTACCGCAATCTCCGTCGGTGCTGCGTGGCTCCCCTCCTCAGTCGTGGTCGTCTCGATCTCCCCAACTCTAAAGCTCAGTCAATGAGAGTACCACTGGTGTGTGTATGGGTGGGAACCGAGCTCTGAGGTGGTGGTGGACCCTCTACCTCTATGGTGCTCGGACTGAAGAAATCTGAGATGCGTCTCAGGGACTGTCTCTGTCTGTGCCCTCTCAATAGAGAGTCTCTATGTCTCTGTATCTCAAGTAGAAATAATCCGAGACATCTCTGATCCTGATATCTCATGACACTATCTAACGAGTCAAAACCATCTCTGAATAAACAGTGAAAGCGACCCCGAATCTCATAGTAGACTGTGCAGTGACATATGAAGTGAAACTCTGTCTCTCTCTCTGCATGGCATAAGTGACATATCCTCCTGTCTGCTGGTATGCCTCTGAATCTACCTGTCTCAATCCCAAGCTGGTGTGAAGATGTGCGTATCTGGCCTATGGCACATCGTAACCCATGAGATAGATGTGTGTCCATGTAGTTGGGCCATGTGACAAAACCATTTATTGTGAGTTGGAGAAGATGCTCTCTATAGAAAGCCCTCTTCGTACCTAACTCCCGTGATGGCTCTATCCATGTCCTCTTGATATCAAGCTGGATAAGATCCTGCCGAATGAGTCTAGTAATCTCCATTCGTGTAAGAGTCAAAGATGGTGCATCAAGAGAATATTGGAAAGGGGGCAGCCTGTCCATGCTGAAACCATGCCTCTGAAACCATGAGCTCATCTGTGCATACCAACATGATGTATCTCCTTGTAACGCCAGCTGTCTGGATGACTCAAGAGCAAGCCTAGCATATCTGTCCCTGGTGGTGTCCCATAAGCTGTGTACAAATGATACTGATCTGGTAAGTGCCTCAATCTCCATAGGTGGGGCAGCCAGCTCCGCTGGTATGATGTCATGTGGAACTGAGGTCTTGGCTCTAATCAGCCTAGAAATCATAGATACCAAGGGCCTCTCCATATTACTCCATCCAACACTGTCAACAGATGGTCCCCAAACATGAACCCCGTAGTGCATAACTGAAGCGACCAAAGTGTCGAAGAGCCAAGGTTCCTGGAACTGAACCTGCGAACAAATCCTCTCTAAACCGCCTAGGGCTGCATAGGCACGAGTCAATCTAGTGTCTGCTGCCACTTTCAGTGTGAACCTCGGTCCACTAAAGACCACCCCAAGATATGTGTATGCATCAGTGTACTCCATACTGTCCTGATCATATGTGAATGTAGGTGCTGATCTCCTGACCCACTGTGGCGTGGTATTAAATACCATGACCTTGGTTTTACCAAGGTTGACAGACAATCCACTATCCCCTGCAAAACTATGTAATGCGTCCAAATGTCTCTGCATACCCTCTGGTGAGTCTAATATCAACACAATGAGAGAGAGAGAGAGAGAGAGAGAGAGAGAGAGAGAGATGAAATGTTATATTAAACGTTTTCGGGACGTTTTCAAAGGCCAAAATGACCTATGATCAACTTTAATACGACCAACACACAAGGAGTGAAGGAAATGGGGAATGTCACAAGACGGGCACCGCGTGCCAATAGAAAAGAACAGATTGAATAGACTTTTAGGACTTCAATAACAATTGAACTGAGAAAGAGAGACGACACGCGACACGGAGTGGCGGAATTCCACCCCAAAGAGTATTGGTCATACCTTGGCGCCCCTTTCGGTATTTCTTTATATTGCATCAACACAGTACAAGCCGGTACTCCAGACTTTGCACCTTCTCCAAGAAGCATGCCAGAGAATGAGCCCTAACCTCATATTTAAAGGCCCTTGGCTTGAAAAGCAGTTACAGTGAAAAGCCTTCAAAACTCAAAAGCTTCGAGTCCAAAAGCAAAGCCAAAAGCTGCCAGCGTAATTTACGGAAATCCGTACAACTTGCCACGTCATCACCGCCAGCGTGAAAAGCGGAAGCAGTTCTGCCACGTCATCAACCAGCGTGATTTTCGGAAATCTACCACGTCATCAGCCTGCTTCGCAAGTTCTTGTGTGTGTGTGTGTGAGCCCTGCTTTATTTCCTGCTGCTCTGCCTCTTCACTTAGGATTTAGGCCCCTCGGCCCACATCTGCAAGTTGGCTCCCTTCTTCAGGGCTTTGACATGTCATCAGTTTGTGACAGGGAACATCAAGTTTAGGGTCATAGTCACACGAAACGGCGTTTCGCAGGGGGGAAACGGGAACAGAGTTTCCCCACTGTTTCGGACCGATCGAAACGGTGTTTCGCAATGTCATTTTTTTTTTGGGTTCAATCCGGGGTAGTGAAGACCAATTTGTGTCAGATGAGCTAGACAAGGGATTTCAAGAGTATGTGGCAAAGTACATGCACGCTGACGTAGCGATGGCAAGAAGAATAGAAGATGATTTGCTGGTCTTTCGGAATCAAAGTAGTCATTTTGGTCGAGCCACTGCAAAGCTTCGGGACACAGCTCTAGCCTGTCTCATGGTGGGAGAAGTATGGGAATTGTGCACCTACTTTAGTAAATACACTTCCTTAATCTCCCACAATACATTGTAGTGCAACTTGCGGCTTATTAAGCAGATAGCGCAGGGCATGGTGATCCATAATAATTGTGAAGTGCACCCCTAATAAATAGTGACGAAATTTTTGTAGAGCATATACAATAGCCAAACCTTCCCTTTCTGTCGTACTATAGTTGCGCTCTGCTTTGGTGAGCAATCAACTTGCAAAGTGAGCAGGCCGCCGATCCAGGTTGAACTCCTTGCTAGGTTGAGTCAGCACAACACCCACAACCAGTTGGTTGGCATCCATATGCACATGGAATGGGAGGGACCAATCGGGGGCAACTAGAATAGGTGCTTCAGTTAGATGTTTTTTGAGGTATGCAAATGCTTCAGCTTTGGGCTTTGACCATTGAAAAGGTACAGTAGCACTGGTGAGCCGGGTCAATGTTTGGGCTACCTATGCATACATCCGGATGAACCTGCGATGATAGCCCATGTGATCCGTGAGCAAAGGACAAAAGATGAGATATACTGTGCGATTGAAAGAAGGCGGAGCATTTTTCAATCCAAAAGACATTCGAGTGTAAATGAAAATACCCTAGGGAGTCACAAAAGCCGTTTTCAGTTGATCTCCCGGATGAATGCCCAGTTGATTATAGCCACTGAACCCATCCATGAAATTGTAAAGTACATGCCCGGCCACATCTTGGAGCACACGCTCAGTGAAGGGTGTGGGTTAATCATCTGGGATAGTGACCTTGTTGAGGGCGCGATAGTTGACGTATACGCTGATTTTATTGGATTGCTTCTTAGGCGCTATGACCATGGGTGATAGCCACTCAGAGTGCTCCACTAGGACAATGATTCCTGCTTCTTGTTGGAGCAGGGGAAGAAGAGGTTGGATCAGAAGGCAAGGGTTGAATAGAGACCACAGAGCATGGTAGCGATGTGGTAGCCCCCAACCACTGCAGGAGATCTTCATCAGACCCTTCAGGTGGGGTAGGCTGTTGCAGTTGGGGTTCAACTCCACTAACAAAGAACTATGATGAACCATTGGATCCATACCTCCTTCAAGTCGAATTGGTTGCATTAGGGAGCCACGAGTATGGATCCACATGGCGTCGGTTCCACAATTGTGAAGTGCTTTAGTGTACCGCAGCTAGTGTCACAAGACGGGCACCACGTGCCAATAGAAAAGAACAGACTGAACAGACTTTTAACACTTCAATAACAACTGAACTGAAAGAGAGAGACGACACGCTGGCTCCATTCTTTAGGCTTTGACACGTCAGCAGTTTGTGACATCTCCCCTTCTTGAAAGAGAGTATCGTCCGCGATTATAGCATATGTCACAAAGTGATGACGTGGCTGTCCGAGAGCAGAAACCCTAACCCTAATTTCTGCCAAACCCTGACTGCTTCTGAAACCCTAATTCTGGCGGCAGAAAATGACACGTGGCAGCAGTACGGACACGTGACAGCTTTTGGGCAACGTTATTTTCCTTAAAAGCAGCAAGAGAGAGAAGCTTTTCTGTTTTGAGTTAAGCTTGAGAGAGGAAAAAAAGAGCCTTTGCTTTATTTTTAGGCTTTTGATTCTAAGCTTTTGGGGCTCTGCTTTTGGCATCCCTTGTAAATAAATACGTGGTTTGGGCTCCCACTCTGCAGAGCATCTGGACGCAGAGTCTGAGAGTGAGACCCCACTGCACTCTTGTACTTTGAACATAGATTAATACAAAAAGAAATACCGAAAGGGGCGCGAGTCTTTGGGGCCAATAACTCTAGGCACGGAACTCCGCCGGGCCAGTGTAAATCTATTGTGAACTGTGAACTGTTTTGAAGTGGTTATTTGGTATTGTTGCGATAGATTCCTGACTTGGAGTGTCCAAGTCTATTACAGTGGTATCAGAGCACGGGCGATTTCTCTGCTACGGGAAATCCGATCCCAAATTTTTTTTCCGCGGCACCTATGGCTTCAGGCAGGGATCAGTCGACTCCCTCTGCATCCGGAGATGCGAGCAGGGATCACAACGAAGATTCCGGCAAGGAGTATGGCCCGCCTCGGCCTACTCAGGCGGAACGTCAAGAGATGGAGCGTCGCGAATTGATCGGCGATGCAACAAAAATGATGCTCAATTTTGCTAAGGACCCAAAATTTGCAAAATATATGAGCGAGACTTCTTTTCAGGAAGTGCATGAGCAATGGCAAAGAACCACAACACCACCCCCGAAACCCACTCTCAAGAAACCTTCTCCTCACAAGAAATATTCAAAGAAGGAATTAGAAGAGGTGGTTGATGCACGGATTGCTCAGCTTTTTGACGCGCAAAACAAAGGTAAGAAGCACGGCAAAAAGCAGAAGAAAGGCACTGACTTCCTGGGATATTTGGGTCGTCAGTCGACATTTGATAAGGCAAAGAAACAGAAGAAGCGTGTTCGATTTGATGAAGTACCCAGTTCTTCTTCTTCTTCTTCTTCTTCTTCTGACAGTTCTTCTAGCTCATCTGACTCGAGCGAAGAAGACCGCAAAGGCAAAAAGCGAAGCAAGGAACAACGCTTCGGGAAGGGCAAGAAAAAGACAAAGAAGTCTAAATCTCGCCCAGTGAGTGACAGTTCTACAGAGGACTCGTCTACAGACAGTTCAGACTCTGACGATGGCAACTTTTATGCAAACAAGAAGAATTTTTATAAAGCCAACCAATATGACTTTTTGGAAAATAAAAGCAAGAAGGTCCGAGAGTTTAAGGAAGGTGGACAGTCAGTTAAATTTGACACGTTTTCGGGATATAGAGATGCTTCGAAGGATTTGTCTTTTATACAGCAGTTTGACATCGCTTTCGCGGGAGGACGCTACTCAGAGCACTCTAAGATTCGGAGAGCTCCCTCTTACTTAAAGGGGAATGCTCGAACTTGGTGGTCCACGCTTCTTTTAAACAAGACTGCGCCAGTTAAATGGCTGAAATTTAAGAAGCTTTTTATTTCTTCTTGGCTGATTCAAGAGTATGAACGCGATATACGAGTTGCTTGGAACCATCTTCGGATGACCAAGAAAGATACAGTGGACGCTTATTGCGAGAGATTCTGGAGCTCTTTTCTACCCGCCTCTTCATTCAAGAAGATCTCGTTCAAAGAACAAATTGAGCGGTTTACCTTGGGTCTACCTACAGAGATTCGAGATCACTGCTTGGAACAGAAGTCAGCTTCTATTCAAGAGTTCATGAGTCATGCGAAACGGGGTTTTGCCATTCACTCTCGTAGTCTGACCTACCCAACAGATGAGGTCATGACACAACGAGCCGAACATACTTCAGCGAATGAAAGTAGAAAGAGAAAGAGCAACCCAGAAAAGAAGGATGCACGACCCAAGCTTACTCCTCACGAGAGAGCTCGCTTCGTCAGGGAGGGGAAGTGCTTTGGATGCGGGGAACATGGACATATCTCCGCGAAGTGCCCTAAAAAGGCACAGAAAGAACAGAATGACAAGGACGACGAAAGGCCTGAGAGTTCGAGAGTAGCTGAGGAACGTGGAAGAAAAGGCAAGATGAAAACAGGACTGGTTCCAGATTGTGTGGGTAGCGATCCCAACACCATGGATGAGAGTACAAAACTTTGTTGAGCTTGGGGCAAAGTGAAAGACCAAAAGGCCCTGATCTTCTTTGATGTAGGAGCCAAGGCCAACTTCATTTCACCGGAATTGGCGGCGCGGCTCGAGATCACTCCTGATCGGATGGGACCACTTGCGGAGGCAGTTCTAGCGGCACCTGGCAGAAACGTAGCCATTACACCTGTCATTGGCAAACTTCGGTTGCATTGTCAGGGGTATTTGGGGCATGAGGACTTTCACATAATGCCTTTGGAAGGTTATGATGTTCTCTAAGGAATTCCCTGGTACCACAAGAACAACGCCGTGGTCGACTATCGGGCGAGGAAAGCGACATTGACTACAGAGAAGGGAGGGCAGAACCATTGTACTTGACATTAAACTGAAGGGCGAGTCTATCCCTATTGTATCAGCTTCGGTCATTTCTAAATTAATGAAATCCAGTCTGTTTGTTTACTCGATCTTTATGAAAGAATTGAGTGATGAGGATAGGACAAATATGTCTAAACTTGATAAAGAACGCCAAGATTTTCTCCACTCTCACGCCGATTGCTTCTCAGAGGGCCTACCAGGCGAGTTACCACCTGCTCGTCCTGAAGATCATACCATTGATTTGATACCTGGAAGCACACCACCGAACCGGCAACCTTACCGTGTGAGCCGAGTACAGAATGAAGAGATTATGAACCAAGTGAAAGACCTCTTGGAAAAGGGTCTTGTCCAACCTAGTACTTCACCGTATTGCTCTCCAGTGTTGTTGGTATTGAAGAAAGACGGATCTTGGAGAATGTGCATCGATTATAGAGCTCTCAACAAAATCACCATCAAGAACAAATTTCCGATTCCTAGGATCGATGATATACTCGACAGATTACAGGGATCCTCGTGCTTTAGCAGGATTGATTTGAAGAGTGGATATCATCAGATCAGAACCGCGCCGGGAGACGTCTACAAGACAGCTTTTCGGATGACTTTTGGGTTATTTGAGTTTTGGTGATGCCTTTTGGCTTAAGCAATGCTCCTGCGACATTTAACCAGATGATGGACAGGATTTTTCGAGAGTACATGCTACGTTCTTTGACGATATCATTGTTTTCTCCAAGAATGAGGCAGAACATAGAGATCATCTGCTTCACGTCTTTACCTCGAAGCTTTTGGTTTAGCATAGTCTACTCCAATGAAACCCAGAATTCAACTTGGCCGGAGATCTGGTGCAGTGGGATGCACAAGAGGGGAGTTACTCCGCTCCTTTGTCAACAGATGCCTCGATTTTGATACTAGAGTCACTGATGTCTCTTTGAGCTTCAGGATACTGAGAGATGACAGTATTCTGCTGTATGACTTTATGAAATGGAATTCCTGAATATGAAACTGATTTGTTCTTGACTTCTTTTTAAGTGCAGGCACTGATAGACGAAATGATTGCAGCATTTTGGTCTACTTGATCTCGAATAGACATGGTTGCAATAGGGGTTAGTCAATCGGACATCGATGAGGTCCCGACTGGATCTAGATGCGATTGCTAGCTACATTGCCGATAAATCATGGTCTAAGATCCGAATGAATGTTGAATGTCATGTGATGTCCTGTGATGTCGAGTGATGTCCTATGATGTCATGTGATGTGACTGTCGATTGGTACATGTGCTAGATCTGTGTTTTCTAGTGCGTAGGTACTAACAGTCAGTGTCTGCTAAGACGGTTTATGGCCTCTGTCTGTTTTGCAGGCGTAATCGAGGGCGATTACATTTCAAGAGTGGGTATGTCACAAAGTGATGATGTGGCTGTCCAAGAGTAGAAACCCTAACCCTAATTTCTGCCAAACCCTAACTGCTGCTGAAACCCTAACTACGGCTGAAACCCTAATTCTGGCGGCAGAAAATGACACGTGGCAGCAGTACGGACGCCCGGAAATCGCGCCGGAAATTACGGCGGATTCTGTGGCAGCTGACAGCTTTTGGGCGACGTTATTTTCCTTAAAAGCAGCAAGAGAGAGAGAGAGAGAAGCTTTTCTGTTTTGAGTCAAGCTTGAGAGAGAAAAAAAAGAGCCTTTGATTTACTTTTAGGCTTTTGATTCTAAGCTTTTGGGGCTCTGATTTTGGCATCCCTTGTAAATAAATACGTGGTTTGGGCTCCCACTCTACAAAGCATCTGGACGCAGAGTCTGAGAGTGAGACCCAGCCGCACTCTTGTACTTTGAACACAAAAAGAAATACCGAAAGGGGCACCAGTCTTTGGGGCCAATAACTCTAGGTACGTAACTCCGTCGGGCCAGTGTAAATCTATTGTTAACTGTGAACTGTTTTGAAGTGGTTATTTGGTGATGTCGCGGTAGATTCCTGACTTGGAGTGTCCAAGTCTGTTACAGCATATCTGCAAAACAACTCAAATAGCTCAAAAATTTTCGAGGGTCATTCCGAGGGGCAATCAATTTGCTCTTTTTTTTTGTTAAGGAGTTAGCTTCTCCTTTCGGCTCTTTTGATCAAGGAGTTAGCTTCTCCTTTTGTCCAGATTGGAACTCTTGATATCCTAGCGTAGTAAAATTAGCCATCACACCCAAATCGTACAGATTTTCCACGGGTGTCTTGATGCACTAAAATTACATACCCAAGCAATCTCATCCAATTAGGAATATTCAGTGGTTGGCACATCACAATGCAACACAAATGCTCACATATGCATGTTACAAGACATAGAAACATAAAGCGGCCGATGAACACTCCCCCCGCAAATAACCATCCAGGTCTAGGCCATGAGCTGTTCAACGACTCCCTCATCACTCCTCCCGCAAATAACCTAAAAAGGTCCAGGCCATGAGATATAGAGGCCTTTTACAACCAAACGCCCCCCAGACCACAGCCTGCGTCGTTTGGAGGTGTTGAGAGTAACCACTACTCAGACTTGTTAATACTCCCCCCGTAAATAACCATGCAGGTCCGGGCCATGAGTAACAACAACAATACTCCCCCCGTAAAATAACCACAAGGGTCCGGGCCATGAGTATGAACAAGCATTCTCAAACATCATTTCTCACCCTCCACCCGGGAGTAATAATCACCAATCATTGAAACCAGTATTAGAACCAGAGTCAAACATTTCAAATCGGCACTAAGACAGATTTAAAACAGATACCATCCATTTCAAACAAATTTCAAACCATACTTTCTCAAACAAAGTTCAAAGTATCTACTATAAAACAACTAGAAAGTTCATTCAGGGTTTTGTTCGGACAACCGAACTTTGAGGACGATTGGCTTGTCCTTCTGCATCACGGTGATGGTTCGGTTCCGAACCTGGAGAGTCGCATCATTCTTGTCATGCCAAGGCATGCCTAATAGATCATCACAATTGCCCAACTTCATAATGTGGAAATCGGCTTTTCCATGATAATCTTGTGAAAGAGCACCAATGAGTGGTACCACTTTTTGAGTTTTCCTTGTGGCTAGCTCAGCTTCAATTTCTCCACCCTCTGCATCATAATCAAAGTGCACATGCTTTAAGAATCCTGGATGGATGAAGTTCTCTGTAGCTCCGGGGTCAAAGAAAATAAGGGCTTTGAAACCATTGACTTTGCCATATGCTCGACACAATTCATTTGTACTTTCAAGGCGTATGCCATAGATGTCAGGTACTAATCCAATAGCCGGTTTAGCTCGTTTGGCTGGAGATTGTCTTTTCTGTCGATCGTCGACGCAGGAGTTGGCTCCGCGGGTCTGTCAGTGCGTTGGGGACAACCAAAATAGTTATGTCCTGTTTGAAAGCATCCAAAACATCGGCCTTCTTGTAGTAAGGTGTCTCATTGTTGAGGTGTCAAACGAGGCCTTTGTGGTTGACTTTCACGAAACTCTCGAGAATTTGTTCTTTGTTGGCGAGAGTTGTGGTTAGTGGCCGGAGATTCTTCTGTGGTAGACTCTAGCTTTCCCTTCATCAGTTTGTAGCCAACTGCGGCATGGTCCATAAGTTCTTGCATGGTGGAGACTTGCTAGGATAGACAATATTCTTGCAATGGTGATGGTAGCCCAATGGTGTATCGCTCGCATTGGGCCTCCAAGGGAACAGATCTAAAGAAGGACACCGGAAGGTACACGTCGAGAAACCTTTGGTTATATTCGTCCATGGTTTCGGTGGCAAGCATTTTCAAGTTGCCCCACTCTGCCAAAATACGGACTTCAAACATAGAAGTCATGTAACTACGTGCAAAAACTGTCTTGAAAGCTTGCCAGGTTCTTGGAGCATGCGGTTGTGTCGTGATTGAACTCCACCATTGCATAGCATTATCTTTAAGAAATCCCGCTGCCCAAGAAATCTTGGATTCTTCTATATAGTTCCCTAAAGCATAGATGTTGTCGAATTGCTTTAGAAACTGCACTGCTTTCTTGCGATCTTTCACCCCAGAAAAAGTGAAAAATTTGACTGTCGTGCCGCCATCTTTGAAATCTTTAGGTTGGTTAGGCGCATATCCCGAGTATGGATAATAAGGGTATTCATATGGGCTCCAACCATTGTAGCCTGGTGGCCGTGGTGGTGGTGGTGGGGGCAATGGCGGTGGAAAAGGCGGTTGCACTGGATCAGGGTTAGATGGCTGCACCATATTCCTGAAGACTCCCCCGATCGGAAAAGACGGCTGAGAAGTTTGCCAGTTGGAAGCTCTCGTACTTTCTGTTGCCGGAGGAGGAGGTACTACCTGGGGCATCAGAGGGGGTAACATGTAGTTCAAAAATTGTTGAAAACTTTGCAGCATCGGAAGATTCTGTTTAGGGGGCATGCGGTTTGGATGGCCATAGGGAGAAACCATATTGAATGCAGGAGCCAAGCCGTGTTGAAGTGTAGGAGCGAGGTTCTGCTGGAATTGCCACAGTCCCTTCAGATAGTAGCACTCCTTGTCATCATGGCCGGACTTCTCACAAAAGTGACAGTAAGCTCGAAGCGGGCATTCCTCAGGAGGATGCACAGGAGAACGGTAGGAGCTACACTAGATCATAGCCTTAAATTCCTGATGAGCCTTGAGCTCTTCCAGCTCCCGCTTGATCTGGTCCAAAGCTTCTTGATGCGGAGACTTCTCCTATCGAAGAGAAAATGATCTCTCCTCTTGAAGAGCGCGTTGTAACTTCAGGGCTTCGAGCTCCCTGTGTAAAGAGGACAAAAGGTCAGAGGGACTTTCCAAAAATACTGAGGCAGTCTCTACCTGAGGCGAGTCGGTGAACAGCTTCCTAGCCCCCTCTATCCTAGTAGTAACAACAACAAATTCTTCCAGAGTGGCTTCAGGTCGGAGACTCTCTCTGAGTTTTTGTTGAGAAGGCTTAGCAAGAGCCTTCTCTACCCATTTCTTGACCATGAATTCTCCTGGTTGTTGAGGAGGCTTTGCGACCAGAGACTTTGTCCTTGTCATGAGTTCTGCAAAAGTCTCATGCAGGTGCAACATGAGGTTTTCCAATTCATCCAAAATCTTTTCTTGGAAGTCCCCTGGTGTGAAAGCTTCACAAAACTGCTTTGTAACATAGCCCAAGTCGTAAAATGGTTTTCAGCAAACTGACAGTACCATTTATCTGCTAAGCCATCCAAGTTGGAGGGAAGAGCACTAGGTGAGCGTCTTCTCTGTTGAGCCCACAACCCCTGCAGAGGGAGACAAATCTCCTAGCATGGTCGTCTGCATCCTCTGTGGAGAGTCCTCTGAAAGTTGGAAACTTTATATTCACTCTAGCCAAGACGCTGGTGAGTTCCTCCATGGCTATCTTTTGTTCAAGAGCCTGCTGTAGCACAGGGGGTGAGAACTGGACTGGGGAAGGTGACCTGGGAGGTGAAGAACTGGTTGAGGGAGTGGAGGTAGCGGCGTGGGAAAGTAGGGGTAGCGGGGTTGGAGGACTTCTACTCGGCACGAAGGGTTGGCCCTTTCGATGGTAGTACTTCAGAGGACTCAGTAATGAACTTAGTCAATCTTTGGACTGCCTCGTATATGTGTCATGCAGTAATCAAAACCCCACCCAAGCTTTGGGCACTAAAACTTTTACTTAGCTGGTCCAGACTCTCTCCACTAGACCAATGTAAGTGACCTGGACAAGCGACTAGACCCGGGCGAGGGTCTAGACCAAGACGAGTGACTAAGCCAGGACGAGGGTCTAGAGGGACTTAGACCAAGACGAGCCAGGACGAGTGACTAGACTGACTAGACTAGCTGGTCTAGTATCGAGCTGGACAAACCAAGCTGGACTACTCTAGTCCAGACCAACACAGGCGAGAGCTTAAACGAGCTAGCTCCTCGACCTTTAGGCACAATGGAGTGAAACTTCAGGTGAGGTCCCACCGGGCGTGCCAAAGATGAGAGCACTTGTAGCGAGAATAATGTGTCGTGCTCTCTACTGTGGGTGCTCCTCAATGCAATGTGCATGAAATCTCACTCCAATAGAATGAAAACACTGCAGACGATGAATAATATGGCAACAAATAACTCAATAGAACAGCAGACTCAACAGTAGAACCTGAACAACATGGGACTCGACTAGCTCAAGTGGACCAGTACAGACTCTGGCATACTCTCTGCTCCAAGCCCAGAACTCACCGGTACAATGGGGGTGTCAAGGCTCAAGATGTGCATGGAGGGTGCTGTGTGTGACGTTGACGTAGACTGACTCGACGCTAGACTCAAAACTCATAAAACCATCTAGAACCGTATCTCAGACTGAAGCAAATGTGAGAATATATACAACCCCTAAAAGGGTAACCAATAGATAACATCAAATATCTCTGACTGTCCAGCTACACATATCCCTAAACTGTGGCGGAGAAGAACTGGCCACGGTGTTGTCCTAACCACCACTCCTGCCACGTGTCAAGTCCACCAAGTGTGAACCCACGACCAACTGTAACTGTCTTTCCGTATTGACACTATAGCCCAACTACACTAGTTCCCTGCGTAGAGAAGTGAAGGGCTCAGATGGACTTTCCAAGAGTATAGAGGCAGTCTCTACCTGAGGAGAGTCGTTGAATAGTTTTCTTGTTCCTTCTATCCTAGTAGCGGCATTGACAAACACCTCCAGAGTGGCTTCAGGTCGAAGACTCCCTCGAAGTTTTTTTTTTCCAAGAAAAGATCCTTCAATTAGTTAATAAAACTGCCCATAGGGCTACAAACCACCTCTACTAGAGAGGGCTACATCAAAAGCATGGGGAGACTCTGCCAATGAGTAAACAAAATATGTACAATGAGGCTAAATCACAAAATGGGAGGAGGAAAGAGCCACATAGGTGGCCGGTAGTGCCATCTCGGCGCACCCTGGACCATGGAGAAAAAAGGCCTTGCTCCCGCATGCGGTCGAAGCTGCCCTGAAGTCTCTCAAACTGACCCTTGAGAGTATGAATCAGCTCCAACCAAAAGTCACAAGCAGTCTCCACCGGTGGGACAGAGCGAGCCTCGAAGATGCGGAAAATGAACCAGAGTGTCAGACCACAGACGAGCTCCCAACACATCTCTGTCTCATTGCACCACTCCTGGGGGTGTAAGCTCTATGGCAGCTGAAGTGTAGGTCGACCCCTGTGGATCACTATCATCCTGCTGGTCAAGGCTAGCTCAAAAGGGAGCGCAAGGCCCGTGAGGGTGGACGAGGCTACAACACCCCAAGTGTATTGTCGTGTTGTGGAAAGAGCTGGCATCAGTGGAAGTACCCGAAGCCAAACCTGCTGTGCCATGGGGTAGTCCCATAGACAATGATGCAAACTCTCCAAAGCATGGTCACAAGCTGCATAGGTTGCTGACAAGCCACTATGTACTAGCCAACTCCCCATTGTTGTAGCTCTGTGTGCGACTAGCCACTGGAACGAAGTGACTCAGCTCGGCTGTCTAGAGTCCCACAACCGCTCCCAAAAACCTAACAAGAACTTTGCTATGAGACCCTCCTCCTGCCAATGAAGTGTTGCAGCAGGACGAGTCTCTCTCCGTGCTGCCAGTATGTGTCGTCCCAGTCGAACAGTGTATTGAAAGAAGGGAATCCCAAGGTGACCGGCTGGAGAGAAGGAATCTTTCCAAAACCACTCTCTAGAGTCCTAGTGCACTCGTGCTAGAGGGCAGCTCTCCCAAGCCCAAAGCCACCAGTGGCATGTCTCAAGATCTGCTGGGTCAAGATCTATGGCACAAGTCCTCCCATAGATGCCCACTACTCATATCCTTTGAAAACAACACTCTGCAACCTGTGGAGCCTCTACTGAGACTCTGTGTAGGCAACCCTCTCCCTCGATCTCAAAAAACATGGGGGTACGGACTTTGAGCAAGCACAAACTGCGATGAGGACCTCCAGTCGCGTGAAAGCCCCCATCCATCTAGGAGTTGCTATGTGTAGAGGGGTGAGCCACTTAGCTAGTAAAGCCTCTGTAACGTCCTGGCACATGCTCTGTACCTCTCTCATGCCTCGTAGCTGGATGCTCTCTGCCTCCTCAGGCAAACCTGAAAACTAAAGCCAATCGCCGAGAGTGTCGGCTGGCCATTTGCCATGGGACCGCAAGAAACATGAGGCCTACTTAGTACTACCAACCAGCTAGCCTCTTTGAGTGCAAACCATGGGGTTCCAAATAAGAGCCTGTCTGAAGCGCTCCTCCGTGCAAGAGGGTTGGTGCTGCTCCACGCCACTTCTCAGCTGCTCCAAAGACCGAAGCAGGCTCGCAGCAAACCGATCCTCAACCTCCTGCTCAGACCAACTCTGAGCATGTCTGTGAAGATCCACCTAATGGAAGGGCTCCAAGGGCCTCTTGCATGAGGGACTCGAGCTCGAAGTCGATGAAGCAACAACTCTTCGGCTCCTCCCCTCGAAGCAGTCTTCTGACAACAAACTTCCCAATAAGGGCACTGCTCTGTTGTGCTAGACTTCCTCCTAATGGACAGGAGGAGGGGAGTAATCTGCTGCTCAGGGAACAAGTCCAGGCCAACCTGACAACCCAAGTAGCGAACTGCAGTCCCTTGGGGGAATCCATCTAAAACCCTCACCTGGCGACCAATCAGGCGTAGGAGCATTGCCAACCCAGAAAGCTATTGTCTTTCTCCAGTTGATCAATGCCCCTGATGCACAACAAAACACCTCCAGAGCCTGCTCACACCTATGCAAATTGGCCTCCTGGCCCTCCAAGTACAAGGCTGAGTCGCTGAGAAGTCAAAAATTTGTTGATCACCTCAGCATAAAACAAAAAGAGGAAGGGGGCTAGAGGGCAACCTTGTTTGACTAAACGCGTGAGCATGAAGCATTCCCCTCTTCCCCTTGCCAAGAGCACCTCTCTCCTGGTTGCTGGGGAAGCTTGGCAACCAGAGACTTTGTTCTTGTCATGAGTTTTGCAAAAGTCTCATTTGGCTGGAGCACTAGGTTTGCCAACTCATCCAAAACCTTCTCTTGGAAGCACATGGTCTGAAAGCTTCACAGAATTGTTGCCTTAGTGTTGCCAAAGTAGTAAAGTGGTTCTCAGCAAACTGATTGTACCATATATCGGCTAAGCTGTCCAAGGTTGACAGGAAGAGCATGAGGTAGGCATCTTCTCTGTTCAAACCACGAGGCCTGCAAAGGGAGACAAGTCTCCTGGCATGGTTGTCTGCATCCTCTGTGGAGAGTCCTTTGAAAGTCGGAAACTTTATATTCACCCTAGCCAGAACGCTAGTCAAGTCCTCCATGGCTGCCTGTTCGGGAGCCTATTGCTCAAGAGCTCGCTATAACACAGTGGGTGAGAGCTGTACCGGGGAAGGTGACCTAGGAGGTGAAGGATTGGTTGAGAGAGTGGAGGTAGATGTGTGGGAGGGTAGGGGTAACGGGGTTGGTGGACCTTTACTCGGCACGAAAGGTTGGCGTTTTCGATGGTAGTACTTCAGAGGGCTGAGTAGTGGGCTTTGACGATCTTTGGACTACATCGTATATGTCATGTAGTAACAACACCCAAGCTCTGAGTGTCGGGATCCTTGAACTTGCTGGGTAGTCTAGACCCACTTGTCTAGACCCGACTAGACTAGGCTAGACTCGGCTAGACGACTCCTTCTAGATGGGGACAAGTGACTAGATCACTCAGCTAGACCACGACGAAACTGTCACACATGTCTGCAACCATAAGTGAATATCAAGAAACCAAACTATGGCGAGAAAACCTGGGAGAAGTCTAGCAGAGTCTCCCTTGTAAACTAAGCAAAAAATTCAAGTACAATCTCTACCATAAACCATGCCAAACTGGCAACAAAGTGGGAGACAACTCGACCACAACACAATCATGAAACCCATGATCAGTCGCATCAAAACCGATGCTCACATATGCATAAAATCAACTCCACAATCTGCTATGTCGACAAGCATAGAATCTGGGACAAACAACTCAATTGAGCGTAAAGCACCTAACTAGCTCAAAACACATCCATAAGAGAAACTGCCTACAAAAATCTGCAGAAAAGCTGTGAAACCTATGATTGCCTATCTGTAGCCACACAAGCATACCTAATCCTCACTCCTACGAGAGTGGGTACAAGAACACTAAACTATGTCCAAGCTGACAAAACCTGGGGTATATCACTTGGTGATGTGGCATGTCCGTGCCCAACCGGCAGAGGAAGAACATAGGAGAGAGTAATTGGGGCTGAGGCATGCGCCTGGATCCACGGGCAGCAGCCCGCAAATCACGGCACAATTTGATGCGGGCTGTACGGACGCTGCTGAACCAATACTATGGATGGATGTTGTGATGTGGACAAATTTTACAGAGGAGCTTTTGGGCAACTAGTTATTGAATACCACTTGACTTTTGAGTGCTTCTGAGCACTACGTAAAGCACAGTAAGCTGTCTGCTTCTGGGGCCAGTGACTTTAGATATGAGGCCAAGATAAGCCATTAGCACTCTGATTTGACGAGTGGGCTCACACCGGCAATTTTTCCAGACAACTTGAGCAATACAATCAAGAAGTAGTGAAAGGGGCACCTAATTTAGGGGCCAATTCTTCTGAGTGTGGAACTCAATGCCTTATCTCTAGTGTTCTCTTTCAATTAAAGTTTGCTGCTTTCAGTCAGTTTGTGATGTTACTGCATTGTTTTACCACCCTGTCAAGTGACTTGCAGGTTTCACTATGATATAAATTGTCAGTTCTACCTCAAACTACTTCAGTTGCTTCTTCATCAAACTTATGAGGTTCCATTTCCTAGTGTGTCAAATAGCTTGAATGATGTAACCCTTACGCCTCCCTCTTGCCAAGCTAAGTGAAAAGCGAGCAAAGGCTGGACATGATGTGTGCATATTAATGCATGGATAAATGTGAGTATGAGTGCGTGAACGCGCAAGGGATGTAAAGGTGCAGATGCAGCTTGAAGCTACAACAAAGCAAAAGACTACGCAATTGATAAGCGTGTAGGAATGAGGCGTAGCAAAAAAGCATACGTGCGTAGGAAATGAGGATTACCAAAAAACATACGCTTGTTGTCCAAGGGGATACCGATTGATTGTTTGAATCAACAGACTCCTATAATTATATTAAGACTGTCAAAAAACCTAACTAAGGCACAGAATCATTTTTCTCAACAGCTTGTGTTGTTTTCCGTGTCCACAACATTAATTTTCCAACACCCAACAACAATTTAACTAACAAGCACCTATATCTGTCCTTCTGACACTTCTTAACAAAACTCTTTCTCCTCAGCCTTTAAGAGACAAGAATCATCCAAGGAAGGAAACCTGAGTTTAGTGGCTTTAAAGAATGAAGGCATAAGAAGAGCAAACAGAGTCCTCATAGTAGCTGAACTGCACAAATTTCATTTGTGTAAGGAGAAAAGGTCACATTACTACAAATTTATCACTTCGATCTTGATTTTTGAGGTGCAACCAATGCCGCTATCATTAAGTGTTTCTATTCTCAACTTTTCACATACTTCACATTTTTGTAGCTATGAAAAGATGATTCAAGATATTCTCACACAAGGAAGAGCATCCAGAACTCCTTGAGAAAATTAAAAATAGAGCTCAATCCAATCTTTCCTGGATCAAGAGGTATTGAAAGTTATTGTATCCCAACATTTAGTGTCGCATAGTTCTATTAAAAACGAACAATAACAGAGGAAAATCTCTCACTTGTGGATATGTTTTCACAAAATGCTCTCCAAGAAATATTGCAAACTCCTCCATTGAAATTATTGCGGTGCACTCCTTTGCTTTAACATAAACCTATAAACAAAACACATTTTGAAAAAAAATCCATCTCTTCACACGATTTATAAAATACTACTTGGTATGAGGAAAGAACACTTTATAGTCGAACCATTCAAAGCAGCTCAGACAAAAAAACTATAAAACTCAAAAAAATGTGCTCCAATTTAAGCCGAGTCGTATGCTCTAAACACAAAGACTAGTGGTTAGTATCGAAACCGGCAAGAAACACTATGCTAGCAATTTCCAGGCAACCTTTATGCATACATAAAAGACAAGCGACCGTTGAGAGTTCCAAGAAGGCTCATAACTTGCTTTAAGAGAGGCTTCAAAACAATAGAATCACACTGAGCATGCTTCATAAGGATAGTCATATCTGCCGAGACATGAATTGTATTGACCAGAGATTTTCCTTTATCCTTAGTAGAAGCAAGTTGTGCGAAATTCGATGATGTTTCCGCATTGGAATTTCTTCTCGAATTAAAGGATTTGGTTTCTTTGGACACTCATACCATCTATGGTCACCACCACAAATTGTACAATAATCCATCCTTCTTTGAAGTCGAAGAAGTATTTGAAGAAGAGCCTTGCTGAGTATTGAAATGCAGATCTTGAGGAAAATACGTCCTTTACCACGATCAAGTGGAACATTCGAGGGAGATTTGCTCGGAGATTGTCGATCTTGAAAGTAGAACCTTGAAGTTGAATAAGGCACCATTGCTTGTTGCTTGAACTGATGCTGACTTTGGCTAAAGCATTCTCTGTGATCACGCTGTGAAAATTGAGCATTGTTTGAAGATCAACTCTCTATCTCCATAGTTAATCTCTGAAACTCCGTGATGTACGTGGCCAAGGAGCCAGTCTGGCTTAGGCGGTGGGAGAGAACCGGGCATGGAAATCTCATTAGTAGGTTCAAACGCCTTGTGAATAGAGCGCTTGAATTTTTCCCAAGGTGTGAATTTGCCATTAGCAACGGGTCGTTGCCACCAAAGAAATGATGTGTATTTCAACAAAGAACCAACAAGTGCAACCTTTCTGCTCAGCAATTTGTGACAGTTGCCACAGAGCCAGATGATAAGGCATATAATTGCTGTTGACTTCTACCGTGAGTTGCTTTCAGCCATAGTCAGAGCGCAAGGATGCATATAGAGAGCTGGTGTGGGCATGGATGCCTTGCGTAGTTACTGAGGAGATGCACCAAAGACTTGAGAGCCCACTCGAGGCAAAGGAGCTTCAAGAGGCTCTTAGGGCACTCCCCCTTGGTAACTGCCCAAGGGAGGATGGTTTGACTCCCAGTTTCTTCTTAGAGTTGTGGGAGGTTCTTGGACAAGACTTTTGTAGTGTATCCCAACACATTTTGCACACTAGCATGAGTGAGGGTTTGATTTATCTTATCCTCAGGGGGGCTCCTTGGACGAGATTCAACAATAGCGACCCCTCAACATTCTCAAATCAGCCTGCAAATTCTAGCAAAGGCTTTTGAGTTTGAGAATTTAGTCGCTACTTGAGAGCATCATACATGAGACACAGACAGGTTTTCAAGGAGCAAAGCGTCCTTGAGAACATTTTCACCTTTTGGGAGGCGACTTCTCTTGCTCGTCTCCGAGCAGAGGATCTTGAGACTTGTGGTGGTGCTTCTCGACTTTGAGAAGGCTTCAAGAGGCTCTCGAGGCACTCCCCCATGGTACCTGTAATAGACTTGGACACTCCAAACCAAAGATCTAATGCAACACACACGAGAGAAACTAAAAGAACTGAACAAAACTCATAGAGAGACGACATGGCACGACGAAGTTCAACGCCTAGAAGTATTGGCCCCAGAGACTAGCGCCCCTTCTCGGTATTTCTTTATTATTATGCTTCCAAAGTTACAATGTTTGAGGGTCCGTGCTCTCTCTGCAAGCTAATTTGCCAGTCTAAAAGCATCTTGTCCCAAAAGCTAGCGCCCTGCTGGGCTGTCTATACGCAGTGCCTCGTCAGCATTTCAACGTGATTCGCGGAAGTCTGTACAGCCTACCACATCATCAACCGCTCACTCTTTTGGGTGTCCTGCTTTATTTTTAAAAGTTTTAGGCCCTTTGGCTGGGGTACCATAAGTTGGGAACACTTTATTGGCCCTTCTACCCTTTAGGCCATGCCACATCATCACTTTGTGACATACCTGTAATCGCCCTTGATTACGCCTGCAAGACAGTACAAAAACTAGTTTAGCAGACACTGACTCTAAGTACCAACGTACTAGACCACATATATCCAGCATTTGCAAAAAGACGAAAGTCAATTTCAAACAACACTGGCGAATAGTAAGGTGATGTACTGAGCTAAATGAGACCCCTCTCTAGAAGGTCTTTCACTTGGTTCATAATTTCATTGTTTTGGGTTCTGCTCACTCGATAAGGTGGCGGGTTCGGTGGCGTGCTTCCGGGAATCAAATCGATAGTGTGATCTTCAGGACGTTTGGGAGGCTATTACAGGATTGGACACTCCAAGCCAGAAATTAATAGCAACACACGAACAAAAAATCACTGAACTTTGAGAGAGAGAGAGAGAGAGAGAGAGAGAGTCGACCCGGCACGATCGAGTTCCGCAAGATTGGCGCCCCTTTTGGTATTTCTTTATTATTGATCACAACCAGGTACAACTCCCGAGGTTCTCTACTCTCTGACTCTACATCTGGATGCTCTGCAAAGTGAGGCCCCAAGGGCTCTTATAAACAGTACAAGGGATTCCCAAAAGCAGAGCCCCAAAAGCATCAAGTTCAAAAGGTGACTTATCATGGTGCTGATGACCTCGTGGCAGTCGTAAAGTGCATGCGTATGCTTGTTGATAACAGCTTTGCTAAGCACGTAATAAGCACCATTGAGAATAGCGGCCATAAGGCACGGGTTGGTGTTGTGATGGACTGCTGGAAGCTTTGCATGGTCGTCGATCCAGAATGGCACGAGGTAGAGTGCAAAGCCCAAAATGGTGACTATGATGGTGTGAAGGCTTTTCTTAAAATGTTTGGTAGTTGGTATCTTTGTCGTTAGTTGACTCGGTTGATTTGCATGACTCCCCCATCTACCCCAAGGAGCCCTTATTCTCTACAGTAGCTGGATTATCCCTTTGGTGTATTTGGAAAGTCAAATGCTTGCAAGGGACAATTGCATTTGTTTTTAAAGGGGCCGGGGGTGGTAATGTTATGAGTGCATGTGTGGGCATGGTCTAAAACTCTAACCCTAACAGTGTGTATATACATAACATGTTTACATTGGATGCATGGCTTGTGTTTCCTTTGGATTGCAAGTGTACACATAGCCATAGGATCATGCCTGACACTATTTCGCTAATTGATAGGTGTGGCTCGCTAACTTTATGGCAAACACATATAGGTAGGGTATTAATATACATGTAAAGCCTATGGAACAACACACAAACACATGAATGATATGGATCACAAGGAGGTAGCCACATTTGAACGTATTGGACCCATTGTATGAACTGTTTGTATAAGGAATGATCCACTTCATAACAATTAGACCCAATTGGATGGACATCTTGTATAAGATTAATGGACCCATTGTACAATGAGCGATGGCAGAACTAATTAAACCCAATTGGATGGACATCTTGTATTAGAGTAATGGACCCATTGTACAATAAGCGATGGCGGACCTAATAGGATGGACCCATGGTCAGTGGGCTATAGTCAACAATTATTATTAGGTAGTTAATACAATAAGCTTTAACTACTTTTGGGGCATCCCTTGTAAGAATAAATAGACCCTTGAGGCCTCACCCTGTAGAGCATCAGGATACGGATTCTGAGAGCAGGTCCCTCGGGTGTTGTACTTTGCTCAAGCATTAATATAAAAAGAAATACCAAAAGAGCCTTTTCTTAGCAAGCTTATTACTGGCAGCATTGAGAGCACTTGGAGAGGCACAAGCCTCCAGCTCATGGTAAGGATAGGTTATACAATGTCGAGCTAATGCTATGTGAACCTGTGTGTGACCTTTGATTACCACGAGCTATTATCTCCTGCTAGAAGCCCACTATGATTCTGAGGCTCGGTCTTCTACGGACAATGGGTCCATCCTATTAGGTCCACCATCCCTTATTGTACAATGGGTCCCATAACCCTTATACAAGATGTCCATCTTATTGTACAGAAAGTCCATTACCCTTATACAAGATGTCCATCCAATTAGGTCCACCATCGCTTATTGTACAATGGGTCCATTACCCTTATACAAGATGTCCATCCAATTGGGTCTAATTGTTATGAAATGGGTCATTGCTTATAAAAACCGTCCATACAATGGGTCCAATCGTTCAAATGTGGCTACCTCCTTGTGATCCATACCATTCGTGTGTTTGTCGTTCCATAGGCTTTGTATGTATATTGATACCCTACCTATATGTGTTTTGCCATAAAGTTATGTATACACACATTGTTAGGGTTAGAGTTTTAGACCATGCATGCCACACCTATCAATTAGTGAAATAGTGCCAAGCATGATCCTATGGCTATGTGCACACTTGCAATCCAAAGGAAACACAAGCCATGCATTCAATGTAAACATGTTATGTATACACACATTGTTAGGGTTAGAGTTTTAGACCATGCATGCCACAAATGCACTCATAACATTACCACCCCCCGCCAGGGTAACGGGGAACGGGAGGAACACAGGCCAAACGTTCCGGAACGGCGTTCCGGATGAGTCCGGTTCCCGAAACGAAGTCGAGAACGGAACACCGTTCTAAAATGAGGTGTAACCGGAACGGTGTTCCAAAACGGGGGGAACATGAGGCGGAACGGCAGAACGGGCAAAAGTAGGCATTTGAGAGAAAAAAAATAGGCTTTTGGGGGCAGATTTGGAGCTGTTTGGGGGACATATTTGGTACAGTTTGAGGACAGGTTTGGGGGTAGATTTGGGAACAGTTTTGGGGTTGTTTAGAAGTTTATTTGGGACTAAGCTGAATGGAGGTAATTCAAGCCTTAGTTTAGTCGACCATTCCGGCCCCCCCTTCTCCTCCCCGTTCCCATCCCATTCCGGACCCTCCTATTCCTGTTCCGGGTAACTATGCCCCTCGCCCCTCTAAAAACAAATGCAATTGTCCTGTGCAAGCATCTGAATTTCCAAAGACACCAAAGGGATAAGCCAACTACTATGGAGGATAAGGGCTCCCTGGGGTGGATGGTGGAGTCATGCAAAGCAACTGAGTCAACTAATGTAAGGTGCAGCGGAAGTGAATGTTGAACTTTGCTCAAGATGAGTGCTCCGAACTGTGCTCAAGGTTCCTTTTACTTATGGAAGGGAGAGCCTTCCGTTCCTTTAGTGAGAGTGCAATGAACACAAACAAAGTGGCGAACACTGTGAATGAAGGTGCTAAGACTGAGAGATAGAGAGAGAAGAATACGACACCAGGATGTTGTCAAACCCTCCTCCGAAGGCCCCACTCTCTATGGCGAGAGCAGTCTACTATTGATTGCACAAATCTCTACAATGCAATGGACTTGCCGACGATGTCGACGACAATGAGGACGACAACGAGACGGGCTGAAATCTGCGAATCTTGTATCTACTGAATTCTGACTCTATGTCGGTGACGACGGCGATGACGACGATGCTACGACGACGCGCTGAAAATGCAGATGCTGAAATCTGCGTTTTCCGGGCTGAATCTACAAACGCTGGCTGATCTGACCGTGCGGCGAGGATCTCCTGCTGCAGGAAGGTGAGATATGCAAGGTTTGGAACTTGCGGTACGGAATTTGACTGCTGCTGCAAATGCAAAACGCTGATGCAAGGGGTGTTCTACCACCGGGAATCTGCAAAAACACTAAGGGTTCTGCTGTCCCAAAAACGCTAGGGCTGAATCTGTGTCTCATGCAAAACGCTGGGGGATCTGTTGTGTCTGTTGTCGCCAGGCTGCTACAAATGCAGAACGCTGGGTTGAATCTGCACTTGAAGAAAACGTTGGGCTTGTTCTTGGCTGAAAATGCTAGGTGATCATGCCCGGGGGGTCTTGCCGAGAAGGTGCAATGTTGAACACACGGTTCCTGCTGCCTCTTCTGCCAGAAAGTGCTAGCGCTAGGTTTTCTTATATACTTGCTGAGTCAAATTGCCCTACCCAGTTTCCCAACAAAAGTCACTTAAAAATATTAAGTGAAAAATGGCTAAAATAGGGAAAATAGGTTTTCTGCTCTTTAAAATTCTCCTGATGGAATCTGATGGTAATGTTGATGATCATGCTGTGTGCAACCAGAGGATATGCATCTACTCTAAGTGTCTGGACATGCACGGTCTACGAACGGACTCACAAAAGTGCCAGAACACTTCCTAATCTAACTAAACTGAACCCATGTCATGAAGTAGCTTGTCCACGTACACATAGGGTTAGATGTGCACGTGACAACTAACCACAAAAATACCAACTACCAAACGTTTTAAGAAAAGCCTTCACAACATCATAGTCACCATTTTGGGCTTTGCACTCTACCTCGTGTGACAGGCCTTGGGGAACTGCTTAGGAGAACCCTCAGACAGCTGACGGTTGGTAGCAGGTGCTTGCCGTCGTCGTCAGGGGCGCGGCTCGCCCCACTGCTCCTCGTGGTGGCCGTCCCTCTGCAGCTCAGCAGCACTGGGTTCCGACTGGGAACCGTTTTGACCCCTTCAACAGGACCCTCCTGAGAAGGCCCCATCCACTTCAGTTCCTCCACCACTGCCTCCTCCTTCATCAGACGCTGCCGCTCCACCTCCCCCGCCTCCTCCCTCCCCCACCTCCACCTTCGCCTCCCGCCACTCCTCTCTCCCCGATGGGGCCCACAGCCTCATCTCCCGACCCCTCCTCCGCTCCTCCTCAGACGCAGGGTACTAGACACACTTCAGCTGCGAGGCGTTCTCTTGGTGGTGCTTTCGCTACGAGCCATGTGGCTCGAGAGGGACAGCCCCACCCGAGGCCACCTTTTTTGGTGTAGACTTCTCCCTTTGCAGCACTCCCTAGAGGTTTGACTAGCTTTGACATTCGCAGATGCTGGGACTTCTTCGACTACAGCTTCACTCGGTTTATGGGTGACTGACGAGGAGGAGGCTAGCTTTCAAGTCCACGTCCTCTTTCTTGCAGCTAGAGGCATTGAGGCTCTGGACACAGCGGTGGGTTTCTCCTTTCCGCTGTGTGGTAGGGATCTCATAGAGTGGACCCAGCACACAGTCCTTGACTAGCTCCAAATTCAGGCTACTGAGTTCTCACACCACACAGGGGACTTAGGGGTGATAGATCTAATACAGACACTTTGGCCTCTTGCCAAGTTCAGCGTGACGCCTCCGGATGCAACGGGTTGCAGGCACATTGTGGTGCACTTGTTTGCTGACACTCAGTGCCCTCCTTGTTATGTATTTGTGCATGAGGATTCTTGGACAGAGGATGTAGCCCTTCGGGCTACACACTTGGCTTGGGCCTGAGCGGGACAGTCATTTCTTTCGCGCTTGTCTAGAGGTCGTTCGGATGCGGATTACTCCCCATCCAAACCGGCCTCAAAGATAGCGAGGTTGGCTGCTACGGCAGCATCTGTTTTCTCTCACTGACTCCATGAGGATCATCTCATGGAATGTGCAGGGATTAGGAGGGCCCCAGTTCCAGTGTCAGAGGGGTCGGCTGCGTCAAGAGCTTCAGAGTTGCCTTGTGGGTGGTGAGATTGACATTCTTATGCTACAGCAGCATCATCTTTGTGAGAGCCACATTCGACGGTGTGGTCAGATTTTGCATGGTCGCTATGAGACGTTTTGGTCGGCTGCATTTGGACCTGGAGGCATCGAGGGTGGGGTATGTATGATTATTGCGGACTCTTTGCAGCAGTCCATTGTGGGCAGAGGGATTATTGTGCCAGGCAGGGCTCAGTGGATTACTATGCAAGTTCAGGGTTGCCTCATGGGCTCCCTGAACATCTACGTCCCCAATGTGGCGAGCGCACGTGCAGAGTTTTGGGCTCACATTGTAGAGTCTCTGCCACAGGCAGAGCAATGGTGCATTGGGGGTGACTTCAACATGTTGGAGGACCCCTCTGACAGGATTGGAGGTAGCCATACTACTGTGCATGGAGTTGAGTTGGCAGCTTGGGAGAGATTATGTATGACTGCGGGTTTCAGATGTGTGGCAGCATTCTGGTTTTGTGAGGCCACCTGACAGCCTGGCCTTCTCTCGTTCGGACTGTAGAGTGGAAGGAGTGAATCTATCTCGGATAGATCGCTTCTACACTAGTGACCACTTCTGTGACTTGGGTGGGTCGGTTTGCATTCTGCCTGGGACTTCTTTTTCGGACCATGCATGTTAGGTACAGCGGAAATGAAAGTTGAACTTTGCTCAAGATGAGTACTCCCAACTGTGCTCAAGGGTTCCTTTTACTTACGGAAGGGAGAGCCTTCCGTTCCTGTAGTGAGAGAGTGCAATGGACACAAACAAAGTGGTGAACACTGTGAATGAAGGTGCTGAGACTGAGAGATAGAGAGAGAAGAATACGACACCAGAATGTTGTCAAACCCTCCTCCGAAGGCCCCACTCTCTATGGCGAAAGCAGTCTACTTATGATTGCACAAATCTCTACAATGCTTGGACTTGCCGACGATGTCGACGACGATGAGGACGACGACGAGACGGCAGGCTGAAATCTGAAAACGCTAATGGCTGAAATCTGCAAATCTTGTATCTGCTGAATTCTGACTCTATGTCGGTGACGATGTCAATGACGACGATGCAACGACGACGCGCTGAAAACGCAGATGCTGAAGTCTGCTTATTTCGGGCTGAATCTGCAAACTTCGCTGGATCTGACTGTGCGGCGAGGATCTGCTGCGAGGTTTGAGACTTCTACTGCGATGTCTGACTGCTGAAAACTGAAAACGCTGGTGCTACTGCTAATTCTGTCACGATGGAATTGCAAAATGCCGAGGCTGATCTGCAAACCAAAAACGCTAGGGCTGAAAACTGTCCTTGCTGAGGAAATCTGCTAACGCTAGGGCTGATCTACTGTGTCTTGTCGTCGAGGCTGATCTGCCATGCAAAAACGCCAAGGCTGGTCTGTGGATGAAAACCGCTAGGTCCTTGCTGTGATGCAAAAACGCTAGGCTTGCTGGGGGTCTTGTTGAGAAGATGCATATTGAACCAAAGTTCCTGCTGCCTCTTCTACCAGAAAGTGCCAGCGCTAGGTTTACTTATATACTTGCTTGCTAAAATTGCCCTACCTAGTTCCCAACAAAAGTCACTTAAAAATAATGGGTGAAAAATGGCTAAAATAGGAAAATTAGGTTTAATGCACTGGAAAATGCTCCTGATGGATTCTGATGGTAATGCTGATAGATCATGATGTGTGCAACCAGAGGATATGCATCTACTCTAAGTGCCTGGACATGCACGGTCTGCGAACAGACTCACAAAGGTGCCAGATCACTTCCTAAGCTAGGCTAACTGACTGAACTGAACCCATGTCGTGAAGTAGCTTGTCCACGTACACATAGGGTTAGATGTGTCACGTGGCATCCCCTCCTTTTCAAAGTGAGGTACTGGTACCGAACTGTATGGCGTCGAGGGAGATCGCCATCAACGTCTGGAATCCTGGAAAGGACTCTTCGCCGGCCCACTTTGATGCGTGGGTCATGCGATACTTGAACTTCATAAAGGTCTGTAACGCTTGCTTCTTTGGGCCGCGCCGAAAGCGACAAAGTCTTATGTGGCTCCTTCGATGCTTCAACTTCGTCCATAGTCATGCGTCTACCTTCTTCAAGAATCTCCGAGGCTGAAAATTCCTGAAACCACTTCCAACACAAAAACATGAACATACCCATTCCATGTAAAGTGACTGGATCTATGCATGCAATGGAGATGAACATAGAGACGGAGTGCCAAACCGTTCATCAAACACACGCAAACAATGAGTCGAATCTTGACTTTCTGATCTAAATCAATCAATTGTGGCAAATCATGATGGAAATGCCGATGCTTGATGCTCAATTCTTCTTGTGCTCTTTCTGATACTGTGTCATGCCAAGGAAGAGACATGGAATGTGACTTCCTTGAATGCATACTTTTCAGCTTTTCATGAGAAATCCGCATACATCCGTGCTCATTCATGAGAGAATCGTGCTCAACGTACAATATGGCATGCCTATGAAAAGGGATCACATAAAGACATTGACTAAAATACAGGAAACAATCACGAATGAAACACTCGAACAATGCGTGTTGACTAATCATTCGAACACATAGTACTTCCTGTGGGGGTTCTCTAGACTGAGGCTCCAGAGCCAAGATCCGTTCTTTCTAAGCGGTTTCTGTAGACCTCAACTCGAGAGCCAAGATCGGTTCTTCGTGATTGATCGTCTCTACAATAAGGTTAGCTTCACTAGAGAAAGTATCAACTAACACATCATTCTCGTGAACAATCGCATCATCTTCATGCAATTCATCATGCTTGTCATTATCATTCAAATCATCATGCTTATCATTGTCATTCAAATCATCATGCTTATCATACTCATGCAAATCATGTGTGTCATGCTTGGGAGAAGAAGAGACGAAGAGAGTCTCCTTTTCCCGTATCTCTTGCATATGTGCCTGCACTTGAGAAAAGAGTCGCAACATCTCTTTCATGTGTTGGTCGCTCAGCGCTTTTCTTGCTTTGTTCTTGCGATCAAATTCTGCTTCTCTTTCTTCGCGCTCATGATTTCGGCTTTTCTTACTTTGGCTTCCAAGCGTGCTTGCTCGCGCTCACGCGCTATGGTTGCCATTCTTTCTTCGCTTTCACGTGCTATGGCTGCCATCCTTTCTTCGGCCGCTTCGCGCGCTTGCTCACGCTCACGCTCAATAGCTGCCTTTCTTTCGTTGGCCGCTTTGCGCGCTTGCTCACGCTCACGCTCCAAGTCGGCCTTTCTTTCTTCACGTTCTAACTTCCTTGCTTCGCGTTCTAACTTCCTGTCCATAAACATCCGGTCCAAAGCCTCCATAGGAGTTAGTGCAATCCTTGATGTAGATAGGGAAGAGGGAGGGTCAGAAAAACCTCCTGGTGGGCAAAACTCTTCTTCACCACTCCCAGGCTCACCACCTCCATGCGAAGTATCCATTCCGCTTCGGGTGATGACCATCCACTGAAGTCTTGGGTTCTGAAGTTCACGAGGAACTTGGGTTCTTGTGGGTCTTGGGTTCTTGGGTTCTTGAGGTTCTTGAGTTCTTAAGGTTCTTGAGGTTCTTGAGGGTCTTGAGGTTCTTGAGGTTCTTCTTTCGCTTGCAATCTGTGTTAGAGAAGGATCTTCTCTTCACCCGAGTTCTTCTCTTTTCCGCGGGCGCACCCCTTGGCGGCCTTGCGCTCACACCAAGGTTGCTTTTTCCCACCTCACGTATATTGGTCGGCTGCTAAATGCACAGTCTGCTTTCAATGAGTGAAAAGAAAGAGGCACAAGGGTTCAGCGCTCGCTACTGCTGCTCGCCCCCCCCCCCCCCCCCCCCCCCCCCCCCTTGCTGCCTCCCGTCCCCTGCCTGCCCTTGCGCACATCAGCCCAGCCCAGCCCGCCCCGCCTTCCCTTGCGCGCAGCAGCCCGCTGCCCTCACCTCGCGCTGCCCCCAGCCTGTCTGCTGCCCCCTTCTCGCACCGCCATCCCCCTCCCCCCCGCTCGCTGCCCCTTGAATTCTCGCTCACTGCCTTATCCTTTCTCCCCCCCCCCCGTCTTCGTCATTCCCGAAGGTTCCTGCACTTGGCTCTGCAACACTGTTTCTTCGGGCAGTGCTCGGCATGCTCGGTTGCAGAGTCTCTTCACCGTCCGCTTCTTCGCCACAGCAGTAGACACAGATGGAGGCTCCAGCTCCGCCACAGAGGGACTCATCCGAAGCCCCCTCGCCCGACCCCGCTGAGCCCACCATTCGACTTGCTCTATCGCCGACAGAGCAAGCGAGCCTAGCCGCTGAGGTTGAGCATTTGCAGGCGACTTCGGTCATCTACAAAATTCTCGGCACCAGTCCTAGCAGAGGAGGGCTAGGAGACCTCCAGGCCCGCCTTCTCGCAGAGGTGGGCAAGATCTTGGATGTCCAGATTCTCGGACGGGGGTACTACCAGATCGAGTTCGAGACCTCCGAGATGGCTTCCAAGGTCATAGCTATGAGTCCACTGGCCATCCGAGCATCACGCGCCCACTTTCGACAGTGGCGACATGGTTTTGACCCGACTTCGGATGTGCTAGTAGAGGAGGCAGACATCCCCATCTCAGTCTGCTTTCCGGGTTTACGGAGGGAGTACCTACCACTTCTCTCCAGGATTGGCTCCGCCATCGGGACTGTCCTGGAGTCACCTCGTATGGCAGCATCAGTAGCTGCCAAGGCAGCTGGCATCCCCTCAGTTTGAGTTTTGGTTAGAGATACCCACACGATCCCGAAGGTCATCCTTTTGCCTCGGGTGAGTGGGGGTTGGTTTAGACAGAGTGTGGAGTACTCGGGTCTCCCGAACCAGTGCTTCATTTGCAGACAAATGGGCCACCTAGCGAAGGCCTGTCCACGGAGGAGGCCACGACCTGCACCTCAGCCTCAGCCTCAGCCTCAGCCTCAGCCCCAGCCTACCAAGGCTGGGCCACAGCCAGCGGCACAGCGCACAAATTCAGAGCCACCCTCCGAGCCTGGGGCTCCAGCGGAAGAGGGGTGGCAGCAGGCCCGTGGCCATCGACGCCAGGGGCCACAGCGACAGCCTGGCATTCAGAGTGGCCCTCAGATGCCTACTCAGCAGCAGTGGGTTCCCACGGGGAACCGCTTCGGTCCTCTTGAGCAGGAGGAGCCCCCTAAGCCAGCCTCCACCTCCACTTCACCCTCGCCAGCCGCCCCCCCTTCAGAGTTCCCCTCCTCCTCCTCCTCATCCTCCCCCTCGCCCTCTGCTCCCGTCCACTCCCCACCTCGCCCCTATATCTCTGTCGCCCCACCCCGCTTTTCCTCCCCTTCGCCCCCCCCTCCTGCTCCAGTTCCACAGTCGACTCAAGAGACTGGTCCCTCGCCGGCGGCTAGGAGATCTCTTGGCAACGCCTTTGCCACGAGTCGCCTAGCGAGAGAGGGTCAACCCTTCTTGCGGCCCCCTATGCAGATTCAGACATCTTCCCTTGCAGCTATCCCTCCTGGTCTGACGAGCATTGACCTCCGACGCCGCTGGGATTTCTTCGACTACGGGTTCACTCGCTTTCTCGGCGATTCCGCAAAAGACCACGAGGCAGCCTGCTTCAGGGTCCATGCTTTGTTCCTCGCCGCTAGGGGGACAGAGGCCTTGGACTCAGCAGTTGGTTTCTCCTTCCCCCTCTGTGGTAGGACCGAGACAGAGTGGTCCCTCGACTCAGTGGTGGGATGGTTGCATACAGAGGTTCTCGAGTTCTCTCGCCACATGGGAGAACTTGGAGTTACAGATTTGCTGCAGACTTTGTGGCCACTGGCCAAGTTTGCGGTGACACCCCAGACTCAGCAGGATGTAGGCACATTGTGGTGTACTTTTTTGCTGATACGCAGTGTTTGCCTTGCTATGTATACATTCATGAGAACTCCTGGACAGAGGAGGTTGCTTTACGCACGGCTCGCTCTGCTTAGGCTTGGGCTAGGCACTCACTGCAGTCTCGCCTATCTAGAGGACGCTCGGATGCGGATTACTCCCCATCCAAGCCAACCTCGAAGATAGCCCGTCTTGCTGCTGCGGCAGCATCTGTGATCTCTCGCTCCCCATGAGGATCGTCTCGTGGAACGTGCAGGGACTAGGTGGGCCCCAGTTTCAGCGACAGCGGGGCCGATTGCGTCAGGAGCTTCAACGTTGCCTTGTGGGAGGAGAGATTGATCTCCTTATGCTTCAGGAGCACCATCTGTCTGAGAGCCGCATTCGGCGATGTGGTCAGATTTTGCATGGACGATATGATACCTTTTGGTCAGCTGCTTTTGGACCTGGAGGCATCCAGGGTGGGGTATGTATAACTATTGCGGACTCATTGCAGCAAGCCATTGTGGGCAGAGGGATTATTGTGCCAGGCAGGGCTCAGTGGATTACTATGCAGGTTCAGGGTGGCCTTGTGGGCTTCCTGAACATCTATGCGCCCAATGTGGCGAGTGCTCGTGCAGAGTTTTGGTCACAGATTGTTGAGTCTTTGCCACAGGCTGACCATTGGTGTGTAGGAGGGGACTTCAACATGTTGGAGGACCCTTCTGACAGGATTGGAGGCAGCCATGCTACTGTGCATGGAGTCGAGTTAGCAGCTTGGGAGAGGTTGTGTATGACTTTGAGGGTCTCGGATACATGGCAGCACTCTGGCTTTGTGAGGCCTCCAGAGAGTCTTGCCTTCTCTAGATCGGACCGCAGAGTGGGAGGAGTGAATCTATCGCGGATAGATCGCTTCTACACTAGTGACCACTTCAGT
This sequence comes from Adiantum capillus-veneris, assembly GCF_014529385.1. Classification (NCBI taxonomy): domain Eukaryota; kingdom Viridiplantae; phylum Streptophyta; class Polypodiopsida; order Polypodiales; family Pteridaceae; genus Adiantum; species Adiantum capillus-veneris. The sequence goes on from NC_140945.1 coordinate 122,607,129, forward strand.
GACTTGGGGGGATCAGTGGGCATCCTGGCAGGGACATCCTTCTCAGACCATGCACCAGTGATCCTCACAGTGGCAGACAGGCAGAGGAGTGGGAGCACGACGCTTCGCATCCCATAGCGGGTCTTGTTGGACTCGGCACTCAGAGAGAGGGTAGAGGCTCTCTGGACAGAGGGCATGGACAGCCAGGCTCTACCTGCAGACAGAGTGGCCTTAGGCCTAGCTCAGCTTAGCCACTTTTTTCTCTAGGAGTCTCTAGCTCGACAGGCTGCAGCGAGAGAGGAGGAGCAACGTCTCAGACGAGGCATTGCTGCACTACAGAGGATGCAAGAGCAGCATCCAGACAGTCCATGGTTGGAGGAGCAGTTACAGCAGGCTCGACAGGAGCTTGCTTGCACAAAGGAGAGGCGTCATGAGTTTGCCTTTCACCGACAGGCATCTCAGTGGACTCAGGTGGGTGACAGAGTGACAGGTGCTTTTTTTGAGACAGTGGGACCTCGGCACTCGCATGCCAAGGTCAATCAGTTGAGGAGACCCGATGGGTTAGTTGTTTGTGAGCCCGAGGATATGCGTGCAGTTGCTACTGACTTTTACCATGAGTTACTCTCGGCTGAGCCCCAGTCAGAGCGGCAAGATGCATGCAGGGAGCAGGTTTGGGCACAGATGCCTTGTCTTGTGACTGAGGAGATGCGCCAGAGGCTAGAGATGCCTCTTCAGCTTGAGGAGCTGCACACGGCTCTTAGGGCCCTCCCTCGTGGTAGCTGTCTAGGTGAGGATTGGCTGACTCCCAGCTTCTTCTTGGAGTACTGGGACCTGCTTGGCCCAGATCTTTGTAGTGCCTTTCAGTACATTCTGCACACAGGAGTGATGCCGGATAGCATGAGTGAGGGCCTGATTTACCTCATTCCAAAGGAGGGTGGCTCCTTGGATGAGATTCGACAGTGGCGCCCCATCACCATCCTCAACTCAGCCTACAAAATTCTTGCCAAGGCTCTGAGTTTGAGGATTCAGCCACTTTTGGAGAGCCTTATACATGGGACTCATACAGGTTTTGTCAAGGAACGCAGTATCCTTGACAACATCTTCACTTTCTGGGAGGCTTCTGCCCTGGCACGGCCCCGTGGGGAGGACCTTGTGATTCTTCTTCTCGATTTTGAGAAGGCATACGACAGAGTTGACTGGGACTTTCTAGAGGGCACTCTACGCAGGATGGGCTTCTCAGATGCTTGGATCAGAGGGGTGTCAGCTTTGTACAGACAGGCTCACAGTCAGGTGCTTTTGGCAGGAGGTAGAGGTGAGCGCTTCATGCTCACACGATCGGTCAGACAGGGTTGTCCTCTTGCCCCCTTTCTCTTTCTGTTCTATGCGGAGGCGATGAGCAGATTTTTGGTGTCACAGCAGGTTGGTCTGAGGGGCTTAGCACTCCCTATACAGGGAGATGAGCTTCTGGACACTGAGTTTGCAGACGACTCAGCCTTGTACTTAGAGGGCCAGGAGGCCAATCTACACAAATGTGAGCAGGCTTTGGAGACCTTCTGTTGTGCATCGGGCGCACTGATCAACTGGAGAAAGACAGTGGCTTTCTCGGTTGGCAGTGCTCCTGTGCCAGATTGGATGCCAGGAGAGGGTTTCAGGTGGATTCCTCCAGGGACTGCAGTTCGGTACTTGGGTTGTCAGGTTGGTTTGGACTTGTCCCCCAAGCAGCAGATTGCTCCTCTTCTCCTGTCCATCAGGAGAAAGCTCTTACATTGGAGCTCAGCACGACTTTCACTGGCTGGTAGAGTAGTAGTTGCCAACCAGGTGTTGTTGGCGACTATATGGTACATCACTTCTTGCTGGATCTTCTCGAGTTCTTGTATCAGCCAGGTAGAGAGGCTGATCAGGAACTTCCTTTGGTCAAGTCGTGACACTCAGATTGCCCGAGCCAAGGTGGCTTGGTCGGTCATCACACTTCCTTGTTCTCAGGGAGGGCTTGGGATCATTGATCCAGCACAGCAGAGCAGAGCCCGTCTTGGGAAGTTCGTCGTCAGAGGACTTCTTCTAGGCGAGGAGCCCTGGAAGGAGTTCTTGCTGCAGAGGCTTCGTGCCAGGGTCCCTCAGTCAGGAGGCCCTTGGCAACCTTCGACCAGATAGATCTTTACAGAGTTGCGCCGAGTTGGTTTGAGCAGGAGACTGGAGGACCGCTTCGCTGTGAGTTTGCTTCGATCTTGGGAGCTCTTACGGCGTGGCCTAGAGCAGAGACAGCCGACGTGCACGGAGGAACGCCTACAGAAGCCCCTCGTCTGGAACCCCATGGTTAGCACTCAAAGAGGCCACTTGGTTGGGAGTCGGCCTCATGTTTCTTGGGGTCCCATGGCAGCAGGTCCAGCGCGCTCTCTAGGTGACTGGCTAGAGTTCACAGGTTTGTCCGAGGAGGTGCAGGGTTTCCAGCTACAGGGCATGAGAGGGGTGCAGAGCATGTGTCAGAACATCTCAGAGTCAGTTCCAGCTGAGTGGCTCACGCCTCTCGAGCCAGTAGCACCCCGGTGGATGGGAGCCTTCACACGACTGGAGGTTCTCATTTCAGTCAGGGCCTGCTCAGAGACTGTCCCAGCCCTGTTCTTCGAGCTTTAGGGTGGGGGACGATTACAGCAAGTTGCAGTAGAGGCCCCGCAGGTAGCAGAGTGTTGTTTCCAGAGGATCCGAGTTGTGGGCATCTGTGGGAGGACTTGCGCCATAGACCCTGACCCAGCAGCTCTTGAGACTGGACACTGGAGGCTATGGGCTTGGGAGTGTTGTCCACTGGCACGAGTACAATGGGATCCTGGTGAGTGGCTATGGAGGGACCCCTTCTCTTCTGCAGACCGCCCAGGAGTCCCCTTCTTTCAGTACACTGTTCGGCTTGGACGTCATATACTTGCAGCACAGAGAGAGGCCCACCCCGCTACAGCACGTCATTGGCACGAGGAGGGCCTCACAGTCGAGTTCTTGGCAACCTTTTGGCAGAGGCTATGGGACTCCAGACAGCCGAGGCGCGTCACTTTGTTTCAGTGACTGGTTGCACACAGAGCCACAGCAGTAGGGAGCTGGCTTGTGCATAGTGGTCTCTCGGCCGCATGTGCAACCTGTGACCAGTTGGTGGAGAGTCAGCGTCATTGTCTTTGGGACTGTCCCTCGGCCCAGCAGGTGTGGCTACGAGTTCTTCGGCTGATGCCTGCCCTCTCCACGGCTCGACAGTACACTTGGGGGGCAGCGGCTTGGTCCACCCTCACGGGCCCGGCACTTCAATTTGAGCTATCTTCCACCAGCAAGATGATAGTGATGCAGGGGGGGGCGACTACACTCCAGCCTGCTACAGAGCTTACTCCACAGGAGTGGTGCAGAGAGAGAGAGGAGTGTTGGGAGCTCATCAATGGCCTGACACTTTGGTTCATCTGGCGGGCCCGCTGTTTCTGCATCTTTGAGTCTCGCCCTGTGCCACCAGCAGAGACTGTTCGTGACTTTTGGCTAGAGCTGATCCATACTCTCAAAGGACAGCTTGAGGGACTACAGGGTAGCTCCGACCGCATGCGGGAGCGCCGCGAGGCTTTCCTTCGACTCTGGCGCCCTGGGCCTTTCTACACCATAGTCCAGGGGGTGCTCAGATGGCATTACTGTCCACCTGTGTGGCTCTTCCCTCCTCCCATCTCTTGATTTAGCCTCATTGTATATATGCTGTTTTTTCATTGGGAGAGTCTCCCCATCATGCTTGTTGTAGCCCTCTCTTGCAGAGGTGGATGTAGCCCTATGGGCAGTTTTCATTAACTAATAGAAGGATCTTTTTCTCGGGGAAAAAAAAAAGAAAGAGGCACAAGGGGAGGCTTGACAAGTCCTTTCTTGGGTTTCCTGTCACTCTTCAAAAACCAGCAGAATACTGTCAGCTCTCAGTATCCCTGAAGCTCAAAGAGACATCAGTGACTCTAGTATTCAAAAATCGAGGCATCTGTTGACAAAGGAGCAAAGTAACTCCCCTCTTGTGCATACCCACTGCACCAAATCTCCGCCAAGCTGAGTTCGACATCATTTTTTCAGAAAATCTGGAAAGGTCCACACTATCCCATGCTAAGCTTTCCCTTTTTTTCTTTCTCGGGCGTGCCTTCCCAAAATGTAAGAGCACCCAATAATTCTCCTTCAATTTCAAATCACGACCAAGTCAATCTGCTGCCTTTTCTAAGATTTCTCGAAAGCCTTCCGGACCAAGTCCCTTGTGAATTGGTCGGCTTCACAGAAAAATCTTAACTTTCATTCTAAGGAAGGGTGGAACCTTCGTAGCAAATTCAATAATCTCAAATGGCACCTTCCCCATTAAAGAGTTAATCGTGTTTCTGTAGGCATATTCCACCAAAGGTAAAAACCTTTCCCATGTAGTCTTCTGATCCAATGAAGAAGACTTCAACAGATCCAATACCACTGAATTAGCAATCTCTGATTGCCCGTCAATCTGCGGGTGGAACGATGACGAGAACTGCAACCGCGTGCCTATGTTCTCCCAAATAGCCGTCCAAAACAAACTTGTGAACCTAGGATCCTTGTCGGAGACAATCGTCTCAGGTATGCCATGTAATCTGAGGACTTGGGCAATAAACAATCGTGCCCACACTGTGTTCTCGAGAGATGAAATCCATTGCAATACTTTCCCAGGGGCGGGTGGGTATGGGTAAAGGTTGTAACAATCCCTGTGCTTTATGCCTGTCAAACTTGACCTTCTGGCATACCAAGCAACTGCGCACAAACTCGTCCACATCCTTCTTGAGTCTCGGCCAAAACAATTATCTCTCTACCTCTTTCAAGGTAGTAGCAATGCCGCGGTGACCCGTAAAAGGCGGACAGTGGCATTCGGTTAGAACCTTTTCCCGCAACGGCTGTGTAACGCACAAAATGGTTTTCTTCATCAAGTAGCCATCCCGAATGGAATAGTCCACTACTATCTCCCCTTTCTGTATTCAGCTGAATACATCTGCAAAACCTGTATCTGTGGCATACTGACCGACCGTATCCTCGAAGTTTCTATGATGTATCGCGGAAATAGCCAGAACCAACGGCTTTCGGGACAAAGTATTTGCCACCAATTTCTTTTGTCCCTACACATGGACAATTCGGAAGTAAACTGTGACAAGATGTTTGCCCACCACATCTGCTTTTCTGATAGCTGCTTCTGTGACAAGAAGTAGCATAATGTAAGGTGCAACGGAATGAATGTTGTATTTTCTCAAGATTAGCGATCTACATTTGCTCAAGGTTCCTTTTAGTTCTTATGGAAGGACAGAGCCTTCCATCTTTATGGAGAGTGCTATGATTACGAACAAAGTGAGTGGATATTGTGCGTGCAAGTGTATGAGACTAAGAGAAGGAGAGAAAAGAGATACAACACCCGAGAGATTGTAAAACCCTCCTCCGAAGGCCCCACTCTCGTCGGCGAGAGTGGTCTACTTTTGATTGCACAAAGGTGTACAATGATGATGCATGGACTGATGCAAACGGGGACTATGCCGATGACGACGATGATGACTTTAGGGCTGAATTTGATGCTCTTCTATCTGCTGTCCACAAAGGGGTAATGGCTGAGAATCTGGACCACTTTGGGGGGCTGAAATGACTGGTTTACTGCTGTTTTTATGGCTGAAAATGACTGGTTTGTCGAGGGCTCATATGGTGATAAAAACACTGAGGTTCTAGCTTGATCAGGCTGCGTTTTTATGGCTGATTTTACCTGCTGTAAAACGCTGTCATGGCTGCGTTCCAATGCTGAAAAACGCTGATGTAAAACGCTGAAATCTGCTATGGGGCTGGCGATCAAAAACGCTAATGGATGTGGTTGTTGGTCGCGGGGGAAAACGCCAAGGGGGGAGCACTTGATGGTGATGGCTGTTGGAGGATAACGCCAATGGTGGAGGCTTGATGGCGATCCGCAAAACGCTGGGCTGATGGTGGTGGTCTCACCAAGGCATGCTTAACGAGGTTCTTGTTGAGAGAGGGAGGGAGTACCTGTTGCTTGGAAAGCCTGCTATGCTCCTTGCTCATCTGCCCAATTGTGCTAACTTGGGTTTGCTTATATATATATTAACTTACCCAATTTTCCCTACTTAGTTCCCAACAAAAGTCACTTAATAAATAAGTGAAAAATGTTTAAAATAGGGAAAAATAGGATAAAGTCACTTGAAAAATCCCCAAACTGACTCTGATAGAATCTCGTGGAAATGCTTATGCTTATGCGGTGTGCAACCAGAGGATATGCATCTACACGAAGTGACTGGGCATGCACGGTCTACGAATAGACTCACAAAAGTGCCATATCACTTCTAATCTAAACTGGCGGGACTGACGGGAACCCTGCTATGGTGTAGCTTGTCCACGGACACATAGGGTTGGATGTGTCACGTGACATCCAACCCTTTTTACAGTGAGGTACTAGTACCGAGCTGCATGGCTTCCTTGTGGTCTGCCAACAACTCTGGATAATCCTTGAAGAACTCTTCGTCTACCCACACCGCTTCATGGGTTCCTCGATCTTTGAACTTCAAAAAATTTTGTCGTACTTGTTTCTTCGAACCATGGCGAAACCGATGCAACAAGACTTGCTCCGGCTCCATGACTTCAGCTTCATCGACGATCTCCGGTTCTTCTTCTTCCGAAACGTCCTTTGGAGGTATTCCCTTAAACACTTTCAACCAAGAAACATGGAAAACGTTGTGCATTGACCATGGGTTAGGCAACTACAATTTCATCGAAACCTCATTAATCTTTTTGATGACTGGAAATGGGCCATACATACGAACAACTTGCTTAAGGCGATGTTTCATGATTCGTAGATACACGCAATCTCCTTCCATGATCGAGACCTCCCGACGATACTTCTTAGCCTGTCGCGAATAAGATTCCTGAGCCTTGCTTAGCCGAAGCTTCACACTCTCAGAAATCTCATCCAATGACTGACTCTCAGCATTGGCATCAGGCATTTGACTGACCGATCTAGTCAAAAGTGACTGAAACGGACGGCCAAAAGCTACCTCATACGGAGTTCGACCAATAGCAGAAGAAAAGGAATCATTTAGAATAGCTTGAAAAAATGGAAGATAGAGCTCCCATTGAGACTGCTGATCATGAACATAAGATTTCAACACATCAAAAGCCAACTGATTATAAATTTCTGTTTGACCATCTGACTGTGGATGAAAAGCGGATGAAAAATTAAACTGTGCCAAAATTTTCAAAGAGTGCACGCCAAAAGTTGGACGTGAACTTAACATCCCGATCTGAAACAATGGACTTTGGCAAACCACAGAGGGGGTACCAATGCTTAATGAACAAACGTGCAACATCCTGTGCAGTAACTGTGGCTTTACAAGGAATCAACATGTAAAATTTGCTGAAACGATCAACAATTGTTAAACATTGAGTGTTCCTTGAATGCAAACTTGGTGGTAAGTTAGACACAAAATCCATAGAGATATCCTGAAAAGGTCCCTCGGGAATAGGCAGCGAAAGCAAGAGGCCTTGCTGCTTATCCCGAGGAGGTTTTTTTTTTACATATAGTGCACTGTGTGACATAAGGAAACACATCTTTTCGTATTTTAGGCCAATAAAAAAAACGTTCAATCTTTTCCAATGTGGTGTTCATACCCCTGTGCCCACCCGAGAGAGAATCATGTGCATCATGCAATATGGTTTGCCTGAGAGAGGGCCCACACATAAACGCTGTCGAAAAAATAACAATCCATCACGAATGAGATATTTGCTGGGCCCTTGGGAAGAAAGAGCCTGCAACCAATACTTACCAAACTCCGAATCTGCATACTGATTCTTCATGCTGTCAAAAGACTCACCCTATATAGAAAATGTAATTCTTGACTCAAGAGCCAAAATCTGTCCTTTGCGACTCAACGCATCTGCAACAGGGTTAGCTTTTCCCGGCACATACTCAATCAAACCTCCAAATTTCTCAAAAAATTGTGACCACCGTGCTTGGCGATCACTCCAATGTACACTAGGCATAGACTGGAGCCACTTGAGGGCTTGATGATCTGTTCGTACTGTAAACTCTCTACAGTACAGAAAATGCTTCCAATGCTTAAGAGAGTGAATGACAGACAAAACTTCTTTATCATAAACTGAATAATTCTTTTCCGCACTATTGAGCTTCCGGCTAAGGAAAGCTACAGGACGACCATGCTGCTGGAGCACAGCGCCTATGGCGACATTGCTCGCATCCGTCTATACCTCAAAGGGATCATCCTAAGAAGCAAGGATAAGACACGGAGCTTCTGTCACCGCAACCTTGAGAGCTGCGAAAGCCTCAATGGCTACCTCGGGCATGTCTACGCGCTGACGGCGAGTCTTTACGCCTTTCAAAACATCAGTCATAGATGCAGCAATGCATGCAAAATTCTCTATGTGCAAACTATATGCTTGACCTAAACCAAGAAAAGAACGCACATCATATGCAGTTTTGGGCAAATCCCAATTACAAACCTGTTCCACCTTCGTAGGGTCTAGCTTGACGCCCTCTGCAAAAATGATATAACCCAGATAAAATGACTTCAGTAAGAAAAAATTCAGACTTCTTAGCTGCAATGTACAACTGACACTCATCCAAACGAGTTAGTACCCTTTCAACATCTCTTTCATGTTGTTCCCACGATGCAGAAAAAATGAGAATATCATCTAAAAAGATGAACACACATACACCTACCATATCACCGAAACGACCTACCATGAGACGATTGAACGTACCCACGGCTCTTGTCAATCCAAAAGGCATAACAATATACTCCCACTGCCCTCGCTCGGTACGAAAGGCGGTCTTGAAAATGTCGCCTTTAAATACCCGTACCTGATGGTATCCACTCTTGAGATCGACCTTGCTGAAAACCTTTGCCCCATTGAGCCTATCAAGGATATACTCAATGCGAGGTATCGGAAACTTGTTCTTGACAGTCATCTTGTTTAATGCCCTGTAATCTATACACAAACGAGACGAACCATCCTTCTTGCGAACAAACAAAATAGGGGCAGCAAAAGGACTTACACTAGGACGTATAAATCCTCTAGCCACCAACTCCGTGAGTTGTCGCTCTAACTCTTCCTCCTGTGACTTGTTCAAACGGTAGGGAGCCTTACTGAAAAGTTGTGCTCCCTCCATAAGCTTGATGCGATGGTCCTCCGGCCGCTCGGGTGGGAGACGAGGTGCAAGATCATCCTGTAAAAAGAGATGTTTAAACTTCGTAAACAACTCCGAATACTTACCTGGAGCTTGAATGCTTTTGGAAACTGGAGCAGCATAAATGAATACCGCTTGTGCTCCTCGTCGTAATTCATGCTTTACCTGCACATGCGAGATGAGAGGCAAAGAATGCAAGCCCTCCTCAGCACGAATGATGAGGGGGGAATCAGTTTTGGCATGTAAAGTGAGAGTGTTAGCCTCAAAATCAATGAGAGGGTTGAGTTCACGAAACCATTTAATGCCCAAAATCATATCACATCCTGCGAGAGGAGACACAAAAAATTTTCTACGAAAAGAAGCTTGTTGAACGGTAAATATCACATCAAGGCACTCCTTCGTGATGAGAGAGTCCATACCAGGAGCGAAGCCAGAAATTTCAAGAGGAGACTTTAGGCGGGCTCTCTCAACAACAGGGGGACTAATCACATCTGCATACTGCCTGGATCAAACAATATGATAAAACGCTGCCCCTTTACATGACCATAGCACTTCATGAGAGATTCATCAATGTGTGTGTCAGAGTCATGAGAAGATGCAGGTTGGTTTGTGATAGTGCTTGTGGTTGCTGTGGGTGCCTTTTGTTCTTTAGGTGGGACTGTCTTAGGACAGGCCTTCTTAATGTGCCCCTTGACGTGACATTGAAAACATCTACCTTCTTTTCCATAAATCACTAGTTCTTCAGCCGTGATGTATTCTCCTACAATTCCTTGTGAAGCTTTTTCATTAAGGGTTAGCTTAGGTTTTGCAGGTGCTTTAGCTTTACCCTTAGATTCATTGTTAGAGTTCTTTTCTGAGGAATTAGAGGAAGAAGGGCTAGAAGAATTACCATTCTTACCGTTCTGTGTTTTGAGAATTCTGAGAGGTCCCTTGAGAAGACTTGTTCTCCTTAGGCTTTCCCTTGTTGTGCTTCATCTCTTGGGAGAGAGCGATTGCTACCGCCTTGTTGAGATCCACGGGGTCAAAGACTTCGACATCAAACTTGATGTATTTATCTAGCCCAAAGAGAAAAGCCTCTTTGCGCTCATCATCCGATTTGCGTAATTGAGTGCCTAGCTGCAAAACACGGTTAGAAAAAGATATGACTGGCATACCATGTTGCTTGAGATTGCGTCAATCCTCTTTCAATCGTGCGAGATACTGAGGTGGCATAAACCGCGTCTTAAGCTTGTCTTGGAAATCAATCCAACTAAAAGAGAGGGGCGTGAATTCGTCGGCTTCCTCTAGGTGCGCGGCTAGATGTGCCTCTTGCCATGCGTGGTACCAATTGATGGCATCACTGGCAAGGTACATAGCTGCCGTCAAAACTTTGCTATTTCCTGTTTTCTTAGTTATCGCAAAATAGCATTAAATTGATGCAACCAAGAATGAATCACCGTAGCATCCATCTTACCATCATACTTATTGAAAGTCAACTTTTCGGTGACTGGGTTGTTGGAATCCGCATCGTGGCTTGTACCACTTGAGGAACTCCCATGATCTTTGGGTGGTTCGGTCTTCGAGGCTAACACTTGGGAAAGCAATTCTTGAGTGCGTAGCTCCCTTTTTGCTTCACGCTCGGCCTCCAAGGCCGCACTTCATGCTGCTGCTTCCTCCTTTCTTAGTTCTTTTCTTTCTTTCCTTGTGTCGCGTTTGCGTTCGAAAGCAAGGCGCTTGTCTTCTTGTTGTGCGGCAAGTCTGGCGTTTCTTTCGTCGCGCTTGCGGTCCTTGGCTGCTTGCTCAAGGTCCTTAGCTGCTTTTTCTCGGTCCTTGGCTGCTTGTTCTGCGGCAAGTCTTGCAATTCTTTCGTCGCGCTCACGGTCCCTAGCTTCTTGTTGTTCTGCTTTGCTTGCGAGTTGTGCCAATGCAACTCAATTCGTTTCTTGTTGTTGTGCCATCGTGTCCAACATCGACTTGACCATCGCCTTCATAGGCGTGGGTCCAAATCGTGGCGTAGATGGCAAAGGGGGAGGGTTGGAAAAATCTCCTGGTGGGGACAATCCTTCGTCGCCTCTCTCATGCTCATCACCTGAATGCGAAGTATCTATTCCGCTTCGAGTGACGACCATGCACTATGATCTTTGGTTCTTAAGTTCACGAGGAACTTGGTTCTTGAGGGTCTTGAGGTTCTTGAGGTTCTTGAGGTTTCCTTTTGCTTGCAAATCGCGTTGGAGAAGGATCTTCTCTTCACCCGAGTTCTACTCTTTTCCGCGGGCCCACCCCTTGGCGGCCTTGCGCTCGCACCAAGGTTGCTTTTTCCCACCTCACGTCGATTGGCCGGCCGCTAAGTGCACGGTCCGCTCTTAATGAGTGAAAAGAGACACGAGGGGAGGCTGGACAAGCCCTTCTTTCTTGGGATTCCTGTCACTCTTCAGCAAAACACGATTAGGAATCGACACGCCCAAGTAAACTTGGGTTTGTGTGACCGCAACAAGCAAAAAAATTCTTGTGGTTCTTCTGGTTCTTTCCTTGAGTAATACAGAACACTTCCAAAGCTCTGATACCAATGTAAGGTGCAGCAGAATGAATCCTGTATTTTCTCAAGATTAGCGATCCATATTTGCTCAAGGTTCCTTTTAGTTCTTATGGAAGGAGAGAGCCTTCTGTCTTTATGGAGAGTGCTATGATCACGAACAAAGTGAGTGGATATTGTGTGTGCAAGTGTATGAGACTGAGAGAAGGAGAGAAAAGAGATACGACACCCGAGAGGTTGTAAAACCCTCCTCCGAAGGCCCCACTCTCGTCGGCGAGAGTGGTCTACTTTTGATTGCACAAAGGTGTACAATGATGATGCATGGACTGATGCAAACGGGGACTATGGTGATGACGATGATGATGACTTTAGGGCTGAATTTGATGCTCTTCTATCTGCTGTCCACAAAGGGGTAATGGCTGAGAATCTGGACCACTTTGGGGGGCTGAAATGACTGGTTTACTACTGTTTTTATGGCTGAAAATGACTGGTTTGTCGAGGGCTCATATGGTGATAAAAACGCTGAGGTTCTAGCTTGATCAGGCTGCGTTTTTATGGCTGATTTTACCTGCTGTAAAACGCTGTCATGGCTGCGTTCCAATGCTGAAAAACGCTGATGTAAAACGCTGAAATCTGCTATGGGGCTGGCGATCAAAAACGCTAATGGATGTGGTTGTTGGTCGCGGGGGAAAACGCCAAGGGGGGAGCACTTGATGGCGATGGCTTTTGGAGGATAACGCCAATGGTTGAGGCTTGATGGCGATCCCAAAAACGCTAGGCTGATGGTGGTGGTCTCACCAAGGCATGCTTGACGAGGTTCTTGTTGAGAGAGGGAGGGAGTACCTGTTGCTTGGAAAGCCTGCTGTGCTCCTTGCTCATCTGCCCAATTGTGCTAACTTGGGTTTGCTTATATATATATTAACTTACCCAATTTTCCCTACTTAGTTCTCAACAAAAGTCACTTAATAAATAAGTGAAAAATGTTAAAAATAGGATAAAGTCACTTGAAAAATCCCCAAACTGGTTCTGATGGAATCTGATGGAAATGCTTATGCTTATGTGGTGTGCAACCAGAGGATATGCATCTACACAAAGTGACTGGGCATGCACGGTCTACGAATAGACTCACAAAAGTGCCACATCACTTCTAATCTAGACTAATTGGACTGACGGGAACCCTGCTATGGTGTAGCTTGTCCACGGACACATAGGGTTGGATGTGTCACGTGACACGTAAACTCCCATCATCTATGAAAATCGTAAAATCGGCTCCGAGTAGGTAATATGGATAGCCGCCAAAAGCTCTTTCTCACATATCTGTACTGTCAATTCCGGCCTTGAAAACAATCGACTCTCATAGTCAATGACATTGGCCTTCTTGCATTAAGACCGCATCCAGACTACGACCACAAGTATCACAATATACTTCAAACGACTTCTGCAATCCGGCGAAGTCAAAAACTGGTCCTGTAGTCAAGTTCTGTTTCAATTCCTGAAACGCAATCACTTCTGTGGATCCCCACGAGAAAAGGACTCCTTTCAATGTCGACAAATGCAAAGGGGTAAACAACCTCTGCAAACTTTCTGATGAACCGCCGATAGGAAGAACATAATCCTAAGAAGCTTTCAACTTCATGGACATTCTCCGAATCGGGCCAATCACAGATAATCTCTATCTTGGCCGGGTCCATCTGTACTTCTACTGCTGAGACAATGTGTCCCGAACAGGTGTATCTCTGGGCTCGGCTCACACGATAAGGTGGCCGGTTCGGTGATGCAATACCAAGTATCAGATCAATGGTATGATCCTTAGGACGAGTTGGTGGCAACTCGCCTTGCAGGCCCTCTGAAAAGCAATCGGCAGGAGTGTGGAGAAAAATCTTGGCATTGTTTGTTCAGGTCAAAACATATTCAACCTTTGTTCATCGTTCAGTTCTCTCCCCATAAAAAAGTGAATAAAGAAATTGAAGTTCATTAAGTACAATCTCTGAGCCCTTCTTTTGTCAAAGTCGTTTTCTCAGCCCGGTAGTCAACCACGGCATTGTTCTTGTGGTACCAAGGGATTTCAAGTAGGACGTCACAATCTCCCAAGGAAATTACATAGAAATCCTCGTGCCCTAAACACCGCAATCATTGCAAACGAAGTTTGCCAATGATCGGTGTAATGGCAACATCCCGTCTGGGTGCCACTCAAACTACCTCCGCCTATGGCCTTAGCCTGTCGGGCGTAATTCCAAATCGAGCCGCCAATTCCAAGTGAAAAGAAGTTGACCTTGGCTCCTTCATCAAAGAAAAAGAGGGCTTCCCGATCCTTCACTTTGCCCTAAAAGCGGCAAAGTTTGTACTTTCATTCATTTGATTCGGTTTAGGCCCCATGGAATGTGGTACCAGTTCTGCTTTTTATCTACCTTTTCTGCCACGTCCCTCAGCTGCTTTGGAACTTTCTGGCCTTTCTTCATCCTGTTTATTCGGTGCCTTGTTAGGGCACTTCGCGGAGATATGCCCAGTTTCCCCGCATTCAAAACACTTCCCCCCTTTGATATAGCTGATCATCTCTCGACGAGTGAGCTAGGGTCGTGCACATAGTCACACGAAACAGCGTTTCGGGAGGAGGAAACGGGAACGGAGTTTCCCCACCGTTTCGGACCGGCCGAAACGGCGTTTCGGCATGAAATTTTTTTTAACGTTCAATTTGGGCAAAAATCCTCAGCGCTGGTTTTTTCGAACAGAAACGCGTGGCCGATTTTTTTGAGCGAGCGAAACGCAAGGCACCGATTGCATGTAGAGTTTTTGCCCTCTTTGCGCACCTGATTCTATTGGTTTGCGCTGCCATCTAACACTATCTGAGTTTTGTCAACGTGTGTGGGTTTTGTGGGCTGATTGTGTGCGTACCTTGCAAGGCACCTAGGTCTTGACTCTTCACGCACACCATGACAGACCCATATTGGAGGTATGTGACCAAATTGGCCGGCCATGGAGGAAAAGGGGGACAGGGAGTGTAACTCGTGTGAAAGACCATCTTGGGCATGTACCTGGCAAGGATATGGCACCTTGTGAACACATCCCAGCTGATGTGAAAACTGGCCTTGCATATGGAAAGCAAACGCTTGGCTTTGGTCGACATTGAAGAGGAGACTCAAACAAGTCAAAGTGTAGGAGAAGCAATGTTAGGTGCAACGGAATGAATGTTGTATTTTCTCAAGATTAGTGATCTTTATTGCTCAAAGTTCCTTTTAGTTCTTTAGGGAAAGAGAGAGCTTTCCGTCTTATGAAGAGTGCTATGATCACGAACAAAGTGAGTGGATATCGTGCAAGTGAATGAGACTGAGAGAAGGAGAGAGAAGAGATACGACACCCGAGAGGTTGTAAAACCCTCCTCCGAAGGCCCCACTCTCGTCGGCAAGAGTGCTCTATTCTTTGATTGCACAAAGGTGTACAATGCGTATGGAATGGACTATGCAACTTGGTCTATGCCGACGACGACGACGACGACGACGACTTGGTGGCTGAAATCTGCAGTCTTTCTACTGCTGTCCAAAAACGCTATGGGCTGAAATCTGCGAATCTTCTATCTGCTGAATTCTGACTCCTTGCGGAAACTGACCGTGCGGCGAGGAACTGCTGCGGGAAGGGAGATCTGCGAGGTTCGAGACTCGATCTGCGGGTACTAAGGGCTGAAAACTGAAAACACTGTAGCTAAGGCTGAATCTGTCGCCGGGAATCTGCAAAACGCAAGACTGGGCTGCAAGTTGCAAAAACGCTAGGCCTGTTCTGTTGTCTACAAAAACGCCAAGCTGATCTGGGAGTTCTGCAAATGCTAGATGATCTGCTGCAAAAACGCCAAGGGCTGGCTGCTGTGCAGAAAACGTTAGCTTGGTCTTGATGAGGAAACGCTAGGTCCTCCTAATGGGTTCTGCTGAGAGGTTGCCTGTTGAGCAAGGTGCTCCTGCTGCCTCTTCTGCCAGAAAGTGCTAACTTGGGTTTGCTTATATATTAACTTAGAAAAATTGCCCTACCTACTTTTGTAGGAAAGTCACTTAAAAATAATAAGTGAAAATCCCAATAAATAGGAAAATAGGCTAAATACACTGGAAAATTCCCCTAACTGACACTAATGGATTCTGATAGGAATTCCGATGATCATGCTGTGTGCAACCGGAGGATATGCATCTATGCTAAGTGACTGGGCATGCACGGTCTACGAATAGACTCACAAAAGTGTCAGATCACTGCTATTCTAAACTGATCGGACTGACTGAACCCTGCTGAGGTGTAGCTTGTCCATAGACACATAGGGTTGGGATGTGTCACGTGACATCCCCTTCTTTTCAAAGTGAGGTACTGGTACCGAACTGTATGGCATCGAGGGAGATCGCCAACAGCATCCGGAATCCTAGAAGGGACTCTTCGCCGGCCCACTCTGATGTGTGGGTCGTGCGGTACTTGAACTTCATAAAGGTCTGCAACGCTTGCTTCTTTGGGCCGCGCCGAAAGCGACACAAAGTCTTCTGTGGCTCCTTCGATGATTCAACTTCGTCTAGAGTCCTGCTTCTTTCGTCTTCAAGAATCTCCATGGCTGAAAATTCCTGAAACCATCTCCAACACAAAACCATGAACATACCCATTCCATGTAAAGTGAAGAAAAAAAATCTTGTCTTCTCTAAAGACTGTGTATGCAATGTAGATGAACAAATAGACGGAGTGACAACCCGTTCATCAAACACATGCAAACAATGTGCTCGAATCTTTTCTGTTTGATCGAAATCAATCAACTGTGGCAAATCACAATGGAAATGCCCATGCTTGGTGCTCATACAATCATGTGCTCTTTCGAAAACTGTGTCATGCCAAGGAAGAGACATGGAATGTGACTTCCTTACATACAAACTTTTCAACTTTTCATGAACAATCCGTATACATTCGTGCTCATCCATCAGAGAAACGTGCTCAACATACAATATGTCATGCCTAGAAAAAGGGATCACATAACGATGCTGACTAAAATACAGGAAATCTTCACGAATGAAACACTCGAACAATGCGTGCGTACCAATCATGCGAACACATAATACTTCCTGTGATGGTTCTTTGGACCTCGACTCGAAAGCCAAGATGGCTTTTTCGTGATTGATCGAATCTACAACGAGGTTAGCTTCGCTAGAAAAAGCATCAACTAACACATCATCCTTGTGAACAATCACATCATCTTCATGCAACTCATCATACTTGTGAGAAATCACATCTTGATTATGCAAATCATCATGCTTGTCCTTGTCATCCAAATCATTATGCAAATCATTGGCATCCAAATCATCATGCTTATCATTGTGCTTCAAATCATCATGCAAATCATTATCAATCAAATCATCATCATGCTTCACACAAACATGCAAATCCTCTGGGTCATGCTTTGGAGAAGAAGAGACTGAGAGAGTCTCCTTTTCCTGATCTTGTGCGAACTGCGCCTGCACAATAGAAAAGAGTCGCAAGAACTCTTTCATGTGTTGGTCGCTCTTTTCTTTTTGTGCTTTGATCTTGCGATCAAAATCTGCTTGTCTTGCTTTGCTCTCGCGCGCTATGGCTGCCATTCTTTCTTGGTACTTAAGCTCGATGGCTGCCATGTCTTCTTCGTAGGCTTTTCTGTCTGCTTCTCTTTCTTGTTCCAACTCCTCCCTAGGAGTTAGTGCAATACTTGTCGTAGATGGAAAAGGGGAGGGTCGGAAAAACCTCCTGGTGGGGAAAATTCTTCTTCGCCTCTCTCATGCTCATCACCTCCAAGCGAAGTATCCATTCCGCTTCGAGTGATGACCATTCTGCAATCGTGGGTTCTTGGGATCCTAAGTTCACGAGGAACTTGGGTTCTTGAGGTCCTTGATTCGTGAGAATCTTGGGTTCTTGAGGTTCTTGAATCTTGAGAGTCTTGGATTCTTGGGGTTCTTGAGGTTTTCTTTCGCTTGCAAATCGCGTTGAGAAGGATCTTCTCTTCACCCGAGTTCTACCCTTTTCTACGGGCGCACCCCTTGGCGGCCTTGTGCTCACACCAAGGTTGCTTTTTCCCATCTCACGTCGATTGGCCGGCCGCTAAGTGCACGGTCTGCTCTCAATGAGTGAAAAGAGACAAAAGGGGAGGCTGGACAAGCCCTTCTTTCTTGGGATTCCTGTCACTCTTCAACAAAACACGATTAGGAATCGCCACGCCCAAGTAAACTTGGGTTCGTGCAATCACAAGAAGCAAAAAAAATTCTTGTGGTTCTTGTGGTTGTTTCCTTGACTAATGCAGAACACTTCCAAAGCTCTGATACCAATGTTAGGTGCAACGGAATGAACGTTGTATTTTCTCAAGATTAGTGATCTTTATTGCTCAAGGTTCCTTTTAGTTCTTTAGGGAAAGAGAGAGCTTTCCGTCTTATGGAGAGTGCTATGATCACGAACAAAGTGAGTGGATATCGTGCAAGTGAATGAGACTGAGAGAAGGAGAGAGAAGAGATACGACACCCGAGAGGTTGTAAAACCCTCCTCCGAAGGCCCCACTCTCGTCGGCGAGAGTGGTCTATTCTTTGATTGCACAAAGGTGTACAATGCGTATGCAATGGACTATGCAACTTGGTCTATGCCGATGACGACGACGACTTGGTGGCTGAAATCTGCAGTCTTTCTACTGCTGTCCAAAAACGCTATGGGCTGAAATCTGCGAATCTTCTATCTACTGAATTCTGACTCTATGTCGGTGACGATGTCGATGACGACGATGCGATGACGACGCGCTGAAAACGCAGATGCTGAAATCTGCATTTTCCGGGCTGACTGTAAACCTTGCGGAAACTGACCGTGCGGCGAGGAATTGTTGCGGGAAGGGAGATCTACGAGGTTCGGGACTTGATCTGCGGGTACTAAGGGCTGAAAACTGAAAACGCTGTAGCTAAGGCTGAATCTGTCGCCGGGAATCTGCAAGACGCAAGACTGGGCTGCAAGTTGCAAAAACGCTAGGCCTGTTCTGTTGTCTGCAAAAACGCCAGGCTGATCTGGGAGTTCTGCAAACGCTAGATGATTTGCTACAAAAACGCCAAGGGCTGTCTACTGCAGAAAACGCTAGCTTGGTCTTGATGAGGAAACGCTAGGTCCTCCTAATGGGTTCTGCTGAGAAGTTGCCTGTTGAGCAAGGTGCTCCTGCTGCCTCTTCTGCCAGAAAGTGCTAACTTGGGTTTGCTTATATATTAACTTAGAAAAATTGCCCTACCTACTTTTGTAGGAAAGTCACTTAAAAATAATAAGTGAAAATCCCAATAAATAGGAAAATAGGCTAAATGCACTGGAAAATTCCCCTAACTGATGCTAATGGATTCTGATGGGAATTCCGATGATCATGTTGTGTGCAACCGGAGGATATGCATCTATGCTAAGTGACTGGGCATGCACGGTCTACGAATACTCACAAAAGTGCCAAATCACTGCTATTCTAAACTGATCGGACTGACTGAACCCTGCTGTGGTGTAGCTTGTCCACGGACACATAGGGTTGGGATGTGTCACGTGACAAGCAAGCCAATTGAGCTCAAAAAGAAGTCGATTGGAGTCCGCAGCAAGAAGTACAGTGTGTCATCGACTTCTCTTGCAAAAAGGACTCCTTTGCCAAATGTTGATGGAGGTAAAAAGGGGTCTATCACTCTCCAATCTGCATGCATTAAAGCTGGCATTCAAAAGCAAGCTATGAAGATAGCTACCCGTGAGGTGACACGCCTCTTCATAAGATGTGGTATTCCATTCAATGTGGCCAGAACTAAGCAATGGAAGAGGACAATGAGGGCAGTGAGTCGCATAGGATGGGAAGGTCCTTCATCTGAGACCTTGCACACACGGGAGCTTAAGAAGGAGAAGATATGTGTAGAGACTCAGCTTGATTTCCTAAAGGAAACATGGCAGAAGTATGGATGCACTATTCTACGTGATGGGTGGTCAGATGTGCGCAAGAGAAGTGTCTACAATGTCTTGATTTCTTCATGCAAGGGAACTATGTTTTGGAAGGCCATAGATGCTTCAGGTGCAGGTGTCACTGTGACAGGTGCTTACATCTTTGGACAAATTAAAAGGGTCATTGAGGAGATTGGGAAAGAGCATTTTATGCAAGTAGTGACTGACAATGGCAGCAATTGTGTATCAGCAGGACACATGTTGGAAAATGAGTTTCCTACCCTTGTGTGGACGCCTTGTGCTTCTCACTCCTTGGACTTGCTCATTGAGGATATTGGCAATATACCTTGGGTAAGTGAGCTCTTTGCTACTACTAGGAAGATGGTCAAGTTTGTGACTAAGAGGCCTAAAGCACTCGGCATGTTTCGAGCCAGCAGTACATTGGAGCTCTTGAAGCCCTCCACCACTAGGTTTGCTTACATGTTCATTGTGCTTGAGCGTCTCATTAGAGTGTGGCCAAATCTTATACGCACCATTAGCTGTAACAGACTTGGACACTCCAAGTCAAGAATAACCACTTCAAAACAGTTCACAGTTCACAATAGATTTACACTGGCCCGGCGGAGTTCCGTGCCTAGAGATATTGGCCCCAAAGACTAGCGCCCCTTTCGGTATTTCTTTTTGTATTAATCTGAGTTCAAAGTACAAGAGTGCGGGCAGGCGCTCACACTCAGACTCAGCGTCTAGATGCTCCGAGTTGTGAGTGGCCTACCCACTTATTTAAAGAGTACAAGGGATGCCAAAGCAGAGCCCCAAAAGCTGAAAATCAAAAGCCCATAAATAAAGCAAAGGCTCTTTCTCTCTCTTGCTTTATAAAATAAAGCAAGTTCCAAAAAGCTATCCAAAAGCTTTTAAATAAAGCAAAAGCTTTTTTTCTCTCTCATTCTTCTATGCGTTTATAAAATAAAAGCAAAAGCTTCTCTCTCTCTCATCTCTTGCGTTGAGTAAAAGCAAAAGCCAAAAGCCAGCCAAAAACTGCCAACGCAATCTGTAGGTTAGGGTTAGGGTAGAATTAGGGTTTTTGGCAGGTTTTAGGGTTAGGGTTAGGGTTTTCTGGCAGATTTTAGGGTTTGCAGGTTTTAGGGTTAGGGTTTCCAGAAATTAGGGTTTTTGGCAGAAATTAGGGTTTGCAAGATTTTTAGGGTTCTGGTAGAAATTAGGGTTTCTGCTGTCGCTAGCCACGTCATGACTTTGTGACATACCCCCCTCTTGAAAGAATTGTAATCGACCGCGATTACGCCTACAAAACCGACAAAAGCCATAAACCGTCTTAGCAGACACTAACTGTTAGTACCTACGTACTAGGAACACACATCTAGCACATGTACCAAATTGACAGTCACATCACACGACATCACAGGACATCACTAGACATCACATGACACTCAACATTCATTCGGATCTTAGACCATGATTTATCGGCAATGTAGCTAGCAATCACATCTAGGTCCAATCGGGACCTCATCGATGTCCGATTGACTAACCCCTATTGCAACCATGTCTACTCGAGATCAATCAGACCAAAATGTTGCAGTCATTTCGTCTATCAGTTCCTGCACTCAAAAGAAGTCAAGAACAAATCAGTATCATTATCAGGAATTCCATTTCATAAAGTCATCCGGTAGAATACTGTCAGCTCTCAGTATCCCTGAAGCTCAAAGAGACATCAGTGACTTTAGTATCAAAATCAAGGCATCTGTTGACAAAGGAGCGGAGCGACTCCCCTCTTGTGCATCCCACTGCACCAGATCTTCGGCCAAGCTGAATCCTGGGTTCCGTTTGGAGTAGACTATGCTAAACCAAAACATCGAGGTAAAGTTTCACAATCCGAGGAGTATCTGCTAGGTCCTCCTCCTCCATCCACTTCGCATCAAATGCACGAAAGTTCTTGAACTTAACCAAGAACCGCCTTCGGACTTTACCTTTCTTCGTATCCTTCTGTGCCAAAATCTGTTCAGAGACAAGGATTTCCTCGTTTTCTTCCACTTCGGGTTGCTCATCAGGCACATCACCTTTAAAAGGTTTCAAGAGACTCACATGGAATGCATTGTGAACCCTCCAAGTATCTGGCAATTTCAATCGGAAGGAGGCATCATTTATCTTTTCAGTAATCTGGAAAGGTCCGTAGTATCGCATACTAAGCTTTGGAAAAAAAGCCTCTCCTTTCCCTTTTTCTTTCTTAGGCGTGCCTTCTCAAAACGTAAGAGCACCCAATCATCCTTCTTCAATTTCAAGTCGCGACGATGGCGATCCGCTGCCTTCTTTGTCGTTCTTGAGACTTCCGCAAAGTCTCGCGAACCTTGGCAAAAGCCGTATCCAAATCTCGCGAATATTCATCCGCTTCAAATATCTAATCTTTCGTGCTCAGGAAGGATGGAACCTTTGCAGCACTTTCAACAATCTCAAATGGCGTCTTTCCCGTCAAAGAGTGTATCTTGTTATTGTAGGCAAATTCCACCAAAGGTAAGTTCTTTTCCCATTGAGTCTTCTGATCCGAGATACAAGACTTCAATAAATCTAAAACCACTGAATTGGCAATCTTAGATTGCCCGTCAGTCTGCAAGTGGAACGATGATGAGAACTGCAACCGCGTGCCAATGTTCTCCAAAATTGCCTTCCAAAACAAACTCATAAATCTGGGGTCTCTGTCGGAGACAATCGTCTCAGACGTGCCATGTAATCATCGTGATCATTCTGTGTTCTCGAGAGATCAAAAATGAAATCCATTTCAATACTTTCCCAGGGTGGGTGGGTATGGGTAAAGGCTTTAACAATCCCTGTGCCTTATGCCTGTCAAAATTGACCTTCTGGCATACTAAGCAACTGCGCACAAACTCTTCCACATCCTTTTTGAGTCTCGGCCAAAAGAAGTATCTCTCTACCCCCTTCATGGTGGTAGCAATGCCGCGGTGACTCGTAAAAGGTGGACAGTGGCATTCACTCATAACCTTTTCCCTCAACGGCTGTGTAACGCACAACATAGTCTTTTTCATCAAGTAGCCTTCCCGAAGAGAGTATCCAGCTACCGTCTCCCCATCCCATATCCGTGTGAAAATATCTGCAAAATCTGTATCTGTGGCATACTAATCGACCATATCCTCAAAGCTCCTATGATGTATCGCGGAAATAGCCAGAACCAACGGCTTCCGAGACAAAGCATCTGCCACCACATTCTTTTGTCCCTGAACATGGACAATCTGGAAGTGAAACTGTGACAAGATGTTCGCCCACCGCATCTGTTTTTCCGAAAGCTGCTTCTGTGACAAGAAGTAGCGCAAACTCTAATGGTCTGTAAAGACAGTAAAATCCGCTCCGAGTAGGTAATGCCGCCATTGAGTAAGAGCAAGGATAACCGCCAAAATCTCTCTCATAAATCTATGCTGTCATCTCCGGCCTAGAGAAAAATCGTCTCTCGTAAGCAATGACATGGCCTTCTTGCATTAAGACTGCACCCAGACTACGACCACAAGCATCACAAAATACTTCAAATGACTTCTGCAAGTCCGGCAAAGTCAAATCTAGTCTTGTAGTCAATTCTCTTTCAATGTCTGAAAGGCAATCACCTCTGTGGATCCCCACGAGAAAAGGGACTCCTTTCTCTGTCAAGATATGCAAAGGGGAAGCAACCTCTGCAAACTTTCGTATAAACCGCCTGTAGTACGAACACAGTCCCAAGAAGCTTCTAACTTCATGGACATTCTTCAAATCGGGCCAATCACGGATAGTCTCTATCTTGGCCGGGTCCATTTGCACTCCAGCTGCTGAGACAAAGTGTCCCAAAAAAAAGTGTATCTCTGAAGCAGATCATCTCTATGTTCTGCCTCATTCTTGGAGAAAACAATGATATCATCAAAGAAAGTGCCAAAAAATAGCCTGTACTCTCGAAAAATCCCGTCCATCATCCGGTTAAATGTCGCAGGAGCATTGGTTAAGCCAAAAAGCATCACCAAAAACTCAAATAATCCAAAAGGTAGTCCGGAAGGCTGTCTTGTAGACGTATCTCGTCGCGATTCGGATCTGATGATATCCACTCTTCAGACCAATCCTGCTAAAGCACGAGGATCCCGGTAACCTGTCGAGTGTATCATCGATCGGAAATCTGCTCTTGATGGTGATTTTGTTGAGAGCTCTATAATCGATGCACATTCTCCAAGATCCGTCTTTCTTCAAATCCAACAACAGTGGAGAGCAATACGGTGAAGTACTAGGCTACACAAGACCCTCTTCCAAGAGGTCTTTCACTTGGTTCATAAATTTTTCAGTCTGTACTCGGCTCACACGGTAAGGTGGCCGGTTCGGTGACGTGCTTCCAGGTATCAGGTCAATGGTCTGATCTTCAGGCCCTCTAAAAAGCAATCGGCATAAGTATGGAGAAAAAAAAAATCTTGGCGTTCTCTTGTTCAGGTCAAAACATATTCAAACTTTATCCATCGTTCAATTCTCTCCCAAAAGAATGAGTAAATAAACTGAAGTTTATCAAGTACAATCTCTGAGCCCTTCATTTATCAAAGTCGCTTTCTCGGCCCAGTAGTCAACCACGGCGTAGTTCTCGTGGTACCAAGGGATTCCAAGTAGAACGTCACTCGCATGCCCTGAACACCCTTGTCATTGCAAACGAAGTTTGCCAATGCTCAGTGTAATGGCAACATCCGGTGCCAGTCGAACTAGCTCCGCCTGTGGCATCAGTCTGTCGGGCGTAATTCCAAATCGAGCCACCAATTCCAAGTGAAAAGAAGTTGGCCTTGGCTCCTTCAAAAGAGCTTCACTTTGTCCCAAAGGCGGCAAAGTTTGTACTTTCATTCATTTGATTCGGTGCAGGTCCCACGCCATGTGGTACCAGTTCTGCTTTTCTATCTGCCTTTTCTGCCACGTTCCTCAACTGCTCTCGAACTCTCAGGCCTGTCGTCGTCTTTATCATTCTGTTCTTTCTGTGCCTTTTTAGGGCACTTCGCAAAGATATGTCCATGCTCCCCGCATCTAAAGCACTTCCCCTCTCTGATGAAGCGAGCTCTCTCCTAAGGAGTAAGCTTGGGTCGTGCATCCTTTTTCTATGGGTTGCTCTTTTTCTTTCTACTTTCATTCCCAGAAGTCTGCTCGGCTCGTTGTGTCATGGCCTCATATGTGGGGTAGTCAGACTGCCAGAGTGAATGGCAAAGCCCCGCTTCGCATGACTCATCAACTCCTGAATAGAAGCTGACTTCTGTTTCAAGCAGTGATGTCACGTGACACATCCAACCCTATGTGTCCGTGGACAAGCTACAGCATAACAGGGTTCAATCAGTCCAATCAAGTCTAGATTAGAAGTGATCTGGCACTTTTGTGAGTCTATT
This sequence comes from Adiantum capillus-veneris, assembly GCF_014529385.1. Classification (NCBI taxonomy): domain Eukaryota; kingdom Viridiplantae; phylum Streptophyta; class Polypodiopsida; order Polypodiales; family Pteridaceae; genus Adiantum; species Adiantum capillus-veneris. Next base: position 122,632,111 of record NC_140945.1, read on the forward strand.
CGTAGACCGTGCATGCCCAGTCGCTTAGTGTAGATGCATATCCTTTGGTTGCACACAGCATGATCATCAGTATTCCCATCAGAATCCGTTAGAATCACTTAGGGGATTTTTCCAGTGCATTTAGCCTATTTTTCCTATTTTTGACATTTTTCACTTATTAATTTGAGTGGCTTCCGAACAAAAGTAGGTAGGGCAATTTTGCTAAGAAAATATATAAGCAAACCCAAGTTAGCACTAAATGGCAGAAGAGGCAGCAGGAGCTCCCCGCTCAACAGGCATCTTCTCAGCAAGAACCCCGCAGTACCCTCAAAACCCCTTGACGTTTTTGGTCTTCATCATCGCCACATTCAGCCTAGCGTTTTCAGTTTCCCCCATCGCCCACAGCCCTCTGGCGTTTTCAGCATTGCAGTCATCGCCACAGTCCCAGATTGGCCAAGGTTTTCACTAACGCTACCAGATGAACCAGCGTTTTCATTTTCAGCCTTAAGTGCAGCAAATGCAGCAGCGTTTTCAGCCTTAAGAACAGCAGCAGATTCAGCCCTAAGCACCTGCAAATACCCCCATTTTCAGCCTCCCAAAAACGCAGCAAACCAGCGTTTTTTTAGCAGTACGAATCAGCCCCGAAATTCAGCAGATAGAAAACCGCAGATTTCAGCCCTAAGGTCGTCGTCGTCGTCATCGACAGCCTAGACTTGCATCAATCTCATGCATCACCATTGTACCAGATTGTGCAATCATAAGTAGACCACTCTCGCCGATGCCTTCGGAGGAGGGTTTTACGTCTCTGGTGTCGTATCTCTCTTCTCTCTCTATCTCTCAGTCTCATACACTTGCACGCACAGTGTACATTCACTTTGTTTGTGATCGTAGCATTCTCTCACTAGGAACGGAAGGCTCTACCTTCCATAAGAACAAAAGGAACTTTGAGCACAGTTCAGAGCACTCATCTTGAGCAAAGCGCAAACATTCATTCCGCTGCACCTAACATTGGTATCAGAGCTTTGGCAGTGTTCTCTATCACTCAAGGAAAGAACCACAAGAATCACAAGAATTTTTTTGCTTGTTGCGGTCGCACGAACCCAAGTTCGCTTGGGCGTGTCGATTCCTAATCCTGTTTTTTTGAAGAGTGACAAGAATCCCAAGAAAGAAGGGCTTGTCCAGCCTCCCCTTGTGTCTCCTTTCACTCATTGAGAGCGGACCGTGCACTTAGCGGCCGGCCAATCAACGTGAGGTGGGAAAAAGCAACCTTGGTGTGAGCGCAAGGCCGCCAAGGGGTGCACCCGCGGAAAGGAGTAGAACTCGGGTGAAGAGAAGATCCTTCTCAAACACGGTTTGCAAGCGAAAGAAAACCTCAAGAACCTCAAGAACCAAGACACCTAAGAACCCAAGTTCCTCATGAACTCAAGAACCCAAGAACCTCAAGTCTCAAGAACCCAAGTTCCTCGTGAACTTAAGAACCCACAAGAACCCACGACTTCAGAATGGTCATCACTCAAAGCGGAATGGATACTTCGCTTGGAGGTGATGAGCATGAGAGAGGCGAAGAAGAATTTTCCCCACCAGGAGGTTTTTCCGACCCTCCCCCTTTCCCATCTACATCAAGGATTGCACTAACTCCTATGGAGGAGTTGAAGCAGGTGTTTATGGAAAGAAAGTTGGAACGCGAAGAAAGAAAAGCACAAAGAGAAGCAGAAAGAAAGGCCTACGAAGAACAAAGGGTAGCCATAGATCGTGACTACAAAGAAGGAATGGCAACCATACAGCGTCAGTACGACTTGAAAGCAATATAAGAACAGAGCGACCGACAAAACAAAGAGTTCTGGCGACTCTATTCTCAAGTTCAGGCACAGATGCAAGAGATTTGGGGAAAGGAGACTCTCTCAGTCTCTTCTTCTCCAAAGCATAATACACAAGATTTGCATGAGATTGTGAAGCATGATGATGATTTGAATGATTCTGAGAAGCATGATGATTTGAATGCCAATGATTTGCATAATGATTTGGATGACAAAGATAAGCATGATGATTTGAATGATATTGCTAAGCATGATGATTTGGATGCCAATGACAAGCACGATGATTTGCATGATCAAGATGTGATTTCTCACGAGCATGATAATTTGCATGATCAAGATGTGATTTCTCACAAGCATGATGAGTTGCATGAAGATGATGTGATTGTTCACACGGATGATGTGTTAGTGGATGCTTTTTCTCGCGAAGCTAACCTCGTTGCAGATTCGATCAATCACAAAGGACCGATCTTGGCTTTCGAGTCGAGGTCCAAAGAACCCCCACAGGACGATTCGATCATTCAGGGAGAACCGATCTTGGCTCTCGAGCCTAGGTCCAAAGAACCCTCACAGGAAGTATTATGTGTGCACATGATTAGTACGCGCGTATTGTTCAAGTGTTTCATTCGTGATCGTTTCCTGTATTTTAGTCAGCGTCTTTATGTGATCCCTTTTCCTAGGCATGACATATTGTATGTTGAGCACGTTTCTCTCATGGATGAGCACGAATGTATGCGGATTTTTCATAAAAAGCTGAAAAGTATGTATGTAAGGAAGTCACATTCCATGTCTCTTCCTTGGCATGACACATTCGTAGAACGAGCACATGAAAGTAAGAGCACCAAGCGTGCGCATTTCCATTGTGTTTTGCCACAGTTGATTGCTCTAGATCATAAGAGAGATTTGATCTCATTGTTTGCATGTGTTTGATGAATGGGTTGTCACTCTGTCTCTATGTTCATCTACATTGCATACACAGTCTTTAGCAAAGACAAGATTTTTTTCCTTCACTTTACATGGAATGGGTATGTTTATGGTTTTGTGTTGGACATGGTTTCAAGAATTTTCAGCCATGGAGATTCTTGAAGATGGAAGAAGCACGACTCTAGACGAAGTTGAAGCATCGAAGGAGCCACAAAAGACTGTCACTAACGCTACTAGATGAACCAGCGTTTTCATTTTCAGCCTGAAGTGCAGCAAATGCAGCAGCGTTTTCAGCCTTAAGAACAGCAGCAGATTCAGCCCTAAGCACCTGCAGATACCCTCATTTTCAGCCTCCCAAAAACGCAGCAAACCAGCATTTTTTAGCAGTACGAATCAGCCCCGAAATTCAGCAAATAGAAAACCGCAGATTTCAGCCCTAAGGTCGTCGTCGTCGTCACCGACATAGCCTAGACTTGCATCAGTCTCATGCATCACCATTATACCAGATTGTGCAATCATAAGTAGACCACTCTCGCCGACGCCTTCGGAGGAGGGTTTTACAATGTCTCTGGTGTCGTATCTCTCTTCTCTCTCTATCTCTCAGTCTCATACACTTGCACGCACAGTGTCCATTCACTTTGTTTGTGATCGTAGCATTCTCTCACTAAGAACGGAAGGCTCTACCTTCCATAAGAACAAAAGGAACCTTGAGCACAGTTCGGAGCACTCATCTTGAGCAAAGCGCAAACATTCATTCCACTGCACCTAACAAGTGATCTCGGATCTCTGTAGGTAGACCCAAGGTAAACTGCTCAATCTGTTCTCTGAACGAGATCTTCTTGAATGAAGAGGCGGGTAGAAAAGAGCTCCAAAATCTCTCACAGTAAGCATTGATTGTATCTTTCTTGGTCATCCGAAGATGGTTCCCAGCAGCTCGTATATCTCGTTCATATTCTTGTGTCAACCAAGAAGAAATAAAAAGCTTCTTAAATTTCAGCCATTTAGCTGGCGCAGTCTTGTTTAAAAGAAGCGTGGACCACCAAGTACGAGCATTCCCCTTAAAGTAAGCGGCAGCTCTCCGAATCTTAGAGTGCTATGAATACCGTCCTCCCGCGAAAGCGATGTCAAACTGCTTATATATATATATATATATATATATATATATATATATATATATATATATATATATATATATATATGTATATGTATATGTATATATATATATATATATATATATATATATATATGTATATGTATATGTATATATATATATATATATATATATATATATATATGTATATATATATATATATATATATATATATATATATATATATATGTATATGTATATGTATATGTATATGTATACATATGCTGTATAAAAGACAAAGCCTTTGAAGCATCTGAGTATCCTGAAAAAGTATCAAACTTGATCGAGTGGCCACCTTCCTTAAACTGTCGGACTTTCTTGCTTTTATCTTCGAGAAATTCATACAAGTTGGCTTTATAAAAATTCTTCTTTTTCGCATAAAAGTTTCCGTCATCGGAATCTGAGCTGTCTGTAGACGACAGAGTTACCCGGAACGCGGAATGGGAATGGCGACGGGGACCCTCGCGGAACGGGGGAACGGCCATGGGTTTGGAACGGGAACGGGGCGGAACGGGAGGCATAAAAAACACCCAAATAATGCTTGAGAAGGGAATGGGTGTGAGGGGGTGCATTTTAATTTTTGAGTCCTTGCACACTTAAAAAAACACCTAATGTTCACTGCAAATTTGCAAAAAACTGCCTATTTCTTCCCATTTTTGAGAGTTGGCCATTCCAGAGCCGTTCCGGCCAGCCGTTCCGGTATCAGGTGGTCACCCGGAACGGCAAAACGTTCCGAGGCATTCCAGCTTGGCAGAGGGGGAGGGAACGGCGTTCCGGCGTTCCACGGCCTACGGAACGCGTTCCCCGATAACTATGGTAGACGAGTCCTCAGTAGAACTGTCAATCTATGGGCAAGATTTAGCCTTCTTTGCCTTTTTCTTACCCTTTTCGAAGCTTTGTTTCTTGCTTCGCTTTTTTGCCTTTTCTGTCTGCTTCGCCCGAATCTAAAGAGCTAGAAGAATCGTCAGAAGAAGAAGAAGAAGAACTGGGTACTCCTTCAAAGCGAACACGCTTCTTCTATTTCTTTGCTTTGTCAAATGTCGACTGACGACCCAAATAACCCGGGAAGTCAGTGCCTTTCTTCTGCTTTTGGCCATGCTTTTTGGCTTGCTTTTGCACGTCAAAAAGCTAAGCAATCCGTGCATCAACCACCCTCTAATCCTTCTCTGAATATGTCTTCAAAGGAGGAGGTTTCTTGAGAGCGGGTTTCGGGGGTGGTGTAGTGGTTTGCTGCTGCCACTGCGCATGCCCTTCCTGAAAAGATGTCTCGCTCATATATTTTGCCAATTTTGGATCCTTCGCAAAATTGAGCATCATCTTTGCTGCATCACCGATCAATTGACGACGCTTCATCTCTCTTTGCTCCGCCTGAGTAGCCCGAGGCAAGCCATACTCTCTGCCGGAATCTTCATTGTGATCCCTGCCCGCATCTCCGGATGCAGAGGGAGTCGAATGATCCTTGCGTGAAGCCATAGGTGCCGCGGAAAAAAAATTGGGATCGGATTTCCCGTAGAAGAGAAATCGGCCGTGCTCTGATACCATTGTAACAGACTTGGACACTCCAAGTCAAGAATCGACCGCGACAGCACCAAATAACCACTTCAAAACAGTTCACAGTTCACAATAGATTTACACTGACCCGGCGAAGTTCCGTGCCTAGAGATATTGGCCCCAAAGACTGGTGCCCCTTTCGGTATTTCTTTTTGTATTAATCTGAGTTCAAAGTACAAGAGTGCGGGCAGGCGCTCACACTCAGACTCAACGTCTAGATGCTCCGAGTTGTGAGTGGCCTACCCACTTATTTAAAGAGTACAAGGGATGCCAAAAGCAGAGCTCCAAAAGCTGAAAATCAAAAGCTCATAAATAAAGCAAAGGCTCTTTCTCTCTCTTGCTTTATAAAATAAAGCAAGTTCCAAAAAGCTGTCCAAAAGCTTTTAAAAATAAAGCGAAAGCTTTTTTTCTCTCTCATTCTTCTATGCTTTTATAAAATAAAAGCAAAAGCTTCTCTCTCTCTCATCTCTTGCGTTGAGTAAAAGCAAAAGCCAAAAGCCAGCCAAAAACTGCCAACACAATCTGCAGGTTAGGGTTAGGCCAGGATTTAGGGTTAGGGTTAGGGTTAGGGCAGAATTAAGGTTTTTGGCAGGTTTTAGGGTTTGCAAGTTTTAGGGCTAGGGTTAGGGTTTCTGGCAGATTTTAGGGTTTGCAGGTTTTAGGGTTAGGGTTTCCAAAAATTAGGGTCTTTGGCAAAAATTAGGGTTTGCAGGATTTTTAGGGTTTCTGTTGTCAATAGCCACGTCATCACTTTGTGACATTAGCTGTGATGAATGGCTTGCTTGGAATGACATTACTAAGCCAAGGTTCCTTGAGTTCCGGTGTCAATGAATCTTGGTGGGTGGAGACGGAGGCATTGGTAAAATCCTTGAATCCAATCTACATGGTTCTACGCATCACCGACATGGAGGGGAGCACATTAGGCCTACTCTACGAGTACATGTAATATACTAGTTCTAGAAATATGTCGCCGGTTTCTTGACCGCCCCTCATACAATCATTTAAGCAAACTGGTACAAGTCTCCTAACATTTTCTAGTCTAGGGTTTGGCATTGAGTCGTCGCAGCATGTCCAAGAGGCACGTTGAGCCCCTGTGCACATGACATCCCCTCTTGCTAAAGATGAGGCTAGGCGAAGCTGCCTCCCACCGATGGCGGTGGTTCTCCGCGCCTCTTGGACCACAGAGCTTTCTTAATGACGGGTATCTCTTTCTTCAATGCACCCACTCATAGCATAAGAGAGATAATATCAAGAGTTTGCAACTTGTCCACATGCCATAGCATCTACCTGATGAGTATCATCAAGCTTTGATCAGTTAGAACTAGGATCCATAGGACAAGATAATGGGCATGGTACCATACTTCTAGAGCAATTTCTACACACATACTTCTTTTGGAAGAAATAGATACCCTCAAGAAATTCATGAACTTCCAAACCAAGAAAGTAGTGTGACTATCCAAGATCAAGTATCAGCAAATGTACAAGTTAGTTGAGTTCTCACCCAAGATGAGCCAGTAAGAATAAGATCATCCACATACAAGGTTTCACAATGATAACTGCAAGTCATGTCAAATCACTTATGTCATGCAAAGCATTGCATACTATGATACAATCTGTAGATCTAATAAAAACCAGGCTGAGCATAGTCTACCAAGCAATGCTTGTCTCATGGAAGGGACAATGCACAGGTGCCCCACTCAAAAGAGCAGCTACCCGGAAGCCAGCTATCCAGGTAACGTGGGATACATAGACCAAGTAGAGCCTGCCCCAATAGGTCCCAATCATTTTTATTTGGCCTGAAAGAACTTGGCGTTTCTGTTTTCATCTAGCTTTCCTGCGGAGGATAAAATAGCTTATTTTGGGTTTAGGGAGGGGGGTTTGTGTTGGGGCAGGGCAATCCATGAGAAAAGGAGCATAGAGAAAGTACCGTGTTCTTGATGGAATCAGTAGCAACGATGGAAGAATTGTCCCCAACGGTGAAGGCAGGATCACAGCGGGAGGAAAGCAGCACAGAGACGCTCCACTCCACGAAAGCATGGCGCGTGCCCTCTCTCCAAACGCGACCCACCCTCACCCTTGCTTTGCCATGCCGATGCTGCACCACTTCCGCCATAGCTGCTGGACGCTGTGCATGCGTCTTTGCTCATGCACTGTTGTCAACCTTGGAATCTTGGAGATTCCCGCAACAGGCCCGCATGAAAGACAACACGGCAGTGCTCGAAAAAAAACTTTTTTCCAAAAACTTGGCAAACCTACATATTTGAAACAACATAGGTAAATTGACAAAATTTGAAGGTTCTTACATCAAATTACACTATTTTTTTCAAAGTTTTGTAGGTTTTCTCACCTTCAAATGTATAATTTAGAGGTAAATTTGAAAATTTGTAGGTGGGATTACATTAAACCTAGGTTTGTTTCGAGCATTGTTCCACAGGTTTTTTCCCAAGTTTAAATTGGAAAATTATGAGAGAATTCACATGAGAGTGTGGTTGTCAACCGGCAACTTGACTTACATGGAAAAACTCTAAAAACGTGAGAGGGTGGGAGAGATTTCTTTTTTAGGAAAATATAAGCATATTGCCAATTTTTTAATGGAAACGTTCCATGTGAACACAAAAAGTTGGCAACATGTTGCAAACCAATTGCCCATGTGAACAAAAAAATAAAACCACATGTGGTAGTGTTCAATAATGTCTTTTCCCAAAGAGAATGTTCAATGAAGAGGAAAATAGAACCTTATGTGGTAGTGTTCAATAATGTCCTTTCCCTTAACACTAGTTCTGTTAAACGTGTATGCCAGGATTGTGTTATTTAATGATTTCTAAGCTCTAGTTACCTTTAATTTAGATAAATTATCATGATTGTATGAGTCTATTTTAAATTCTCTACTATAAAATTTAAGAATAAGCCTCCAATATAGTTCTTTGAAAAAGGATTTTTATGACATCAATGCTTTTCAACCTTCAACAAATGATTCTAGAAGTAGCTTCTCAAAAAATGAAGTGTCAAAAAAATCGATTGATATGATTTTTAAGCAGCATATAAATTGATTACAGCATTAAAAAAGATAATATGTAAAGACAAATACTATTAAACACTCTTGTCATAAATTCGGTGACCTTAATCCACGTATAACAAAATAATTGGTCATGGTTTCGTAGCATGCTGTCAAGTTTTAAATACACGATAATTTAAACAACATTCAAACTAATGTTTCACAGTTAAAAAGCCAAAACAATAATATAGAGTATCCTATGGCTATAAGACCATGAGATACCATCTATTGCACCTATGGCCTTAAGGCCATATAGTGCTCTTTGTAGATATATCTATGACTTTAAGATAATCCAAAATATGTCTCTTTATGACCTCAAGGCCATAGGGTTAGGATTATTAGCAGATCTCAACGTATAAAGAGTTCAGTGCCTCAAAGCCATATGGGACTTTATTTATGTGCCACCCTATGTCCCTAAGGCTCTAAGTTGTCTTAGGGCCACAAGATGCCGTTTATGCCAATAAAAAACCCCTTTATGCTCTATGTTGGCACTCTATGTCCCCAGGCACTCAAGGTGTATCTCGTATGCTAATTAGAAACCTTTTATTCTATATGTTGTCACCATATGGCCTTAGGCCATAGGGTGCCCTGTGTGTTATGTTTGCACCCTATGGACTAGGGCCACAAGGTACCCTCTATGCTAGTAAGAAATCCTCTACGCTCAATATTGAGACCATGTGGCCCCAAGACCATAGGATATTCTCTATGGTAGTGAGAAAAATCCTCTATGCTATATGTTCACAAACAATTAAAAAATCTAAACAATAATTAGAGTATCATACAGCCCTAAGACCATAAGATGTCATCTATTGTACCTATAATTCCATTTGGTATTCTATTTAACTATACAAATTTAAATGAGGTACTTACTTAGATAAACTATCATAATTCTAACTTTGAATCTGTTTTTTAACATAAAACTACAATATAAAAACTCTTAATACAAGTTTGTGCCAAAGAATCTATGTTAAGATGAAGATTTTTTACATCAAGCACATGCTTTAAAACTTCATTCAAAGGTTTTAGAGATGGTGTCTCAAAAAAAGGAGGTGTTTAAAAACACCATTTGATGTGAATAATACAAATCGTATACATTGATTATGTCAAAATAGTATAAAGTATAGACACAAAGATTACCACCAACAACTTGACAGTTTCACAAAAATGATGGTCTTCATCGCATGTACAACAAAGTACTAACAAGAAAGAGTATGATATCTCCAAGATTGAGGGTATTCAAAAAACACCGTTTTGTAACACTACCAAATGTCAAGAACATTCTGATTGTTTGCATCACTTAATAAAGAAATTTACTAAAAAGAAAAATTTAACAATACCATAGAAGCATCAAACAATGAAACCAAAGAGCTTGAATGAGAAGGGTCTCCTCACAATAGGATGCACTCCATTAAAAAAATAGTTTAAAGATTTTCAAGCTATCCCACAACTTCCATCAAGTCTAAAATTTGAAAAGTACACAATGCCAAATACTTGGTAGATGCTATTTAGAATACTTAACTAGTACACTTAACGTGGCCTCCTTCTCTTGAGATTTTGAATCGTTTGAGACATATAACATTGCATTACATAGTGAGTCTCAAGATCCGGATGGAACATTACAAAATTTCTTATGGTATAGTCTCTCTTGTCTTTAGCATACAACCATCCACATAACCATGGAACAGTTTCATCTTTTAGAAAACTTTGAAGCAATTGAGTAGGTTGGTTCCAAAATCATATAAGTTCCTTGCATATTCCACATCACTCGGTATGGACTATCATCAAATATTATAGTGTTGCCCCCATCTAAATAATCAAATAGCTTCCATATGGTCAAAAGATATTTGTGATAAGCTCTTTTGTAACCGATCATGAAATTTGAATTTTGGCAGCACCTGTTATCCATAATCATCTTGAATTTGTGACTTTGTGTAGGAAAACAGGTCTTGATTATGTGTTGAGCTTTGTAAACGATGGCAGCTCCAAATCCGAACCTCAAAGAACTCAAAGCAAAATCTTAAGAAATGCTATGCATTTGGACGCACCACATACACCTCATTGTTATCTTCTACAATGCACATGTACTTGGTCCAGGTTGGCCTTGGGTGAAGCTCAAATGTTGCAAGAAGCACACCCTCTAAATCCAAGATAAGCGTTTTCTTCTCCTGTTTGAAAGATGCTGGTAGATAATGAAACCATTGCTCTTGGTTTGAATGTGATATTTGACGTAATATGAAAGGGAGCTCCTCTATTTTGTGATAATCTAATAGCAAAACATTTTTTCTTAGAAGCCCTGAAATGATTTTAAAAAAAAGTTAATATAGAGATCTCAAGTGTATTGAAGACCTTAGGGACATGGGGTGCTAATTTGTGGTTACACTTAGTAAGTCTTATGCAAAAACACATGCCAAACTATGACGCTATGGCCTTAAAGTCATAGGGTGTTGAGACCATAAAGTGCAAATCCCCCAAGGTCATAGAGCAAGATTTGACCTTATGACCATGTAGATTAACCTTGACGGCACAATGAACTCAAATTTCAAAGCAAACAATTATAAAACCTTTTTAAAAAAAGAGCATTTGGCACACGAAACTCAAAATCTACTTATACTATTGAAAGACACATTAAAAAACTATTAATCATTTACATCTTCATATATCTTGAAAGCCTAAGCACTCTAGCAAAGTCTCTGAGTACATAAAGATCTTTGTAAATGAAAAAAGGTTACAAAACATTGCTCCATCAGTTCTTGATGTAGGGCTATTTGAGATCATACTGAATTTTTAGATGCTTTATATAATTCCTGGCTTCATGTACTTTGATCACAGGCTCCTTGAATCCCAATTGGGCAAGCATAATTGCTTTTGTATCTTTCAAGGCTGACGATGATTTGATATTCTTTAAGACCCCTACTTTTTCTCGATCACGTGCTGAAAGTTTCTTGTCTTGACTTCGAGTGGACATTCCACTAGTGCTAGATGTTGCAACTTTCTCATCGTGAAGAGGACGATAAACTTCTGGTAGCCTACCCGTGGAGTAGGTTTTTCCTAGAAATATTAGATTTCTCTCCTCCCACTCTGCAACAACCTTGTGTATACGGTTATAAAGCTCATGACCTTGAGCTATGGGTGCTTGTCCATATAACTGAGACCCTGTAACCGTGCGAATGTCATTAACATGATTGAGAGCTTTGATATATGGTAGCAGCTCCCCAAGGAGGATATTATCCTCCTCATCATCAACATTAAATGATGGTGGAAAAATACAATTCAATGCAGGATTCACGCATCCCTTTAATGGCTCATCATCTACAAGAAGCAATCTTCTTGTATCAAGCCCAAATTTTGATGATGCAATAGCCAACGGTTCGAAAAGTGCTTCTACTCCTGGATTATCTAAGCGAGTGATCCTTGATTCTACGCATGGTTGACATTGGCTTTGCCCCCAGATCATAAAGAATGGAAATTTTTCTTTAGCTTCCTTTTCTAAAATCTTGATGATGTCCACAACATGCATGTCATTAGCAGCTGACCATATCCCTACATTGAAATTTCTCAGTAGAGCCTTTAAAAACTCAATGCATCTTGGACGAAGAACAATATGCTCATGTCCAAACTTTAAGCTCTTCATTTTCTTGGACTTTTGCTAGCATCTCCTCAAGAACAATCCACACAAGCTCACTATTATAGTCAGCACTGGTTTGTTGGTGGATGGAAGGTCCGGCTCACCATGCACTTCGATTTCCAAATCCCGGGGTGCTAAAATATTTGTGTTGGATTCTCCTTCTGGCGTTGCACATGTTTTGGAACTTCCATTGCCTTCTACTTCCATTGTATTGCCATGCAATCCAATTCCCAAATCTTGGGCTACTAGAATATTTTCATTGGATTCTTCTTCCTTCCTTGCACATGTTCTAGAACTTTCACCGTCTTCTTCCATTGGATTACTCTTTAAATTTATCTCCAGTTGTTGTAGCGGTTGACCTTCAAAAACTTGTAGATTCTTGTCATCTTCTTCAGAAGCTCTTTGGTTGACATGGAGCTTGATAGAATCTTTCTCAATAGGGTCAATGGCATGAGCATCCTCTATACCAACGATCTCGAGTAAAACTTTGTCAGCCGCAATGTCTTGTTGAAGGATTGCAAGTTTAAAGAACACCAAATTTTAGATTCCAAAGTATCTACATTTTGATAAATCTTTTTTGTCACTCTCTTGGAAAAAACTAATCGCAAATAAAAAATTTTAGACAACAATTTTTAGATTCCAAAGTGTCTACATTTTGATAAATCTTTTTTGTCACTCTCTTAGAAAAAACTAATCGCAAATAACAAATTTACTAACTGACAACACATCTACAACAAATTTATTGTTATGCTCCTCATTGTTTAGAGATTCCTTATCTTTATCTAGCTATTAGTTCTTTGTCCATGATGGTGGCATCTAGAAGTATACTTGGAGAAACGTTTATGCCTTTAAACTCTAGAACACAAGTCTCATTTTCTATTGCACTATCTTCTTGCATTGGATGATTTCCTTGACTAAGTTTCTTATGGCCTTCAAGCCATAGGGTTCTCTTTGTAGATATCTCTATGACTTTAAGATAATCCAAAATATGTCTCTTTATGTATCAAAGCCATAGGGTTAGGATTGTTAGGAGGTCTCAACATATAAATAGATCTATGGCTTCAAAGCCATATGGTACTTTATTTATGTGTCACCCTATGGACCTAAGGCCATGGGTTGTCATAGGGCCACAAGATGCCCTCTATGAGCACTAGTAAGAATCCATCTATGCTTTATGTTCGCACCCTATGGCCCGAGGGCCACAAGGTGTGTCTCTTATGCTAGTAAGAAACCCTTTATGCTATATGTTGTCACTCTATGGCCCTTGGGCCATAGGGTGCCCTCCGTGCTAGTAACAAATTCTATGTTTGCACCCTATGGACCTACGGCCACAAGATACCCTCTATGATAGTAATCAATCTTCTATGCTCTATGTTTGTACCCTATGGACCTAGGGCCACAAGGTACCCTCTATACTAGTAAGAAACCCTCTATGCTCAACATTGAAACCCTATGGCCCCAAGGCCATAGCCTGATGTCCTCTATGGTAGTAAGAAAAACCTCTACGTTCTATGTTGGCACCCTATGGAGACTTGAGGGCCACAAGGTACCCTTTATAATGCTACTAAGAAACCTTGTATGCTCTAAGTTGGGAGCATCAAATGGCCCCTAGGCCACAAGGTTCCCTCTATGCTAGAAAGAAAACCTCTATGCTCTACATTGGCAACCTATAGCCCCCAGGCCATAGGGTGCATCAAATGGCTCCTAGGCCACAAGGTGCCCTCTATGCTAGAAAGAAAACCTCTGCGCTCTACATTGGCACCTTAGGGCCCATAGGGTGTCCCCCTATGCCTAGTAAGAAACCATTGAAACTCTATATTAGCATAAAAGACCATAGGCCACAAGGTGCACTCTATGCTAGTAAGAAACCATCTAAACTCTATGTTGGTAACCTATGGCCCAAAGGCCATAGAGTGTCCAAGGAACCCTTTAGGAGCATTCCCCACAAAGACCACCTTATAGCCATAAGGTGATTTAGTGGCCTAGGTGCCCTTCTTAAGACTCTTCTATTTTGGTATCACATGGCCTCAGGGAAACAAGCTATCCTCTATGCTAGCAAAAAACCCTTAGTGCTCTTTGTTGGAACCATATGGCCCCAAGGCCATAGGGTGCTCTCTTGCTAGCAAGAAACCCTCCATGCTGTATGTTTGCACCCTATGGCAACAAGGACACAGGGTGTCCTCCATGATAGTAGGAAACCATCTATGCTCTCTGTTGCACCCCATTTGACTATGTTGACACCCTATGGCCCTAGGGTTGTAGGGTGCTCTCTATGCTAGTAAAAAACCCTATATGCTCTCTGTTGGCACTCTATGGTCCCAAGGGCCATGGGGTGGAAAATGTGACCTTTGAGAGTATTCCTTACCATGTTTGCAAAGACCACCTTAGCCTAGTTGCCATCTTAGAGACTCTATATTGGCACCCTATGACCTAGGGCCATAGGGTGCCCATTATCCTATAAAGAGATCCTCTTTGTTCTCTATTCTCTATGTTGGCACCCTATGGCCCTAGGGCCACAAGGTGCCCTTCATCCTATGAAGAGACCCTTTATGCCCTACATTGGTACTCTGTGGCCCTAGGGTCATAGGGTGCCTTCTATGCTAGTAAGATACATTGTATGGTCTAGGTTGCCAATCTATTGCGTAGGTCTAAAAGGTTTGCTCTACGAAAAAACCATGTATACTATATGTTGGCAGTGTATGGCCCTAGGGCTAGAAGGAAACCCTAGGGCTATAAGGTGTCCTCTATGTTACTATCATATGGCCCAAGGGCCAGATGGTGGCCAAGGTGTCCCGTGTGAGAGAATTCTCTACTACATATACAAAAACCACTTTATGGCACTATGGAGTCCCAAGGAGAAACAAGGTGCTGATAAAAATCCCTCTATGCTCTATGTTGGCACCCTATGGCCCCAAGGCCATAGGGTGGTCTTTATGCTGGTAAAATTCTCTCTATGCACTATGTTTATGTGTATACTTATAAGAAGCCATTTATGCACTATGCTGGCATCTTATGACCCTAGATCCATAAGATTTCCTCTATGGTAAAAGAGAAATCGTACATGGGCTACGCTGGCATCCTATGGTCCTAGGGCCATAGGGTGTCCTCTATGCTAGCAAACCCTCTATGTGTAATGTTGGCACCCTATAACCCAAGGGTCACAAGGTAGCCCTCCATGCTCTATATAGGCACCCTCCTCTATGCTAATAAGAACCTCAATATGCTTTATGTTGGCACCCTATGCCCCTAGCACCACAAGGTGCCCTCAAGGCTAATATAAACCCCTAATGTTTCATGTTTGCACCCTATGGTGCTAGTACCACAAGGTGTTATCTATGCTAGGAAGAAACCTTGTGTGCTCTGTGTTCACACCCTATGGCCCTAGGGTGACCTATATGCTACTAAGAAACACCATATGCTCTATGTTGGAATCTTGTGGCCCTAGGGCCATAGGGTGCTATCATAAGAAACCATCTATTGTCTACATTGAGACCCTATGGCCTTAGGGCCATAGGGTGGCCAAAGGTGTCCTTGAAGAGAATTCCCTACTACATACATATAGGATACGTTATGGCCCCAAGACCATTGAGTGACCTAAGTGCCCCTTTAGAGACTCTATATTTGTACCCTATGGACATTGAGTGACTTACGTGCCTCTTCATAGACTCTATGTTAGATCCCTATGGCACTAGGGTCATAGAGTGCTCTCTATGCTAGTAAGAGACCTTATATGATCTTTGTTGGCACTCTTGGGGCCATAGGGTACCTTTCATGTTAGCAAGAAGTTCTACATGCTTTATGTTAGCACCCTATGGCCCTAGGGCCACAAGGTGCCCTCTATGCTTCTATGCTAAAAGGAAGTCCTCTATGCTCTAAGTTGGCGTATGACCCAAGGGCCAAAGGGTGCCTTCAATGCTAGTAAGAAACACTATATGCTCTAAGTTCGTATCCTATGGCCCAAGGGACATAGGGTGGCCAAGGCATCCACAATACATTCACAAACGGATTTTGATTACGATGTGGTTAGAGCACAAAGCATTCTTTCTAATATTAGTAATTTCAATTAAAAAAGTCAAGTTGTTTTAGTGATCCTAAATACCATTTATATAGGTGATATACTTTTTGACATAATTTTCAAGGATGAATACACATTAAAAGTTTTCATAATAAAATAGTCATGAAAAAATCCAAGTGTATATACACATTAAAATAATTAAAGGCTATATATATCAACTTAATTAGACAATGACAGTCATGAAAAAATCCAAGTGTTAACTTTTTTATAAAATCTCAATGTGTAAGTTAATATTGCGGTAAATATGCAATCCAATATACAAAATTGAATCATTATCATACATCATACAGCTGTTGCTTTGCCACATAGTTGAAGGGGTCTTTGCCTTCAAATGTCGACATAACATTCAAACATTTAAATAAAATTTGCAAATACTTTAATTCACAATGCATTGATCTGTTGGTGGATGGAAGGTACGGCTCACCATGCACTTTGATTTTCAAATCCTGGGGGGCAAAAATATTTGTGTTGGATTCTCCTTCTGGCATTGCACATGTTCTAGAACTTGCATTGCCTTCTACTTCCAATTTACAAACTTACACAATTGTCATACATTATACAATCATTTCTTTGCAATAAACCTTGATACAATGTTCTGATTGCTACATGACAAGCTAAAAAATTGTACTAGTCCTAGCTTCCCTCTATTGAAAAACATTCAAGATATGAATTTCAATTCTCTGCATCATCTAGAAGAAAAACCAAATCATAGTTTGGAACAAAATACTCGCACTTTATATCTTTGAATAAAATCTTGTTACAATTAAAGAACTAGATCTTCACATAATCCGAAGGACAAATGCTTCATAAACCATTTGCACTTTGATATTTTGATGTTTACTATCTAAGCAAACAAATTGTACTAGTCCTAGCTTCCCTCTATTGAAAAACATTCAAGATATGAATTTTAGTTCTCTGCATAATCTAGAAGAAAAACAAAATCATAGTTTGGAACAAAATACTCGCACTTTATATCTTTCAATAAAACCTTGTTACAATTAAAGAACTAGATCTTCACATAATCCAAAGGACAAATGCTTCATAAACCATTTGCACTTTGATACTTGATGTTTACTATCTAAGCAAATAATTGGCATTTACAACAAATATTGAATATATTTTTAATCTAATTAGTTGCAATACAAAGATAATTATTTCAAATTCTTACATCATCAATTCACAATAGAAGAACTTACACCCAATCAAAAATGATCATACATTAATTGTTCACAAGATAAGCAATATATGTCCCTAATGTTTATGAACACAAGATAGTAAGGCAAAAGAAAAATATTTTTGAAACACTTAAAGAGTCTTTAGGTAACCTAAAATAACCAACCTATGGTCTAAAGGCCATAGGGTGTCATGTGATATTTTATAAGATGTGTACATAGAGAGCTAAGTGATTTGCATCCATGGGGTGGTTTAAGTGTCCCTGTGGAGATTCTATGTCAGCATCCTATGTCCCTAAGACCTTAGGTTATCCCAAATGCTCTTGGATAACTTATGTTTCCTTCTAGAATAGCCCAAATGCATATGTGCCCTTTTAGAGACTTCATGTAATCACCCTATATCCATAAGATTGTGGAGTAGCCCAAATGCTTATGTGCCCTTTTAAAGACTCTATGTAATCACCCTATATCCGTAAGATTGTAGGGTAGGCCAAATGCTTTTGGTGGATTCTATGTTGACACCCTATGGACCTAAGGCTATAGAGTAACCCAAATGCTTATGTGCCATTTTAGAGACTCGATGTAATCACCCTACGTCCATAAGATTGTAGGGTATCCTATTTGCTTTTGGGGGATTCTATGGCCCTAGGGCCATAGGGTGCCATATCTACAAAGAACTCTATGATCCCAAGTCACAGGGTGTTCTTCCTAAACCTCATATGACCACTTAACTTTAAGGTATTACATAGTATATCTTATGACCATATATATATATATATATATATATATATATATATATATATATATATATATATTCTATATATATATATATGTAGAATTCTATTTGCCACAACATGTCCATATAATATCATACACTTAAGTTTAATTCATTTATTGTGAAAAAAACTTAAACTCACAACTTCACATTTTTTCAAAGATAATAAATTGAGAAAAATAACAAACCAAACATCAATGTTTTTAACATCAGGGGTGGATTTGAGATGGGACAAATAAAATAAAATGGCAACAATAACAATCTAAATATCAGTAATGTAATATCATGGGTGGCTAGCTTAACCTGTTTCTTGTAAATAAAATGGCCTCAGCACTTGCATCCAATGGTTCTTCAATTTCTTCTTCCTCTAAATCCTTGGCATCATTGACTTTCTCTGTGGTATCTACACCTGTCCACCTTCTAAGATCAAGGTCTTCTTCCACTATGGAATGGCAAAGAGATTCCAATTGCGTCATTTGATCACTAGTACATGCAACTGATATCACCTTTCTTTGTTGTTGTAGAGACTCTTTAGTCCTATAGCATAATGAGAAGATGTCTATTACTTGATCATCTTCTTTGACACACATACATTTGATTTCACGATGCACAAAAAAGGCTTTGGCCGTGGTCACAGCATCATACTCGTCGTCGTCGATGTAGAGAGTATGCATTGGCTCCAAAAGTGACACTTTAACACTAGAGTAGTTGGTGTACTGCTCTCCTTGACTGAAGAACGCCCAAACCCCAAAAATTACTTCACGAAGAGCACATGTTTGTATGATCTCTGATCCCATTAAGGAGCTCAAAGGTAGAACATGCATTTAATACCATTTAGCTTTTTTAGAAATTGCCTTCTCTAGGGAAGCAGCATGCTGATACTTGACTAAGCCAGCAATTAAAAACTCTGATGGTTGATGTGCTATCCCACATACTCCATCAGTTACTTTACCAAATTGGGTAGCACTCCAACCACTAGATGTAAGACTTTTGTGTGTTGTATCTATGATGCAAACACCAACACGAATTGTAGAGCTATTCTCACTGCAGAGAAACTCAATGCCTTCCAAATTCTTTCCAACACACTTGATTGTCCATGGTAAAATGAATTGCAAACTAGAAGTTCCATTCTTTTGTGCAATGATTCACTGCACATATCTCCTAGTGATCTCAGGAATTGGCTCTTTCTCCTTTCCTTTTTGTAGCAGGAGATTTAGCCACTGCGTACAGCTCGTGAAGAGAGATTTGTAAATCTCATCTGTAATGTTATAATGAGACTTACATTCATCCCATGAAGTTACTGATCTATCTCTTTAAATGCCATCAACATTTGAGGCTCAAAAACCTTGGTCTGCTTTAAGTTTGTTGTAGGTGCAGTGAGGTCGAGCATGCTCGCTTGGTGCGGTTGCTTCACTAAGCAGATCTTCTCTTCTGTCAGCTCCTGTTGTAGTAGCTTGACATCATTATCTTCTAAACCATTTAAGCATCTAAAGGTTGTTATGCTTGGTTGTCTCCCACGAGCAATTGATGTCTGATGCTTCTCCAAGATGTTTATCCACTGATCATAGATTTCATCATTGTACATGACCATGTGTGCTTCTTTGTTGGCAAATGATTTATGGTTGAACGTGATGTTCGCCACATTTACAAAGGCCTTAAAAATAAAGAAAAGAAAATTAAATTTATTTCAAGACATATTTGTAACAAAAACAAGCATAGGGAAGTGGAACTTACATCCCAAGGTGCTCGACTCGGATGACCGATAGGAACTCCTGCCTTGGGTTTTGTTGGTTTAGAATATGCAAGCCATTGACTACGGCCATGCTTCAAGACCTCCACATAAGGCTGGTGTTTCATTGTTGTTATTTTCTCCATGTTCTCCATTTTGGAAATTCGAACAGCAACCTCTTTGGGAGCGTCTACTACTATCCTTGCAGTTCTAAACTTGTAGAACTCTTTTCTCAAAGCATACTTAGTGCTGTTGTTACGCAAAAAAGCTCTAGCCGCTATGATGGAATACTAACCAGCTAGAATCTAGTAGTGGTATATTGATAGCTTGTCTCCATGCACTTCAGCTGTTTGTAAAGGCATTTTTGTAATTGGGTTATACGGCATCAGGTTTGCTGCACTGGAGACTGGCCTATAGTGCCCTGCAAATTGCTTCAAGAGATATTTCACATACACATCTGACAATGGTCTGCATTTATAGCCATCTGATGCAAGGTTGCATTGCTCAACTAGGATCAATTGGGTAAATTGTACTCCAAATTTAAAATAGTGTGCAATTCCAACATATCTATCTAGTCCACTCTTAGAAGTTTTGGTAACTTCTTTATCAAGATCTTTTTCTTTGGGCTGTTTAATAGAGTCCAGCACAGCTAAGGATACTGAGTCCACAACCACTGCCACTGAGGGGGTTTCAACTACTAAGGTTGCAAATCCACTAGAATCTCTTGCTTCTTGAGTCTCTAAGGGTATAATTGAAAGACTTTCTTCGGCCACATTTCTACCATTGTCTCCATGTGAGGGAGTCTGACTCTCCTTGAGAGTCTTAGATTGATTTTCTTTACCTGTGTCTTCATTCTTTCGCTTCTTCTTTGTGCTGCTCAATTTACCTAAATATTGATTGACTTTCTTAAAGCCCTCAATATATAAGCCTATAAAGTTCTCACTTGGAGTGTAGTCTTGAAGCTCCCACCCACCCTGCTTTTTTCATTGTCACTCCGTCATAATCAACCTTTACCAATTTTTGAGCAAAGGCCACAGGCTCCAACAAGTAGGAGTCACCATTGAGTAGTTTTACTCCAAGGCATGGAGACATTTCAAGATCTGAACAATCTTTCTTTATCTCCTTGACAATACCACAATCCTTGAAGGGCAATTGCTCTTTATCTTGAAAGAACAAGTGGACTTTCTCATCAGTTCCACCATTTGGTAAGTAAAAATCTAGATACCAAGAACTTGGTGTTGATCCTATTGCATCAACTGACTTTGACATTCTCTTCTGAGACATTTTCCCCTCTATGTTAGTAAGAACCTCTCTATGCTCTATAATGACATGAAGGGTTTCTTCAAAACATAGAGGGCACCTTGTCATTATGTCATTATAGAGTATAGGCAACCTATGGACCCAGGGCCATAGGGTGCTCTCTATGCCAGTAAAAAACACTATTTGCTCCATATTGAGGAGACCTTGTGGCCTTGGGGCCATAGGGTCCCCTCTATGCTAGTAAGAACCTCTGTTTTCTCTATATTGACACCATGTGGCCTGAAGGCCATAGGGTTCCCTCTATGCTAGTAAGAAGATCTCTATGTGCTCTATGCTCTATATCGACATCCTATGGCCCCAAGGCCACAAGGTGCCCTCATTGTTAAAAAAAAAACCCTCATTTATTTGGCAACCTATGGCCCCAGGGCCATAGAGTGCTCTCTATGGCGGTATAAAGCACTATTTGGTCTACATTGGAACCCTATGGCCTAAAGACCATAGGGTCCCTTCTATGTTAGTAAGAACCTCTCTATGCTCTATAATGACATCCTATGGCCCCAAGGGCCACAAGGTGCCCTCTTTGTTTTCAATTTGAAGAAACCCTTCATGATGAATTTTTGACAGCCAATGGCCCTAGAGCCATAGGGTGCTCTATATGCTAGTAAAAGACACTATTTGCTCTATACTGGCACCATGTGACTTGAAGGCCATAGGGTCCCCTCTATTCTAGTAAGAGCCTCTCCGTGCTCTATATTGGAGCCCTTTGGCCTGAAGGCCACAGGGTCCGCTCTATGCTAGTAAGAACCGATCTATTCTCTATATGGCACCCTGTGGCCTAAAAGCCATAGGGTCCCCTGGATGCTAGAAACCACCAAGAGGGTTTTTTTGGCACCCTATGGCCCTGAGGCCATAGGGTGCTCTCTTTATGGCCATAGGGTTTGTTGTATACTAGGAAAAACTCTACATGCTCTATCTCGGCATCTTAAGGCGGTTGTCCTCTATGCTAATAAGAAACCACCATTGCTCTAGGTTTGTCTCCTATTGCTTTACAGCAACAAGGTGTCATCCCCCATGCCAATAATTAAAATAAACCTAAATGCTCTACATTGAAACCCTATGGCTTAAGGTCCAGGTGTGATCTATGCTAGCATAAACCCCTCTATGCTCTATGTTGACACCCTAAAGCCCCAGGGCCACAAGGTGCCTTCTCTCTCTCTCTCTCTCTCTCTCTCTCTCTCGGATTTAAATTGTTTATTTGACCTTATTACCTCTCCTCCCTCTCTCTCTCAGCTTCCTCTCCTTTGTTTGTCTCTCTTCCTCTCCTTTCTCTCTCAATCCAAATAACTATTTTTCGCCCTCTTCTCATCTCTCTCCATTCATATAGCAGGCAGTCCCTTGTGAATTTTGGGCGTGAATATCTACCTGTTTACCTATAGCATCGTCATTCAGGAACTCCCTACCAAGTTTCCTCTTTCTGGGATCTCTCTCACACCAACAAAAAGCGTACAATACAAAGGTTAGTTCTTTACTGTTTTACTATTTTACAATAAGAGAGAGGTAAATAAATGTACAAAAAAAGATTGAGCTTACCTGCGAGCGGTGTCGTGAGGCATTGTCGTGTTTGGGAGAGAGGCACAGGGAGGGAGAGAGAAGGCGGAAGAGGCGGCACCACAGGATGCTGCACGTTTGTGAGAGGCTCAGGGAGGCATTCGATGTCATGAGATGTTGCAAGCTTGAGAGGTGCACGGAGGGTGGCAAAGGGCGGCTATTCGTTCAGAGAAGGGCAGCGCGAGGTGCTATTTGTTTGAGAGAAGAGGTGCAGCAAGGGCCGATAGAGGGGCGCTCTTGGTTCGCGAGAGGAGGCACTTCGATGAGTAGGGAGGGCACGCAGCAGAGGCGACGCAAAGGAGGTGTTTGGGAGAGGCGTATGGAGGGAGGACATTTGAGAGAGGCATAGGGAGCACGCATGGAGGGCGTTAGGAGAGGCGCAGGGCGCACACAGGGAGCTGTGCTCGAAAGAGCAGAGTAGGGTTTCAAAAAGAAAGAGAGAGAGAGAAGAAGAAAGAGAAAGAGATAGAGATAAGGTTAATCAACTTTGTTAATTCAAAATGCAAAATTTGACTTTCAAATTTTAAACCTAAAACTTCCCGCTCTCTTTTATTTTGAAATTTGAAGGGTTTAAAATCGTTTTCTTAGGGGGAGAGTCATACCAAAGGATTGGAAACTTAAAGAGCTTTCCGCAAAAAAAAAAAACAAAGTATAGATTAAAAAAAAAAGAATTGGCGTGAGACTTTGTCAGTTCCCGTATCATATCTCTACGAGTGGAATGACACCCATGGTCGAAATCACCGTCCCGGGACCAAAAATCGCATACTAAAAAATACACTAAAAAGCATTCAAAATTAGAGAATTTTCCCTCGAAAAATCTGCAATATTTTTTTGTGCAGTATTGCTCGGGAGACTTGAAAACACATTTTGAAAAAAATTGGGATAAGCAAAAAAAAGAGGATTTTTTTTGCACGTGCAATTGCACACTAATTGCACGTGTTTTGAAAGTGTGAGCATACATGCAATATACACATATTTATACAAATAGTAGTTAAACGAGGAAGCCACATACTAGAATGGGTTGCAAAGGTGCTGGTGCGCATTTGCGAAGAGGCTTGTAAAGGTGTACATACGCAATTTGATCACACATTTGATCATGGGATACATGCATACCGTCGATTTTAGGTCCCTTCAAAGACGTAAACATATCATATGGATCCACGGGACTACTTGAGACACGGTTTCAATATATAATCAATGGTTGTGGATACCACATGGAATATGATCAATCAATGTGGATGCACCACATGGCATATCGTGTGGCTCATATGTACCCCCTTATGTCCTGGCGGGTTCTAGCTTTTTGAAATCACTATATATAGCACCCTATGGCCCAAAGTCCATAGGATGCATATATAGCTCACCACAAAACACCAATAGATAGTATTATGTGGTCATAAATCCATAAGATCTATATATATTTAGCTAGAAACATCAACATATAGCATCCTATGGCCTTTTGTCCGAAGGATGTTCATATACTCATCATGAAACACCTACATATAGGACCCTATGGACCTAAGGCCATAGGATGTATATATCAAGACACCTACATATAGCATCCTATGGACCTAAGTCCAAAGGATGTATACAAACGCGTTGTGTCCCTAAGGCCACATGATGCTATATACCCCTCATGAGACAACTACATATAGTGCCCTATGGCCCTCAAGCCAGACGATCTATATTTACTCAGCAAAAAACACCAGCATAAAACATCATATAGACTAAAGGACATATGATTTATATATACTCAACACAAAACACCTATATATAGCATCCTATGGCCCTAAGGCCATAGGATGTTATATATCCATCATGAGACAACTACATATAGTGCCCTATGGCCCTTAGGCCATAGGATGTGTACGTATGCATCACGAAACACCTATATATAGCATCCTATGGCCCTAAGGCCACATGATGTTATATGCCCATCATGAGACAACTACATATAGTGCCCTATGGCCCTCAGGCCATAGGATGTGTACAGTTGTATCGCAAAACAGCTACATATAGCAGCATCCTATGGCCCTAAGGCCACAGGATGTTTTATACCCATCATGAGACAACTACATATAGTGCCCTATGGCCCTCAGGCCATAGGATGTGTACAATTGCATCGCAAAACACCTACATATAGCATCCTATGGCCCTAAGACCACAGGATGTTTTATGCCCATCATGAGACAACTACATATAGTGCCCTATGGCCCTCAGGCCATAGGATGTGTACAGTTGCATCGTGAAACACCTACATATAGCATCCTATGGCCCTAAGGCCACAGGATGTTATATGCCCATCATGAGACAACTACATATAGTGCCCTATGGCCCTTAGGCCATAGGATGTATAGAGTTGCATTGCCAAACACCTACATATAGCATCCTATGGCCCTAAGGCCACAGGATGTTATATACCCATCATGAGACAAATACATATAGTGCCCTATGGCCCTCATGCCATAGAATGTATATTTACTCAACACAAAACACCTACATAATAAATCTATGGCCCTAAGGCCATATGATGAATTCATACTCATCATGAACCACCTACATATAGCATCCTATGGCCCTCTCTGTAGGATTCTGTATACCCATCATGAAACAACCACATATAGTGCACTGTGTGTATGTATTCATCATGAAACACCTACATATATACTCACAATGAAATGACTTTGTGATGGTTTTCTTAACAAATATTTGTTGAAACCTTCTTGCAGGTATGGATTTTAATCAAGGTGATAGAGTATGCATGTTTGTAGCCACACAAAAGGTTGCCCTTGGGAGTGTATGTGAGACAAACCCAAACGCATATTGCTCAGGCATGCTTATTGGGGAAGGAAACGTATCGGTGTCAATTGATTTGTGTTTTCAAAAGAAAGCACTTATTCCATTTTTGACAATGGATGCATTGACAGTGGGAGATGCTTTTCACAGTATTGTGAAATGGAGTATTGGGTTGCTACAACATATGAATGAGTTACAATACAAATGGGTTTCTATGTCTGAGACTCACAAAGGAATGGGAGCATTCGAGGCACAATTTGATGGAATGAGCTATAGGGAGGTTTGGAAGGATAAGAGGGTTCTTGGGATGAAAACAAAACACATGTAGTAGCCGAAGGGGTTGTCATGTATGTGTGTCCATTTGATTCCGTGAACTTTGGTGAGCTGGGTGAAGATAACATCGGTATTGGTATTGAAACATCCTATGCTTGTGAGGCTACTATTTCTGCACAATCTGATGTATGCAACATCAGTCTGGTTTGCTGGCCTATCAAGAGAGTGACAACTATGGATGGAAAATCATTGTTACAATATGAGGATTTACATGCTAGTGACACATCACAAGATACATTCATTGATTCAGCTCGTTTGATAGAGCCTATTTCAAGAAAACAAAAATATTGGTTTATGAATAGGAAGCCAAAAATTCTCGTGAAACCTTCTAAGAGATCCAATCAAGCATCCCTATCATTTTTCCAGCTTGTTTCAGCCATAGATTGTTGTTCTAAGAGGTGTTGTCAATATGCCAATAGAGATAAGGTCATGGCTATGCGCAATGAATTTTGGGGACAAAGTTTGCAAAATAGAACCAACTATGTGTATGATACAATGTTGAGTGCTTGGCGTGAGAAGAAAACAAAGACTTACCATGTATTTTCTTTTAATGACATGAGGTCTGTAGTAGAGCTTGGTACGAAATTCATGGCATTCCAAAAAATTCATTTTATCGTTACCGTGAACAATTTGAAAATGGGGTTCGGCGCTCAGTGCATGGTAATGATGGTGTCATAAGAAAAGGAAGAGACCATACAGAAATGGGAAGGGCATTGATGCGCTCATTTGTAGATGAAAACTTAGAGAAAATGCAACATAAGAGTAGAACTATAGAAGATGTACCAGAGAAACCTTGCTTGCAATACCAAACACGTACAAGCAAATAGACATCTTACATGATGTCAACAAAACACTCGAGAGTATGAGTCTCAAGCCAATGTCTAGCACTACATTCAATAGGGTTTGGAATACAGAGTTTGCTAATGTGACCTTGTCAAATACAAGCGAGTTCTCCAAATGTGTTGTGTGTAGTCGGATAAAGTCTCAACTAGAGTCAACAAAGGATGATGAGCTGATTTCACGTTTGAAGGATGAGCACAAAATTCACATGATGCAACAACAAAGCTGTAGAAATGTGTACTACACCTGGCATAAGCTCTTCCAAATGCAAAAGTATAAGTACTTATGCATTATACATGATAAAATGGACCAAAAAAAGACAACAATACTAGATTGCGAGTGAACTCAAAAGACTATGCGAATGCATATCAGTTGTAAGTATCATTAACAGGTATGATAACACATGGGCATGGACATTGGATGTATGGTCATTTCTCGTTGAATGGTCTATGGCCTTCAGATCCAAATGCTACAATAGGTTCCCTTGCATTATGCTTACAAAATCTGGAAAGAACAGAAAACCATGGGTTAGGAGATTTATGCCATGATGGTATGCCACGCAGCAATGTAACATTGTTCAATGCATTGAATTCAAGGACAACTCTAGACCACCAAAACAGAATGATGAAAGAGCGTGAGAGGAATGCATCAATAGCAGTAACACCACCGTTGGCTATTGAAGGATGTAATGAAGAGATTTCTAACTTGCAATCAACCTCCTCCCAATGTGTTGTGGATACCATGTCTACTCCCGTGTTTCAAAAATTGCATGAGAATCTTCTGCTACAGCTAGATAATTGTGCAGGAGAGAATAAGAATCGATATTTATTTGCATACTTATCCTTGCTAGTAGCAAAAGGTGTTTTCAAAACCATGCATTTGGGTTTTTGAATGGTGGGTCATATGCATGAGGACATAGATGCAATGTTTAGCAGGTTCTCAGAGAGATTACGAACAGGAATGACCTACACTTTTCCACATTTGATGGAACATTTTCAAAAATGTGAAAGTTCAGCTCCAGCACCCTTTCTGATGACGCAAGTGTTGATCGTTGGGTCAACAACACAACATAACTCAAGTTTCGTACCAAAGTATTATCTTTTGCGAGTTATGAAATGCTGCGGATTATGGCTATAAACGTCATTTGTAATGAGTAGTTATTCTAGTTTCAGAAGCCGGGGTGCAATGGCACTTCCAGATTGTAAATACAAAGCCATTTGAACCTTTCAACCCCATTTTTGGTTAAACCTAAGGTAGCCTTAGTATATAAGGTACCTAGGTCATTTTGTAAAAGGACTTTTTATCATAATCAAAACTTAGCGCTGCCGTCTACCGTGTGTGAGAGAGAAAGAGAGTGAGTGTGAGCTTCATCCTCTCGCTACGCCTGGCTCGCTCAACGCATTGGAGATCCGACCGCACCATTGCTGTAGGCTCGAGGAGAGCTACGCGACAACACCAAGCATTCCACGCGAGACGAAGCGCACACACCGACGCATCTACGAGCTATTTGTGGTCATAAGTGTATCAAACGATGTCTGTTTTCTGCGTGCTAGTAGTCTATAGAATCGTGGCGACGTAAGCTACGCATAGGTACTCGTAAATTTCAGTTTCGGGCACTTTCAAATTTCAGCTCTGTCATTCTACGCGTTTTCCGCAGATGGGTTTAGAGTGAGGATTTTGAGTGTAGAAGCTTAGGGACAGGTGTATCATAGTGAGGGGATGTTGTTCCTTAAGTTTCGTAGGAATCTGGCATGATTAGGTGAGTTACCTTTCGTATGTGTGTATGTGACTAGGTGGTGTAGTTGAGAGCAGTGAGGTTCTTGATTGTGGTTTAGTTGGCCTTCCTGAGTGTTGTATGTGTAGGATGGTCTCAGCCTGACAAGCTTAAGAGATTTCCTCCGTGTGCCTATCGTGTCATCTGTGTCCTCGATTGACATTATGTTGATCTAGGTAGTGTTTGCATGCACTTCATGGGTGTGTGAGTCTCTCCCGTCCAACAGCAAGTTCCTGGCTTCAAATCCTTTGTTAAAGGGTACATGCGTTATGGACAAGATGCTCTTGTTGGACACTCTAAGCCACTTCAATTTCGTTTCTTTATGCAAGGTGGAATCCTAGTAATGCAGTACAAAATTCACCCCAAATCACCTGATTGGATGCCGAGGGAGTCATGAATTGAGTTGTGGAAAAAAGATGATAAAGGGAAACCAAAATTGCCAGTAGACTGTCTAGATGTGGTTCCTATAGCAGACTATGTGAGGGATAGTCCGCTTGTTATTCAAGGGATTAAGACATATCTTGAATTTTGGAAAAGATGGACTCCACTAAAGGGAAAGGAGCATGATTCTACAAAATATATGGAGCCAATTATTATTTATTGGCAAAAAATAATTAATGAGCTTGAACAACCAACCAATAAACAAATTGGTGAATATACATCATTTTGGCCAAAGACTACAGGGAGTCATCGAATGCAACAGATAGAGGAAGACACATATGAGTTTCAAGGATATGAAGAATTGAATGATCACTATGTTGGTTCTCAAAGTGCAAGGCCACAGGAAGCTTTTAGGCCTCAAATTGATGTAAGGAAAGGGGATTTTGTTCTTGTGAGACCCTCATATCCAGAATATCCGATATGGCTAGGAGTTGCAGAGTCAAATGTTGATGTAGACAACTCATCTCCTAACTACAAGAAAGTTTTCATTCAATATTGGGCACCAAAACATCGGGAAAAAAATCCCAGAATCAAAGAACAAGATGAGGATTGTTGGAAAAAGAATTGATGCTGCAATCTTGCTGACCCAAAGCGTTGGGAGTGTGTTGATGCAGTTGTGTGGTCATGGACTCCAAGGGGTGGAAGACTTGCAGAAGCAATTAAAATCCCATCCAATGTTGTAGAGAAAGCACAAGCTAGCTTAATAGGAGAAATTGAATAGCATTTCATTTTCATATATTGTTTTTCTTGCTATCCGTGTCTATGTATGTTTTATAAAGTATCAATTAACATGGAAAAAAAGGTGTTTCTCAACACCACCATTTTCTTGAGAATCTATCTCTTTGTCTAATGTAACACAAGTCCTCAAGACAAGTCCCAAAATAAATGAAATTTTCCCAAATCAAATGGGAAATAGGAATCCGTAGGCATTGAAATCAGTCCCAAAGTTGTGGAATTTTCCCATTTCATCTAAAAGAGTGTTAAATTCTCATAAATTGAATATAACTTCTCATCAAAATAAGATTTTGCATAGATTTCAAAGTGTATGGATAGGAAAAAACTTATTATAGCAAGAAATTGAGTTCATAACTTAGTTATGGGACTAGATTTTTGTTATAATCAAAAGACCAAAATCTTGAAAATGCTGACAAAGAGGAAAATTTTGATCTTTCAAGGCCTCTTTCATTAACATGATGAGGTTATGGGACAAAACCTAAGGTGTATAATGTATCTATAGGTCAATACCCATCAACTAAGCATTTTTCAAGGGTTCAAACCCATAGGCATCTTGTAATTTAAGGCTATTTAAAAAAAATTGTAGTGCACAATTTCTTGCAAAAAAACATTGCCATGAAAAACTAATGAAAGTGTGTATATAAATCTCCCAATTGTGTCCATATGAGGTATTTGTATACAAATAAGTGAGATGAATGGAAAAATCCAAAAGTGGACTTTATTTTAAGGCTTATCTTCAATAAATAAAAAATCATAATTACAACATGCATAGTTTTTTGGATACGCCATAAATCACCAAATGTGGCTTGCATAACCATTAAAAATTATCATCTTATGTAATGGAGTCATAGATCTAGTATATATGCATCGTATGAAATTGTAAATTTAGATGAACTAAATGTTTTTTGTGATCGTTAATTGAATTTGTGAATGTTGTATATTTGACCCACAGGACTTTCTATATTTAGTTCTAGTCACAAATGATTTTTTTCTCATATGAAAATTGTAAAAATATCAAACACATACATAAGTAGTTACCACGGATTATTGCATGCACCCTGCTCATTTTTTTCTTAGGCTAAAGTACGAGTTTTAATGAAACATTGAATGCTGTTTTGCGTAGGTTCTTTTCATAAAACATTGAATGCTGTTGAGGTTATGATCAAAAGTGAGGGATTATAATTTCTATGAGTACTTTGAATAACATTTTATAAGTTTGCAAAAGCGTTTCTTGAGATGTGTTCTAGATTTCATGTATCATTTTATTTAAATTCGCAAAAAAAGGACACTAAGTGTCCTTTTTGGTACCAAACTAGTGTTAAAGGGATTTTTATCTCCAAAGTGACATTGTTATTTTCACCCTCTAATATGGAAATGTTTTCTCCCACGTGGTTATAGTTTCCCTTTTGAACATCATCTCCCTTTGTTGACGTTTGTTGGACTACATAAGTGGTTTTTAGTAAAGGGTTGGATTTTGGGTGCATCTCTGGACCATTGGATAAAGCTTGTAGATTAGTGCCACATGGCAAGTTAATGATAGTATACTTTTTGACCAAGAAGTCCATACGAGAGTGGTGGAGAAAACGTGCAAAACTTTCACCATCCAATTGTCACCATCACATTAACTTTAATTTTTGACATTTTAAAGCATTTGTCACCTTCACATTAACTTTAATTTTTGACATTTCAAGGCATTTGTCACCATCACATTAATTTTAATTACATTAACTTTAATGGTTGACATTTCAAGGCATTTCAAACAAAACTCACACCATATAATTGTTTTATTTTTTATTTTTGCAATAATTACCAATAGGTGAGTTGAAATTGAATTAAACACCAAAAAATTTATAGACAAAAGTCTCATGCATAACATGTGCTATGAGAGCCCACCATATCGAAATCCCTTACATCTGACAAAATGGTTCAACAGACTGAGGGTTTTACAGGGACCCAATACTTGTACATATAAAAAAAGAACTAATAAAATAACACAAAGGCCAGCTAGAACAGGGCATACCAGCAAAGGACGTCGACCCGGAGAGAGTGCCCAAGGTTTCCACCAGGAAGTTATCCGTGCCATAGATAGCTTCATGACCCGAGCAGAGCCTCCATAAGGCGAAAACATACCATCGTACTAGTCGGAGCAGACCAAAACTGAACTTCCTACATAAATCTCCATAAGGGTGGAGCATTCAACTCCATCACCTTAAACAAACCACCAGCTTCAGGCTTTTTTGATGAGCCACGCGTCCCAGACCAGTAGAAGACCAAAGCAACCACCACCAAAAACTCGAGCTCCAAGGGGAGCTCACCCACCACAGAGAGATCTCCGGTGCCACCATGCAGGGCAAATCCTACCACAACTTGCCTTGCATGCCAAAAGGACTCCAACGAATATGCCTCACCAGGTGAGCGAAGAAGCCGAAGAGCCGCCAACCATGCCAGCAAAAAATACACCATTTGGAGCACCACTAAACACCCAAGGCGAGGGGAGGAGCAGTTGAGTGCTTTCCTTCCGGAGCAACTCCTGTCCCCAGGGCACATTCAACCAATTCCTCTCTCGTGGCAGCAGATCTGGCTGCAAGATGCACTCCGTGCATGCAACAGTCCCCTGTCCCACATACGACTCTCGTTATGACCCCCCGAAGCCTTTGAGCAGGCGTTGCAGCTTACAGAAAGCCACCGTGCACAAGGGTCTGATTATTCACGTCATGGCTTGCTTAACAAAATATGAAGAATATTTATCTGAATTGCTGGTATACAATGTTAAATACTATTTCATATATATCTATATATATATATATATATATATATATATATATATATATATATATATATATATATATATATATATATATATATATATGAGAAAGAACATTACAAATGTGTTGGCAATCATGACCCTTTAAGTTTTATACTCGTTTGAATATTTTCATTATGAAAGTGTGTGTGTGTGTGTGCGCGCGTGCGCACGTCGTTATGGTTCGTGGTACATGTACCAGTTGAGAAATAAAGTGCAAGAAGATAAGGAGACTTGCCAAGCCTTGAGAAGTCTTGCAGATACTAAAAAGGCTTACTGATTTAGAACAAGAGGAATTATGTGTAGCTAAAACTTCGTTGATGCATAATGATAAGAGAAAACTTGAAAATGTTGGAAAATTAGATCTAGGCAACACGCTTTTATGGATAAAGATTGTTCATCAAAACAATTCTTTAAGCATTTGCATCATTTGAGGACATCTGCCTCTATCAAAAGGGTTAAAGACGAGACTGGGCAATGGACGACCAAGAAAGGTCAATTGGCAAACTCAATGGTAGATCATTTTCAATGAGTTTTTGCCAAGCCCAAGGCTCCCTTGACTGAGGTTTTGCAAGTCAGGCACTTATTGTTGTCTTATGCACATCCTATATTGACAATGATGAGGCTAGTTTTACTGAGGACAAGTTGCACAACAATCTGTTGCATCTTGGTTGGAAATCGCCTGGATGGGATAGGCTTACGTTTGAATTTTTCCTTCGCTTTTGGGAATTCCTTAAGCAACCTCTTCTTTTCATGATAAATCATGCATGGACCACGCAATCTTTGCCGCAATCGTGGAAAGAAGGAATGGTGAAACTGTTGCCCAAGCAAGCATTGTGCGAATACTTCTCGCATTGGCATCCAATAATGCTTATGCTGGTAGTTTACAAATTGTTGTTGAAAATGATAGCTACTCGTCTTGCTGACGATTTGTTCTTCGGCATACATCCGGCTCAGTATGGGTTTATTCATCGCAAGCAAATTATGGATAATATTGCTAACGCTTTTATTGGAATTGAGTATGAAAAATACATTGGACATTATCATGCAAATTGATATAGAGAAAGCATTTGACACTGTTCAATGGGACTTCATTGCTCAGATCATGACGGCTTTGGGCTTTGGACCTAGGATGCATTAAGTAGTTTATTTCCTTTATGATAATCGTCAATCTGTCGGAATTCTTGACGGTGAGCTGACTCGGTTATGGGATCTGGGTTGATCGATCAGGCAAGTATGTCCTTTGAGTGCCACGTTGTATGCTATTGCTACACATCCTCTGCTGTTGTATTTGAACTCCTTGAGAGCCTGGTCAGTTGCATGGATTGCAACTACCAGTTCATGATCATTTTGTGGCACAAGCGTATGCGGATGACTCCATGTTCTGGCCTAGAATCAACCTGAGGATGTTTGTTGTGTTATGGAAGCACTACGTATTTATGGGTTGGCTGTAGGTCTGCAAGTGAATTTTTGAAAATCTAAATTGTTGCCCTTGCATCAAATGGATTGTCATGCTATGTTATGGCCAGGTGAGATAGTGGAGCCTGATCAAATTGTAAGGCATCTTAGTTATCCGTTGGCTTAGTCGGTTAACAATGTGAAGTTGTTGCAATGGGTTGAGAATAATTGAGGTGTAAATTGCATTATTGGAAATTTTCGACTCTTGTCGCTCCATGTAAGACTCAGTATAGTGCACTCTATTTTGGTGGCATGCATGCAATTTTTCCTACCTTTCTTGCATTGGCCACCCCGTTGTCTTCGCAGTTTCATGTCTCGAATTCTGGAGCATTTCTGGTCCACTTCCTCTCACAAAAAATGCTTGCGATTGCTTGCGATGGATAAGCTTTGTACTCCAAAACGTTGTGGTGGTCTGAATATCCTTCATTTGTGTTTTCATGTTGCAGCAAAGAAGTCTACTTTGTTGTTAGTGCTGGTTGAGCAAAAACAACCTTGGACGCAGATGCTTGCGTTTCTGTGCTGTCATGCGGTTTCCACGCCGGTCTTCGGCCATTGGCAGCCATCGTATTGGGATGTGGTTTTTGCTAAAGTTGAAGCTACAATTCCGGGATGTACTTTTCTTCCAGTCTAGTGGCAGATTGGAAGTTGGTAACGAAGGAATGGTAGGGATGACGCGTGTGGAAATTCACTTCGATTGGAGAGTTTGCATTGGAGCAGAGTTTTTTCTCAAACTCTTGTTCAACGCTCTCCTAGACATGCTTACTTTCTCTCCCACACAGGTATTGATAGGATAGCATATGTGATAGACGTTTAAGGATGGGTGCTCTCGTTCAGACATGCTGCTCTTACCTTTGGACTTGGGTCACACTACAGGCACATGTGGGACACTATTAAGGAATTGGTCGATTCTATATCTCCCATCCTACCGCTAGTTGAAGATAATCGAATTTGTGATTGGCTCTACGTTGGTTCTTTGATTGGTTCGATATCTGCAAAGAAAGTGTACTGTCATTTGCAGTCATCTTCCTGGATCCAAGAACATTGTAACAAGGCATGGAATATGAATAAGAGTGTTACTTGGTGGCGGAGTAAAATTATGAAAATCTGGCATTCGAAGCTATCTCTCAAGGAGCGATTGTTTATGTGGAGATGTATTGTTGGGGTTCTCCCCACTGGAAAATTATTGCGCTCTAGGAGATTGGCCTCTTTGCACTGCGTTCGCTGTGGGGTAGGCATTGAGAATATTTCACATCTACTGTGGTCTTGTTCTCATACGCGACAGTTTGTGGAGAGCATCTCTTCACCTCTTCGCTCCCATTTTCCTCACTTACAATTTGGTAATTTTTTTTGGATCTTTGGAGTGCTTCTGCCTTTGCTTTGGCCGTATGCATACTTTTTTTGTTGGGTTAGGTTCTAGGTACTATGGACAGTGTACTATTACACCGGTGCTAGACTGTTACATCAAAGGGAGATTGGTTAGGAAAGGTCTAGTGGATGGGGGTGCACAAATTTGCATCATGACAGAGGGACTCATGCAAAGACTAGGCATGCACATCCATGAGACACCTGAAATCAAAGTCAAGATGGCAAACAATAGCAAGGCTAGGTGTGTAGGCATTTGTAAAAATGTCTTTGTAGAGGCCTTTGGCATTAAGAAAGCGGTGGATTTTTATGTTATGTCGACCAAGGGAAGTGGTTATCCATTTATCCTAGGAAGACCATGGCTAATGAAAATGCGAGCTTTGCAGGATTGGGAGAGTGGGAAATTAATTTGCAGGAATGACAATCATAAGAAGGTTGTCTTTGACATGAAGGAGCAACGCCAAGAGGAGCTCCATGAAGAATCATCTCAAAGTGAGACGGAAGAAGGTTGGACCGATAGCACTTTAGAAGAAGAAAGTAGCAGCAGCATTACTGAAGAGGAGTCTTCCATCGAAGTCATGGGGGTAAGGTTTAAGCCAAGCAACCAAGAGACCTCTTGTCAAGGCTTGGAGGAGGTAGGTCCTCAAGAGAACGAAGGTGTTCAAGATGAAGGGATGCTGGAAGGTATGCTATCAACAACACTTACAAAGGATGAAAGAGAGGAGTTCAAATGTGTGCTAAGGAAGTTTCCTAGGCTTTTCGCTAAAGACTACACCGACGTGCGTGGGGTAGATGTTGTTCAACACAAGATTGAGTTAAAGCCTGAGGCCACACCTAAAGCTCAGAAGCTACGAAGGCTAGGAGTTATAAAGGAGCAGGCTCTACTCAAGGAGGTAAGAAAGCTTCTAGCAGCAGGTTTCATTTATCCAGTGGAGAATTCAGAGTGGGTCTCTCCTGTTGTTGTCACTCCTAAGAAAAACGGAAAGTGGAGGGTGTGTGTGGATTACCGTCCACTCAATGAGGCAACAAAAAGAGATCACTTTCCCCTCCCATTTCAGGATGAGATACTAAATGAGGTAGCTGGTCATGAGAAGTACACTGTGTGTGATGGCTACTCAGGCTACTTTCAAATAGGTATCGCATTGGAAGATCAATTGAAAACAACCTTTATCACTCCTTGGGGTTGTTATGCTTTTAGAGTCATGCCATTTGGTCTGACAAATGCTCCTGCAACATTCCAACGTTTCATGAACATGGTGTTTCACTCATTCTTTGGAAAGTCAATTAGGGTGTTCATTGATGATTTTTGCATTTATAGCTCAGCATCATTGCATCTACAAAGGGTAGAAGAAGGTTTAAAGAAGCTCTACGACATGGGAGGTCAACTCAACCCCGACAAGTGCCACATAGGTGAGGATGAAGTGATCTTGCTCGGTCACAAGGTTTTCTATAAAGGCATTAAGGTGGATCCTTCAAAGGCAAAGGCTCTTATTGAGCTCCCATCACCGAAGAGTCTTAAGGAGGTCATCTCTTTCATTCAGAAGGTGAAGTATATGTCACGCTTCATTCACTTAGCCTCGGAGTTGCTTCATCCTTTGCAAAAGTTGACACAACAAGTAGAATTTGCATGGTCTGATGAGCTTGAAGAGTATTTTTGTAACATTAAAGTCATTTTGTCAGAGCTACCAACACTCATGCCTCCTTGTTGGGAGTACACATTCTTTGTTAGCTCTAGTGTTGGAAGGGAAACAATTGGTGCTGTGTTGCTACAATAAGATCCCCACAGTACAAGGATGCGACCCATCTACTTTGCTAGTAGGGTCATGAATGCTTTGGAGAGAGACTACACAGAAGCAGAACTCATGATGCTTTCTCTCATGTTTGCGGTGAGAAAGTTTAGATCCTACCTACTACCAAAACCTTTTGTAATTCTCACTGCAGAAAATTTGTTCCCTTGGGTGTCATCTCAAATGAATCTTAGTACTAGGATCTCAAAGTGGATTATGGAGTTGCAAGAGTTCCAATACTCTTTCAAGGTAGAAGATAGTGTGCGTGCACAATTGGCAGGGATTCTCACTTATAGGGTACATGAGAAGGAAATTAAGGTGCCTCAAGTAAAGACCCTACCATTGCCACCACCAAAAAGTATTCCTAATGCTTTTACTTTGTTCTTTGATGGAGCTTTTCGTCGAGCCACAGGAAAAGCAGGGGGAGGGCTAGTATTGCTCAACCCAAGTGGAGAGGTGGTCATGAAAGAGAAGGTCAATCTACCAGGTTCAACTAGCAACAATGAAGCAGAATATGACACACTACTTCATGGTTTGAAGATGTGCATTGGCCAAGGGATAAAACGTCTCATGGTAAAGGGAGATGCACTTCTCATTGTTAAACAGATTTTAGGCATTTGGGCATGCAAGAATGAAAGCTTAAGGACGAAAGTTCATGCCATTCGTAAGATGTTTAATCAGTTTGAAGAAGTGCAACTATATCATATTCCGAGGAAACAAAATGAAGATGCCGATTTACTTGCACAACAAGCAGTTACATGTGTTGAGAGAGAAGTGCAGGTCATCATGGTGGCAGCAGTAGTCAAGCAACCGAGATACCAGGGATTGGAGTCATTGGCTCCCATTATCGGCTACATTTTGGAGGGTGAGTTTCCACAAGACTTCACGAAGGCTCAGAAGAGGAGACTCATGAAGAAGGCAAGCATGTATCTCTTCCTAGAAGGCTCCCTCTATCAAAGAGGGAGGGATCAAGTGTGCAGAAGAGTACCAACTATCGAGGAAATTCCAGCCATTCTAAAAGGTTTGCATGAAGAGGCATGTGGTGGTCATTTTTCCCAAGAATCAACTATGAAGAAGATTTTGCTTGCGGGGTATGTTTGGCCAAGCTTGCATGTGGATGTTCAACATTGGTGTAAAAGCTGTCACAATTGTCAGATAAATGGAAATAGAAGGTTGGTGCATGGCCCGAGGCAAATAGTGCTTGCAAATGGACCCTTTGAAAAGTGGGGCATTGATGCTATGGGTCCTCTGCCTAGGACAAAAAATGGTAAACTCTACATTCTAGTGGCTGTAGACTATATGACTAGGTGGGTGGAAGCTCAAAGTGTGGCAAGAGTGAATGAGAGGACAGTTAGCAAGTTTGTGTACACTCACATTTGTTGCAGATTTGGCACACCTTTGGAGATTGTTTCTGATAATGGTCCAGGGTTTAGGAAGGGCTTGCTCACAGAAGTTTGTGAAGAGCTTCACATTCTACATCGTCATAGCACACCATACTACCCACAGTCAAATGGTTTGGTGGAGAAGGCTAATGGTGTCATTGCAGGAATCATTAGAAAGATGGTGCAAAACAAGACAAAATTATGGGATGACTTCTTGGATGGTGCCTTGTGGGCATATCGAACCACATATAGGGAAGCCACGGAGTTCACACCATTTCACTTGGTCTATGGTCAAGAGGCTTTGCAGCCTATCGAGCTCAACATTCCAACAATGCGACTTCATGGCAAAGGAGCACAAGATGATCAAGAGGTATGGATGGATCGACTTCTTACGTTAGTGGAGCTTGAGTGGAAAAGAGAAGCAGCATATGAGTGCTACAAGAGGAAAGCCACACAAGCGAAAGAAACGCACGACAAGAAACTGAAGGACAAAGGCATCAAGGAAGGAGAGCTTGTGCTAAGGTATGACAATCGACTTGACAATCGTTTTGATGCCAAGTTTGAAACAAGATGGCAAGGGCCATACATAGTCAAGAAGGCTTTCAATTCAAGTTACTATCAGCTTATGGACTTGAATGGTAAAGAGCACTCCAGGAAAGTAAACGGGTATCGCTTGAAGCCCTATTTGAGTCGCCTTCTACCAAAGGATCTACCAAAGATCTGTCCAAAGGCCGCTGTCTTATGTAAGTATAGTTACATGAAGCATGAGTGTAACTCCAGCAAAAATTCGGAGGGGCTAAACAATGAAGATCTCGTCAAGGACTTTGAAGCACTCTCTTTGGAAAAGATGCTCTATGATGGTACATGAATATACCATCATCCAGGGGGAGGGCTAATGATAGCCGTTTTTTCGGCTCTTTGTAATTGCCACAGTGAGTTACCTCACCCTACAAAAATCACCCAAACACTGTGGCTATCCCTGACATTTCACTGTACATAGGCGTGTGTGAGTTAGGGGGCTTTTCCCATATCTTCTTAAAAACCCTCAGCTAGCTAGTCACTGGGCTAGGTGAGCCAAAAAAAATAAAAAAAAATAAAAGTATATTATGGCCTCTTTGTGTGTAAATATTTCATTGTATATATGGCCTAAATATAGGGATTTTTTATAAATATTTTGGTATTTTATTTAAATATTTCTACTTAGGTGTGTGTTTTATTAAACCTATGTACACCTTTTTTCATCCTCTTACACCATAATTATATTTTTTGCCAATATGTACATACTCTAACCTCATATTTTTCCTTTATACAAATCACTCCCACATTTTCACCCTCACCCTCGTGAAAACAAAAAATTGATTTCTACTCATTGGTTACTTTTATTATATTATTTACTTGCATACCTTTTCCTCTTTCACCCAAAATAATTCAAGGAGGGACCATATCATATGATTCCAATATCTTTCCATATCCATAACTCCTCCATATTTTTATTATTATTTTTACTCATTATTCTAACACCATGTGCTCATTGAGCTAAAGTCCATGAATAGTCCATACACTAGTCCCACCATGTATATATTTCTTATTTCACCAATAATCCTCCTCCATGCATGGGTCAAGGGAAACTTGAATGCTTTGTATTATAATATGACAAAGGAGGGGCTCACTCTTGGATGCATTGTACAAATTCAACAAAGGAGGGGGCCACTAAAAGACTTTTGCAGGCATAAAAAACAGGCTTTTTGGTGAGAATTTTGGCACCTATCTCCACTCCGAATTTGGAGCGGTGGTCAAAAGAGAAAATGTAGCCCACGCTCTGAATAATCACCTCAAATTTTTTCATGATTTTTGGAGCTACCAGCGGTGAGCTATGATTTTTTGAGTGGACCCCAGTCTGCCCACTTTTCTCACAAGTAGCCCATAGTCTTCTCTCACCTCTTTCCACACTTCTACACACACACACACACACACATTTCTCTCAATCCCTCACTCAAACCTGCACCTTCAATGGTTTCTCTCACCTTCCTCACCATTAACCTCCCCACTTACTCCCATAGCTCTCATATGAGCTCTCCATGTACATACACCATCTCTATGCCTCTCTCTATTATCTCCAAAGTACAATTCCATCTTACCCCTTATATATATACATAAATTCAGCATGTGTACCATGCTTAACCTCTGCCAATCAAAAGATCTCATCAACGGAATTACCATTTTCATCACGATGATCAACCTTGGCGGCGGTGGCATAAAGAAGAGAAGACGAAGAAGAAGATCGATAGTCATTTTGAGAACCTACACAAGTGAGTTCAAGCTTCTTCAAAGCTTCACTATCTCAATGATTCTCTTTTAATTCATCCCTCTTCCTTCATCAAATCAACTCACTCTATCCATTGTAAATGTAACATTAACTTTCTAGTGATTACTAACGACTAACATACTAACACAAAATAGCATTGACCTAACCATAAAAGACACCTCACCTCAAGACATGTATAGTAACTCTCTCTCTCTCCCTCTCCCCTTCTTTAAAACTTACTTTCACCTTATCTACCATCAATAATGCTTTCTTTTGAGCCCACACCCACGACTCAAGCAGGCAAAGAAGGCCCGCAATGTTTTGATATTCAAAAAAATCATAATCCTGATTTGTTAGCTTGTAAATTAAGATTTCCAATAATCTTAATGAGGGGTCTCCAACCTATAAATAGGCCCCTCTCCTTCTTGTAAAACAACCTCCAACATCTCACATAGCACCCCAACACTCTATGCGTGAGGAGAGACTTAGGTGTAGCAACCACTTGTGAGCTTCACTCTTGGTGTGAGAGAAGCCTTCAAGCTACACATTGCAAGTGAGAGAGCGTGAGTTCCACAAACCTCAAAACCACTATTGTATATGCTCCTTCATCATCAATAAATTGAGGTTTGGTGCATCAAAGGCGTGATTCGACGTTCAAATCTTCGTCCTTCCATTTGTGCAATACGGTTTGGAGAATTCAAGGTGACTTGTGTATTTGAGTTTTTATCGGTTGATCTTGATTTTAGAAAGTGTTTTAGTGTGTTTTTCATTGCCAGTTTTGTGTCCATTGTAAGAGGGTATTGTGGTGAGAGGTCTCCCACACCCTAAGACAGTGTGTGTGTGTTTTGGCAATGTTTAGCAATCACTAAGCATTGAGTGAGTTTATACAAGTTCTACGATAGCATCATAACGAACCATCTCCATTTGCAAGTCACAAATACGGTATTATGCAAGATCCTTTTCTCTCTCTCTTCCCTTTGCTCTAGATCTCTCTGGTCCTGTTTGTGTGTGTCTTGGTGTGAGGTTGTTTGTGTGCGTTGTGTGGTGCATCTTCTTGGTTGTGCCAAAATCTTTCTTGCGTCCTAGTTCGCATACCATAACTAGGTGGTGCCCCTATCTTGTTTGGGTTTGGTTGTGGGTTTGTTGTTGTGTTGTGCTTGTGGTTGCCCCAGCCCCAATTGAGCAGCACGGGAGCCTTGAGGGGTGTTTAGAGGTCGCCTCTCTTGTTGCCCGCCTCGGACCGCCTCACTGCGTAAAGAGTTGGAGTCGAAGATTATGCATGAGGAAGATGATATGGACACTTTCCTTGCTGGTGTCAAGGATATCAATGAGCAACTTATTTTTGCAGGTGAAGTCATTTCAGACAATTCCCTTGTGCAGACTATTCTTGATGCCTTGCCAGATTCTTACCAGACTTTTGCTAATACTTGGAGACTTATGACCCAAGGAAATCCTGAAGTTGTCAAGTTTGATGCATTGTGCACATTGCTGTTGCAAGAGTCACTTTACAGAAAAAATAGGACTAGACAACATGTAGTTGAACATGCCTTTATTGATGCTCAAAGAAAAGGTGGTAACAACATGCAACCACTTCTTATGGTTCTTCTGCGAGTGGGAAATCACTTGTTGCTAATGCTTCTGCTGGTAGCAATTCGTTTGGAAATTCTGGTGATAAGGGTAAAAAGAAGATACGTTGC
Organism: Adiantum capillus-veneris; assembly: GCF_014529385.1. Taxonomy (NCBI): domain Eukaryota; kingdom Viridiplantae; phylum Streptophyta; class Polypodiopsida; order Polypodiales; family Pteridaceae; genus Adiantum; species Adiantum capillus-veneris. The sequence goes on from NC_140945.1 coordinate 122,674,541, forward strand.
CATTATTGTAAAGCTAATGATCACTTGATCAAGCAGTGTCTCAAGTTGAAGGCCAAAGAGGCTAAGAAGAAAGAGGGTGTTTCCACTACAAATGCTGGCTTCACTACAAACCCAGCTATTGTTGAGTCTTCTGTGAAAGGAGGCTGTGATGTTGATGTTGATGCAGAATGGGCTTTTAGTGTAGAGTGTACCTATAATCCTGATGTCCATGTTGCATGCATGTCAGTTGCTGCAGATTCACACGTGTGGTATTTTGACAGTGGTTCTACAAAGCACATTACCTCACATCGTGATTTGTTCACCTCTCTTGAGTCTATCCCTCATGGGAATTCAGTTACTCTGTCCAATAATGCCTCTTATCCAGTTCAAGGAGTTGAAAGTTTGTGCTTATTGCTGCAAATGGTAGTTCTTTCACACTTGTTCATGCACTTTATGTACCTGGGATCAAGAAGAATATTTTGTCTGTATCTGCACTTGCTAGACTTAGACTTGTAGTCAAATTTGTGGATCACAGATGTACAGTACATGATCTCAGTTTCGATGATGTTTTATGCAGTGGGCTATATAAGTTCACTTTGTATGACAAGCGTGGGCAAAATTTTGCCAATGCAGTTGTGGACTCAAAGGCTATTTCAGATGCAAAACTTTGGCATGCACATTTTGGACATCTGAATTTTGCCAGTTTGTTGCATTTGCAAAAATATGATATGGTTGCTTCTTTGCCACCTCTTGAAGCACCTGTCAAACATGTTTGTGAAGGCTATATTTTGGGTAAGATGGAGCGTTCGAAGTTTCCAAAGGATGGTTCAGTTAGGGCGACATGCACATTGCAGCTTGTGCATAGTGATGTTTGTGGGACCATGCAAACTCCATCCTTGGGAAATTACCTTTACTTTGTGACTTTTATTGATGATTACTCTAGGCATGCGTAGGTATGTCCGCTTAAAGCGAAGTCCGAAGTGTTTATGTGCTTCAAACAATTTTTGGCTATGGCTGAAAATGTCTCAAAATGTACTATGGGCACCCTCTGTTCCGATCAAGGGAGGGAGTATATGTCTCGTGAATTTAATGCATTTCTAGCTAGTCGTGGGATAAAACACCAATGTACAGTGCCTTATACACCTCAACAAAATGGTGTTGCTGAGAGGAAAAACAGGTCACTTACAAGAATGGCACGATGTATGGTCAAAAGCAAGATTTGCCACATTCGTTTTGGCTTGAGGCCATCATGTGTACCACTTATGTAGTTAACAAGTGTCCTACAAAAGCTTTGCAGTCTATGACTCCATATGAAGCATGGCATGATAGAAAGCCTTCTATTGAGCACATACGTGTTTTTGGCTGTTTGGCATATGCTTTGGTGCCACAAGTGCAGCGCAAAAAATTGGATGATAAGGCTGTCAAATGTATTTTTGTTCATTATAGTGCTGAAAGCAAAGGTTACAGGTTGTATCATCCATAAACAAAGCGTATTCTGGTTTCATGGGATGTTGTGTTTGTGGAAGATTCTATTTAGCCCTTGCTGTCATGTACTAGAGACAATAGTGTAAGCTTGTAGGACATTTATGACACTTCGTTGTCTCTTTTCAGTGGTGGAAGTTCAAATGTAAATTCCAATGAGGCATGATGTACTTGATGAGGAAAGGGGTAAAAATGAGCAGGCTAGAGGTATGCCAAAATGGTTGGTACATACATTGCATGACAGTAAATTGGATGCACCTTTGTCTAGTCGCACTCGTTCAAGCTCTTGCCATGCATCTTATGCATCAGGTTGTTATGCTTTGGCTGTGTCTAGCTTACATGATGTTGAGGAATCTATGTCTTTTCATGAAGCACATAATTCAAAAATTTGGATGGCTGCCATGCAATCAGAATATGATGCACTTATAGAAAATGACACATGGACTTTATGTGATTTTCCTCCTCGCAAAAAGGCCATTGATACAAAGTGGGTTTACAAGTTGAAATGCAAGCCTGATGGTGAGATTGATCGCCATAAGGCTCAACTTGTTGCAAAAGGTTATGCACAACAAAAAGGCATAGATTATGAAGAGATTTTTGCTCCTACTTGTTGTATGACCCACTGTGCATTTTCTATGTGCATTGGAAGCTCATTTTGGTTGGGATGTACATCAGTTAGACATTGTTACTGCTTTCTTGAACGGTGACATATTTGAGGAAGTTTATGCAACGCAGCCTCTCGATTTTGTTAAGAAAGGACAAGAGGATACGGTGTGCAAATGTAACAAACTAACAATGGACCATCATGGGGCATTCCTAAGGTGGGTGACCGGGGTTATTGCAATTTTTCCACCATACCTATGCCCTAGCCTATGGGTTGAAGCAATCTCCTCATGCTTGGTATGAGAAGGTTGACACTCATTTGGTCAAGGCTTTCATAACAGTCCAATGGAAAGCACATTGTATGTAAAGCGTGAGGGTGATGTACTTCTCATTGTGGTTCTCTACATGAATGATTTGCTAATCATTGGACCAAATGAGAGACCTATTGATAAATTTTAAAACTGATTTGAATGCTACCTTCAAGATGAAAGATTTGGGGATGTTGCATCATTACTTGGGTATACAGTTTAAGCAATGTGATGGTGGTATTGCCTTGTGTTAGAAAGGTTACATAGAGACATTGCTAGTAAGTTTGGACTTGAGGATTGCAAGCCTATTGCCACTCCCATGGAAACATGTTTGAAATTGAGTCTCATGATGCTGGTGATCCCGCAGATGTCACTCTTTACCAAACTGTTGTAGGATGCCTCATTTATGTATGCAAAACGAGGCCGGATATTCAGTTTGCAGTCTCTCAGGTCAGTAGATTTATGCATAGCCCAGGGTCTAAGCATTGACAAGCTGTCAGGAGGATTTTCTGCTACTTGAGTGTCACTTTACATCTTGGCTTGTTTTATCCCAAGGGGGGATCATTGCTGCCAGACTTACGTGCTTTTTCAGACTCGGATTGGGCTGGTTGTTTTGACACGCGAGTGTCCACAAGTGGTTTTTGTTTCATGCTTGGTAGTTCATGTATATCATGGTTGAGCAAGAAGAAATCTAGTTGTGAGGCTGAGTACAGGGCATTCTTCACAGCTACAATTGAGTGTATCTGGCTTAGACGCCATATGGTTGATTTGGGTATTGGACAGGACACTACCTACACTATCTACACTGACAGTCAAAGCGCATTGAAAGTTGCGAGGAACCTAGTTTTTCATTCTTGCACAAAGTACATTGAGGTGCATTACCATTATGTTAGGGAGAGGCTCTCAGCAGGAGAGATTAGCTTGGTGTATGTGCCAACACAGGACAACCTTGCGGATATTTTCACAAAGGCATTGTCTCGTAAGAAGTTTGAAGCTTTCCGCAAAGCTTTGGGCTTACTCCCCTTTGTGGACTGATCATGTCCTCAGGGCATGGCACTTCCCTTTACTCTATGTGCCAGCTCTTGTTCACCGCATCACTCCAGCGGGTTTGTTACCATATACATGTGGTAGTGATGTGTGCGAACAAGTTTCCCTTACTAGGAGGTTTTTTCCCACGTGCATTGTATATACGCCCATCATTCTAGGGCTATCTATCCATCCATTGCGCACTAAGTAATACCCTCTCTGTGTGTGCCCTTAGCTTCCTTTGTCTTCTCCAAGTTGTGTGTGTTTCCTGCAACCCTAATTCCAACATAAAGCCCTTAGTGCATTATGGGTGAAGGCCGTTCAATTTTCATTGCTTGACAAGTGTCCCAAGGGGCTTCAAAGTCCTGTGAATAGAAAGACATGATAGTCTTTTTAAATGCTATTTTTCAAAGTTGCATTCACCTTTTTGGATTAAAAAATGTATCATAGGAGTTTGATTCCATGATATGAGGTATTGATAAATGTCCTTTCATTTAAAAACTTTATAAAATTCATTTCACTATCATGTTTTATTATGTTTATTAGATTTGATTGTTTTTACTTTACTTCTTTCTCATTTTATCTTATGTCAAAATGTTGATATGCGATGTGTACCTTTCACATTACTTAAGTGGGGCTTTTTGTAATATATAAACTACTTGTGATTATATATAAAATAAATCATACAATTTTATATTAAAACACAACAAAAATTCCATGTGATTATGGGTACGTATTTAAACTTACTCTCCCTCATCTCCCCTTAACTTAGTAGGCCTTCGTGACTTCTCACTTTATTTTTTGTTATTTAACACTAGTTTGGTACCAAAACAAGACACTTTTAAGTGTCCTTTTTTTACAAATTTAAATCAAATGCTACTTACATTAAACGGTTTATTTAAGAAAACCCTCTTGATATGCTTAAATATGTTAGCTAGAGGGTCTTTTAAAAATATAACCTTGCATTTTAGAATCTATCATGATCAAGAAGTATACTCATCAAGTTGACCCTCATAAGACTGTGATTGACGCTTTGAAGAAATCGCCTTTATAAGCTCAAAAAAAATGAAGCGACCTTATAGAAAATGATAATTGAAAATTTCATGTGAAAAAAAAATGACTTTGGAGTATATAAAATAATAGAGAGTTCCATGTGTTTGATATGGTCATTTCAAGCATATCGTTGTATACAAAGAAAAATATGTTTTTGATGTATTTTTGAGTTTTAGAAAGTGACACATTGCTTCCCCTTTCCATTGAGCACTCAAGGTGGCAAGTAGAAGGGCTTTGGTATGCAACAATTATTGGATCATTTTAAATATTCAAAACTGCATAAGATAAAAATTTCATATTTTCATTCTTGACACATAAGCATTCAAACCTCAAATAATATCAAACTTTCCATGTAGATCAACTAAATGTATCAAAGTATATGGTACACACACAATTGGGGTGCCTAAAACCTTAGTTTCAATGTTATTATGGAGAACTTAAGATTTTCAAGAGTTTTTGCACGATAAAAATTTCAAGATAGAGCTCAAGCAACAAGATTTAATTGAGTTAGGGAGCCCAAAAAATATGTAGTTTCTTGGTTTAAACATATAAAGTTATTTGTAGTTGTCAAATTGCACTAGAATAGTACCAATTCCATGAGGGGACCTTTGGAAGACCAAAATTATGCTCTTATTCAGCACTGCTCACGTATAAAATTATGTCTATAACTTGCATGTGACTTTTAAACTTATCTTTGAAGTGCTTTCCATTGTTTTGTAACACTAAGTGCTAACACTTGGATTTTATAACCATAAAAAAGGCCATCTGTATAAAAAGATGTAATAATTTTATGATTTTTTTTGCAAAACAGCTTGAAATTTTACTAAAATTTATGTCTTAGAACTTACCAAAATTCTCTCGATATGGATTGTATTTTGATATGGAGAAAAATCCAATGTTTTCTTTCCCTCATAACCAATCTATGGTAGAAGCAAGGTGTAAAAAACTTCTTTCTAGCTTGACAAATAAATTCCCAAAACTTGGTAGTAAAACAAGACACTTTAGTGTCTCACGACACTTAAGTGTCCAATTACAGAACTAGTGTTAAGGTCTTTTTTGTTACCATATACATGTGGTAGTGATGTGTGTGAACACACTAGGACCGCCAGGGCATTTTTTCCCTCTTTAGGAGGTTTTTTCCCCCGTGCATTGTATATATGCCCATCACTCTAGGGCTATCTATCTTTCCATTGCACACTAAGTAACACACTCTCTATTGTGTGCCTTGAGCTTCCTTCGTCTTCTCCAAGCTGTGTGCATTTCTCTTCAACCCTAATTCCAACAATTGGTATTAGAGCAGGTCACGTCCTCCCGGGCTTAGTTGCCAGCTGCTCCAGCACACGCCTGCTCACTTTCTCCGATTTCAGTGAGCTTTGGCGAGCGTTTGTAGGTCGACAAAAATTTTGGGTAAGCTCAAAGAGCACGGTCTGCTCAGAATTTTGATTTGGGCTCATTTCGGCCTCCGTTTCCACTACAGGCAGTACTGCACAGGCTATTTTGTCATTTTGTGCAGGATCTCTATCAGTGTCGTTTTCTGCATAACAGGTGCCTTATAGTCTTCTACGGTTTGTGCTATATAGCACAGGTTGTTTCCGATCCGTTTCTCCTATTTTTGGGTAGTTTTCACATCAGGTGCAGCATTTACCATGGCTGACAACAACAACACAGATGTGTTCAAGATGTTTGCTGCTGAGGACAGGTTGGATGGGGACAACTACCCTATGTGGGCTTATATGATGCAACATGTTCTTGTGTCAAAGGGTGTCTGGAACTTTGTGCAGGGCATTGATGTACGTCCTGATTCTGAGGATGTAGGCGATGTTGAGGATGTTGCAGGTCTTGCTGCAAGGATTGCAGCTGTTATAGTTGTTTTGCCTACGGCAGAACAAGCTCGTTGGGATGTTAAGGATGCGCAGGCTCATGCATTGATTGCGTTGTCTGTGAAGCGCACCATTGTTCCTCACATCCGTTCAGCAAAATAGGCTTGGGATATTGTAGCAGGTCTTTATGCAAGCCGCAATGAGGCTAAAATTGCTTTGCTGCGTAAAGAACTGGAGTCGAAGATTATGCATGAGGAAGATGATATGGACACTTTCCTTGCTAGTGTCAAGGATATCAATGAGCAGCTTATTTCTGCAGGTGAAGTCATTTCAGATAGTTCCCTTGTGCAGACTGTTCTTGATGCCTTACCAGATTCCTACCAGAATTTTGCTAGTACTTGGAGACTTATGACCCAAGGAAATCCTGAAGTTGTCAAGTTTGATGCATTATGCACATTGCTGTTGCAAGAGTCACTTTCCAAAAAAAACAGGACTAGGCAGTGTGCAGTTGAACAAGATTTTATTGCTTCTCAAAGAAAGGGTGGTAACAGTAATGCAGCCACTTCTTATGGTTCTGCTGCGAGTGGCAAAAATTCTGTTCCTAATGCTTCTACTGGCAGCACTTTGTCTGGCAATTCTGGTGATAAGGGCAAAAAGAAGACGCATTGCCATTATTGTAAAGCCAATGATCACTTGATCAAGTCGTGTCCTAAGTTGAAGGCCAAAGAGGCTAAGAACAAAGAGGGTGGTTCCACTGCAAATGCTGGTTCCACTACAAATGCAGCCATTGTTGAGTCTTCTGTGAAAGGAGACTGTGTTGCTGATGTTGATGCAGAATGGGCGTTTAGCGCAGAGTGCACTTACAATCCTGTTGTCCATGATGCATGCTTGTCAGTTGCTACAGATTCACATGTGTGGTATTTCGACAGTGGTGCTACAAAGCACATTACCTCACATCGTGAATTGTTTACCTCTCTTGAGTCAGTCGCTCATGGGAATTCAGTCACTTGTGCCAACAACGCCTCTCATCCAGTTCAGGGAGTTGGAAAGATTGTGCTCACTGCTACTAATGGCAATTCCTTCACACTTGTGATGCACTTTATGTACCTGGGATCAAGAAGAATCTCTTGTCTGTATCCGCACTTGCTAGACTTGGACTTGTAGTCAAATTTGTGGATGACAGATGTACAGTTCATGATCTCAGTTTTGGTGATGAAATTGTTGCATCTGGCCTTTTGTGCCGTGGGCTGTATAAGCTCACTTTGTATGACAAGTGTGGACAAAATTTTGCAAATGCTGTTGCAGATTCAAGGGCTATTTCAGATGCAAAACTTTGGCATGCACGTTTTGGTCCTCTGAATTTTGCCAGTTTGCTGCATTTGCAGAAATCTGATATGGTTGCTTCTTTGCCGCCTCTTAAAGCTCCTGTCAAACATGTTTGTGAAGGCTGTATTTTGGGTAAGATGCAGCGTTCTAAATTTCCAAAGGATGGTTCAGTTCGGGCCACATACAGGTTGCAGCTTGTGCATAGTGATGTTTGTGGGCCCATGCAAACTCCGTCCTTGGGCAATTACCTGTACTTCGTGACTTTCATTGATGATTACTCCAGGCATGCATGGGTATTTCTGCTTAAAGCGAAGTTCGAAGTTTTTATGTGCTTCAAACAATTTCTGGCTATGGCTGAAAATGTCTCGAAATGTACTATGGGCACCCTCCGTTCCGATCGAGGGGGGGAGTATATGTCTCATGAATTTAATGCATTTCTGGCTAGTCGTGGGATAAAACACCAATGTACAGTGCCTTATACACATCAACAAAATGGTGTTGCTGAGAGGAAAAACAGGTCACTGATGGAAATGACACGATGTATGGTCAAAATTCAAGCTTTACCGCATTCTTTTTGTCTTGAGGCCATCATGTGTGTCACTTATGTACTTAACAGGTGTCCTATGAAAGCTTTGCAGTCTATTACTCCATATGAAGCATGGCATGATAGAAAGCCTTCTATTGAGCACATGCGTGTTTTTGGCTGTTTGGCATATGCTTTGGTGCCACAAGTGCAGCGCAGAAAATTGGATGATAAGGCTGTCAAATGTATTTTTGTTGGTTATAGTGCTGAAAGCAAAGGTTACAGGTTGTATCATCCGCAAACAAAATGTATTCTGGTTTCACGGGATGTAGTGTTTGTGGAAGATTCTGTTCAGCCTTGCTATCATGTACCAGAGACAGTAATGTAAGCTCACAGGACATTTATGACACTTTGTTGCCTCTTTTCAGTGGTGGAAATACGAATGTAAGTTGCAATGAGGCAAATGTACAGCCTATGGGGGTTTCTGAAAATGTTCTAGATCAGCCTATTACTGATGTAGACGTACGTGATGTACTTCTCATTGTGGTTCTTTATGTTGATGATTTGTTGATCACTGGACCAAATGAGAGACATATTGCTGAATTTAAGGCTGATTTGAATGCTACTTTCAAGATGAAAGATTTGGGGATGTTGCATCATTATTTGGGTATACAGTTTAAGCAGTGTGATGGTGGTATTGCCTTGTGTCAGAAAAGTTACATAGAGACATTGCTATGTAAGTTGGACTTGAGGATTGCAAACCTATTGCCACTCCCATGGAAACAGGTTTGAAGTTGAGTCTACATGATGCTCGTGATTTTGCTGATGTCACTCTTTACCAAACTGTTGTTGGCTGCCTCATTTATGTATGCAACACGAGGCCGGATATTCAGTTTGCAGTCTGACAGGTCAGCAGATTTATGCATAGCCCAGGGTCTAAGCATTGGCAGGCTGTCAAGAGGATTTTCCGCTACCTTAGTGGCACTTTACATCTTGGCTTGTTTTATCCCAAGGGGGGATCATTGCCGCCAGACTTACATGCTTTTTCGGACTCAGATTGGGCTGGTTGTTTTGACACGCGAGTGTCCACAAGTGGTTTTTGTTTCATGCTTGGCAGTTCATGTATATCATGGTTGAGCAAGAAGCAACCTACTGTGGCCACTTCGAGTTGTGAGGCTGAGTACAGGGCAATCTTCACAGCTACGGTTGAGTGTGTATGGCTCAGACGCCTTATGGCTGATTTGGGTGTTGGACATGACACTGCCAACACTATCTACACTGACAGTCAAAGCGCATTGGTAGTTGCGAGGAACCCAGTTTTTCATGCTCGCACAAAGCACATTGAGGTGCATTACCACTATGTCAGGGAGAGGCTCTCAGTAGGAGAGATCAGCTTGGCTTATGTGCCAACACAGGACAGCCTTGCAGATCTTTTCACAAAGGCATTGTCTCGTGAGAAGCTTGAAGCCTTCCGCAAAGCTTTGGGCTTACTCCCCTTTGTGGACTGATCCTGTCCTCAGGGCATGGCACTTCCCTTTACTCATGTGTGAGCTCTCGTTCACCGCATCACTCCAGGGGGGATTTGTTACCATATACATGTGGTAGTGATGTGTGTGAATACACTAGGACCGCCAGGGCATTTTTTCCCTCTTTAGGAGGTTTTTTCCCCCGTGCATTGTATATACGCCCATCACTCTAGGGCTATCTATCTTTCCATTGCACACTAAGTAACACACTCTCTATTGTGTGCCTTGAGCTTCCTTCGTCTTCTCCAAGCTGTGTGCGTTTCTCTGCAACCCTAATTCCAACATTTTTGAGGGGCAAA